>NW_028288877.1:705000-1034950 GCF_059628265.1 Tinamus guttatus | reverse complement strand
CAAGCTACAAAAGGGAGAAAGAAAATAAGGTTTGTCTTGTGTATAAGTATTTCCTTAACTTCTTTCTTGCATTAGAATCAATCTGATCTTTTTTTTTTTTTTTTTGGTCTTCGACAGAACATTTCAACCTAACACTAACATCCACTCAGGAGCCAACAGATCACATTTTACAGTTCAGTATTACAAGACTACTTAAACAGGATGAATTCAGCTTACAAAAAGCTTTACATAACAGCAGTTTGCAATAGCCGATGACCGAACTTGATGATCCAGTGAGTCCTTTCCACTAGCAAGCTCGTATCTCGATGGCAGATGTTTCAATGACAAACATAGATCAGAGAGACAGTTCTGAGCTCCTAGCAGTTTTATTAAGTATGTGTATCACCAATCTGATGAAATTAAGTCAATGAATGAGTGCTTTGCTTTGCCATCTCTACACCCTCACTGTTCAATATGACAAATTCCTTCCTTAAAAAACTATTTGATACATCCTGTTAACAACGCAGGAAATATTGCAGACATTAAAATATAGAATGCTACAGCATGATTACATAGAAAATCTTTTGTTTAGTGCACAAAGGAAATCACTGCATTAAATTTTAGTGATGATACTATTTATCTTCTCTTCATACAACTGAATTTCCAAAGCTTTCTACATAATGAAGATCTCCTTTTTTTCCCTATAGTAAGACAAGGGATTAAAAAATTAAATAAATAATCAGGCTCCCTCCACTCAGGAACATAAAGTGTCAAGTCTGACTGCCAACAACAGACATGATGCTGGCTTTTCTTTTTCTTTTTTCTTTTTAACAGTATGCTGTTTCTGAGGGAAATGACCAGAATCACAGAATGGTTGAGGTTGGAAGGGACCCCTAGAGATCATCTAGTTCAACCCCGCTGCTCCAGCAGGGACACCTAGAGCACGTGGCACAGGGTGGCATCCAGGAGGGTTTTGAAGATCTCCAGAGAAGGAGACTCCACAACCTCTCTGGGCAGCCTGTTCCAGGGCTCTGTCACCCTCACAAGAAAGAAGTTCTTCCTCACATGGAGATTAAACTTCCTGTGTTTCAACTTACACCCATTACCCCTTGGCCTGTCACTGGCCACCATGGAGGAGAGTTTGGCCCCATCTTCCCTACACTCTCCCCTCAGGCATTTGGTACATACTGAGCAGATTCCCTCTTAATCTTATCTTAACTCAATATTACTTGGGACTTAAAAGTCCCAAATGTTTCTTCTTAGCTAAACTTTCTGTGTTCTTCTACTGCACCTGAACCTACTCTCAAAAAGTTGCCTCCACAGTTTCTACCTTTAAGGAGTTTTTCCTTCTTCAAGTTTCCAGTGTTTTTTTTTTTTTGTTGTTTGTTTGTTTGCTAGTTGGCTTTTTTTTTTGGCAACAGATTCTAAATTATACATCTAAAAGGTGTATTTTACTAGATCCATAAAATTATTCAGCACGCATCTACACAGCTTGGAGCACCTCCAAAGCTTGTGAGCTAACACTGCCATGGGTGAGTAAACAGCAACTACTTTATAATCTAGGCAGATGAAATGTATTAATACGGCACCAAAAAGGAGTGTTCCACGTGTAGGCACTTCATGGGTACAAACAGAGTACCTACATACCAAAGGTAAGCTCTCATACGCCAGAGAGATTACAGAGGGATAAGGGGGATTACAGTTCAGCTCACAAGTTCTTGTGTTTGTTTGTTTGTTGCATGATCTGAAGTTCATACGGTGAAACCATTAAAAGTCAGAGAAACAAATCACACAGTGACAATTATAAATTATTCTAACTTGTTTAGATGACAGGGCTGGACAGCACAGCTGCCATATTCAACTCCAGGTACCACTAGGTATACTGACATGGGCAGAGCAACTGAAGTATAACCACTGAAAAACAGAAATTTCTGTAGTCTTCAAGTCATACATCCTTCAAAAGAAATAATGTCTTCTATCAAAAAGGGCTGCTGCATTCCCCCACTGTCTCCTACGGATGAAGGAAAAGGAGTTCACCCTTTTTCTAAGCCTTCAAAGTGGAAGGGAACAACAACTAAGCAATGTGTCCATCAACCAGAAAGTAGAAACAGATGAGAGACGCAAATTAAATAAATGCTTTTGATGCTGATCTCGTTCCAGATTCTTAAATACAAAAACAGATTGTGCAACAGCCTCAGATTAAAAGCATAAATAAGAAAAACCAGAATTTTTATCTGAGCCGATTGAGTGTTTTTAAGTCAGAAGTGAGCATGCATAATCAAAATGATATTGCATGCTTAGGGAACTTCCATAGAAATGAAAGCCTGCACTTCCCTCTGTTTTCTCTCATCCTATGTACACTCACGTAAACTGTTCTTAAGACGCTGATCTTAGCCCTCTGTAGGTTTGTTCTATCAATCAGCAAAGTTGCCAGCACTAGGTAGGCATAAGAGAAAACTGCCTCCAGAGAAGATGCTGCAGTTCACTCAAACACACGTTCTTGGAGCACAGGGACCTTGCAGCAAGCCCCTCCTTCCTCCCCTGCGCACCAGGGCAGGCCTCTGGCAGCTGCAGAAACCGCTAATCCTACCCATTTCCCTTTTGGGATTCAGAAACAAAAATGACAGGAATATCCATTTCACTGAACCAGGCAAGGCCTTGTCAGGGAAAATTTTAAAGCAGGCCAGAAAAGAAGACAGAATGAAGAGGAAGGACAGAGGAAGGAGACCCTTCATGATGTCATATTTTTTTTTTAGTCAGCTGTATCAGAGCCCTGAACCACATGAGTTATAAAAAGTTAACTAATTTGCTAAATCAAAGTGCGAGGGGGAAGGTGTTCACTGTAGTATCATAGTTCAAGCTATTTTTGTTTGGAGTTATAATGCATTTAACTTCTTTTTTAATATGCATGTGACAATGCAATGGCAAACAAGACCTTCCCTCCATGTATCCATGTGCTTACAAAGGGTTTACGGCAGACCAGTACTCCACTTACTAACTAATGCCCTAAAGTAAGAGAATATTCACCAGCTATGAACTTAAAGCAGAAGGGGAACACGGGGACCTAAGATGCAAACCAAACCAAAAAACACAGCAGTGCCCAGTTTAAACAACATTATCTCCCAGGGCCAGAGTCAGGAATACTCGTCACTGTGCTTAATGCAAGACACATTAATGCACTGATCAGCAACGACATTTCCAGGGACATGAAGGTTAAAATGGTACCCAATTACACAAGTATTAGGAGAATGCTGTTTCTCTGAAGTTGAAGACAATATTTCAAACAATTCACAGAGATATTATTTAAGACTCATTTGGAGAAACCACTTAAAACAACAAAGCTAGAAAGGAAGGTACTTAGACAAAAATATTTTGTTGCTTGTGGGGAAATGAAAAGCCAGTATGAAAATACAGAATGACAGAAGTTACCACAAAAAAAGTCACAACTTAAGATATTTTCAGTCAAAAGAAATGAGACAAAGCAGTAATCCTGGAACTAGGCAACCTATTAGTTCTTCAAGCTATGCACTGCAATACAAGAAAACTGACTCTGGGAACCAAGCAAACACTATGTTTGTGTCACATAAATCACAATTTTGTCACAACTTTAATTTTTTATATTACCTGAATGCTGAAAATGCAAGCAATCCTGATAGCGCATCGTATGCCTTCCAAGCAGAGGGAGGCAACTTCTGTATCATCACAGTCCTGCAGGCCCACGCTGAATGCAGCTAGGAAAGGCGTCCATGCCAACTGCAACACATGCAAAATAAAGGTTATGTTATCAACACTTAGTATTTTAAGTTCCAACATCTTTCTAAAACGTAAATTCAACTCATATCATTAACTTTGATGTTACCTGTTGCAAAAAAATGAAATAGTGAGAAATTGTATGAAACATAAGAGGTGGGATAAAAGTAACATGATGCACTCCCCTCAAAAGCACTCTCCTCCACCTCAAGCAACCAACCAAACCCACCATCTTCAGGGTGCTGAAAACCCCATGTTGTTATAGCAGTTGGGCATCTATTAATTTTAATATTACCTGCATGATAAATATCTGTGCTATGTGAATACAGTGCTAAGTTAGAAGAGAGGTAGAATCTACAGCTGTGACAAGAACCAACATACTCAGTTCCAAAGTGGATACTACTTTTCATGCTAAAGGAGCCTCCATATTCAGAAAGATGCCTATATTTGATTTTTTTTTTAATTTCGGTGTTTAAGAAGGCAATAGAGAGAAATTATGTTCAGTGCACCTCTACTAAATGATACCCTAAAAGTAGATCCTAAATAAGAGCTTGATTTAGCATTTCAAACACAGTGTTTTGATCTACTTTTAATAATAGGGTGACAGACGATTTAAGAAATGTGCCTCGCAGACAGCAGCCTTGCTCCTAGATGCCCAATCTCTCCTCGGTTAGGGCCCGGAGTTCAATCTGACCTCACAGTAAGTCATTTCAGGGAACAGTTTGTTTCTTGTGACAGTAGTTTTCTGAGAACTTCACTCCCTGGAGCAGTTCACAAGAGAGTCAGACGAGCACTGCTGGTAATGAGAAGGCAGTGTAGGAGAGCACATGGGAAAAGCACATTTTCTTTTCAGAGGCAGTTTGCTGAAAGTGGTTAGGTAAGCCAAAGACAACATCCAAAAGCCTTCTTGGATGTAGATCTCTATTGGACACACTCCATATATCTATAAATCTGAACCACTTGTACAGAAGAGACATTTGTGTTGGAGATAGCTTGTACCTATGCAATGGTAAAGACAGCTAACCTATATTAAACTGCTGTTCTAAACACCTGTCTCCCACAAAACTATATGGTCCTCCTAGCCTTTTTTGAAATATTAGTTTGCAATTCTATTTGCAATAGGCACGATAAGCCAAATGTTTACTCTGATAACTGCACTCCTCACCCCTGCCCAGTGCAGTAAGTAATCTCCTTTAGGAGCAGGAAGCCCTTGAGCATCAAAATGAGTCATTTCTCACTTTTATAAAACTGTTGCTTTAACTCTGTCTTTATACCTGAAATAAAAATCTGTTCTTGCAAGTTTTAATCACTCTTTACACTTTTATCCCCCTGATAACTCCTCCCTTTCATGAAGATTTCTTCTATCAGCATAGAATTTTCTTAAATCCAAGGAAAATTAAGTTGGAGCAGAAGGCTCAAGTTTATTTTTTCCTGCCACAAGTTAAATAATTGTAAAATAATCAAATGCAGTGAACATAAACCTTCTATATTTTCAACAAATCCGATCACAATCGGTGCACTTTGCACCATGGAGAACCTACATAAAATCTTAGTTAAATGCCTGAGCACATTTAAACTCACCTTGAACATGGGTCTCACATGCTCCAGGTGTGTTGCACTAGTAAAAGGTGCCTGAACATGGCTCACCGCCTCCATAAGAGCTTTAGCTGTTTTGGCCATTTGTTCCATTTCCAAATTATATAAAAGTCTTCTCTGCTTTTCACTAGCAACACCTGCAAAGATATTTGTTTTTCTTTCTTTACATTTCTTCTCCATCACTCCAGCTGACAGCATCAAAAGCCAACAAGGTATATCCACTGAGTTGAACTCCAAACAGAAGTTTCATAGCAATCCATCTCCAGAGAAAACAATTAAAATAAACCTTTTCTCCAGCAAAAAGGAATATTTAACACCTTTCTGATTCAATAATGGAACCTCCATCACACCAAAATAGAGAAACGCAAGTATAACATAATAACTCTATAAACTTATGTTAAAAACATTACATTAATTGAATGACTACTGAAAAATCAGATAGATTCTTTTTTTTTCCAGCTGCAAATTTCTTGCAAGCTATCTATCCATAAGGCTAACTTAAGACTTACTAAAAGTATACAAATTTGACTATGTTGGGAAGCATCCAAGTCTCTCTCCAACATTCTCTGTAGAAAACTGGAATTAAGAACAACTGAATCTTCACACTGTGCAAAAAACGAGTATCTTTTGTCTGGTATTTGAGAGAAGAAAAGCTAATTTTAAAAGTGTAGTAAAATTAGGGCTCTGTAAACCAAATAAATCAAGATTTTTGAAGAAGTAAGAGTGCTTCCTGGAAGAAAATGCAATAGTTAGTCTAGTAATAGAGGACACATCCCATTTTTTTCCATACTGTGCCTATCAGCCACACTGTTAATTCACAGAGCTCTTGTACACATTTCCTTATGAGGTTGCTCAACATCAAAACCTGTTTTCTCTGTGGGAAATTTACCAAATCCTATGCAGGCACAGGCATAGTGATGTTCAAACAAGCAGTGGCATTTTAACATAGGTTTTAAGTCATGCATTTAAATTAAAAAGGAAAAAGAAATGAAATAAAAAGTTAGGACTCATTTGGAGTTCGGTAAATGATGCTGATTTGATTCACTTATTTCAAATAGATAACAAAACTGAAGATTCAGTATTTTGGAAAAACCTAACACTGCAACTACTTACTTTGCTTACTGGATTTTGTGGGTATCGTTAATTCTTTTGTTTCTTTCATTGAAATCTTCTTTCCTGCTATTTCATTGTAGATAGCAGACAAATATTCTTCAGGGAGATCTTTACTGTCATTGATACCTCTATTCATTTTAATATACTGTTCTTTTGTCATTTTGTTCTTCACCTGAAATCCAGAAAGCAGCTATTAATATAATCTGACACAAGTTTTTAGCAGTTACAGTGTTGTCTACAAAGCTGCAGAACAGATGACAGTTACCACAAAGAATTAACTTGCTGATTCAGAAGAAGCATTTAAGTATTCAATAGGACTACATCTTCAAATCTATGAAATAACACAAGGCCAAATGGAAATTACAACACTCACAAGCATCCATTATGATCTGCAGTTAAATTAGCAGCCCTCGACTGTAACAAATTGAAATTAAAGTGTTGTCATATAGACTAGGCTATTTATTTTAAATAGAAATCTATACACTTTTTCAAGATATTTTTAAATTACTGATGATAGCTACAACTTTGTATGCAATGCACTAGAGGTATTTATCAAAATACAAATGCATTTTTTTTAAGCTGACTGATATCAAGAGCAGATTCGTGTTAAAATCAGTGGGTCAATAGTTACATAAGTTTGACTGATGGGTAGATCACTACTGCTGAGTGCTGTAATGTAAAAGTAAACCCCTACTCAGTGAAATATGGAAAATGGAAATGACACCTTACAGAAATACCTAACTAAAACAACTTAAAAACCTCCACATCCATGAAACACAGTGCTACTTAATGGTGCGCAGGTCTAGCCTACCGAATTTTTTAAAGCCTGCTGTTACACTGAGCACAAGTTTTTTTCAGCTGCAGTGTCACAATATCTAGAAGTTAAACTTCTATGGATTATACATGTTTTTTCTAGCAACATACCTGCGGACTGTGAAGATCTGTTGTCAACATGATAATCGAGTAAGCTAAGACATACGCAGTATCTGCACTAGCAAAAAGAGTTTGCCTGATGGGGGGAGGAGAAAAAAACAACAAAGTAAAATATAGGCAACTTTTACTTATTGTTCAGCTTTCGAAAGTTCTGAAAATAAAGTATTATTTACCCTTGGTTACATTCTAAATATCTAGCAGCAAATTTTTCCATTAGGCGATCAATTTTTTGAGCCTCTCCTGGAAGACGAAATCCCTCTAGAAACATACGCAGAGCTGAAACAAAATCCTTTCCGGAGAAGTCGTGTTGGTCTACATATGCATACATGACTTCTTTGTTAAATTTATCGTTGTCTCCCAGGAACTCCCCAACCTGAGTCTAAAATAAGAACAGAAAAACTAGTACATTCACACTGGAAAACACTGGTAAAGTGAGAACAAAGACATACTGCCCTTATGTACTAGAGAGAGAGAGGCCCACATGTAAATAAACTAGGACATATTCCTGACTCTCAGCTCCTAGCACAGCATGTTTTAGCCCTACGTTCTGTCATAATGTTTGTTTGAGCCCTCCTACTTCCCTCACTTCCCTGACTTTCCTCCTGTACCATTTCATTCTGTTAGGTGGGCTCTCCCCGTGTGCTGAAGCCCAGGGAGTGCTACCAGTGACGCTCCATTCCCCGCTCCAATGCTTTGGGTACTTGGGAACTGACTCAGGTGCATCAACCATTTACTTTATCTCCCCACTGAACTGCAAGGTGTGCATAGTACAGGATGCAGCTCTCTTCCACGTTTTAACTTCTTTTAGTTGAAAGATTTTTGAAAGAGAGAAGTTTCCTTTTCTTCTTTCTTGTACAAGGCTATCATACACCTTAAAACACTCTAATATGATATTCGGCTGGTATAAAAACATCAGCATAAGCAAAAACAAGCATCACAATTAGCAAATTAGTGAAACAGTTTTCTTACTGAATCTAATCTCTCCTCTTGATGCAAGAACTGGGCAATATCTTCAGGGGTCGTGCCGAGCATTCCTTGTTCTTGCAGGTACTGTATCCCTCTCTTTGGCTTCTTATTGAATCTGTACAATAAAGATCAACACGGAATGAGAGGGAACCCTTTCATCTGTAAACAGAGCCGTGCCTGCTTCATCAAAAAGAATTCAGTATCTTGGATGAGATAAAAAAAAATGGCATGTTAGTTACACATTTTTCCTTTATTAAACTATGTATGAGGTAGGAACAAGATACTCCTTTATATTATTATTATTTCTTCCCTTTATCCTTCCTCTCCATGTAAATATTTTCCTCTTCCTCTTGCCTAAGCAACTGCCACCATGGCATCCAAGCAGCTCTCCGTAAACAGGATATCGAGTTCACTACACAGCGAAAAGGAGTCCTCCTTCTGACCCAGACAGCCAAACACTATTGTTTACCGTGGGCTAGGGTGCAGTTTCTGCTCTTCTCTAACTAAAATTAACTGAAATTCCAGGTTCATTCTAAGTTACAGAAATGTATGTGCACGCTATATATACATACATACACACACACATGCACATACATATGTACATGTAGGTAAAAACAACATTCCATGGAAACTGCATAGTCTTGGTTTGGAAAGGAATAATTGTGTTATATTGATTTATATTTCAAGCTCAGTGAAACACTTAAGAAATCCATCAGCTGCTTGCAAGAATGGCAATGAATGAATTTAAGAACGACTGGATGAAAGACCAAGGGACTGAGGGAAAGGAAGACCCTAGAATTCTAAGACATGTTTATCTGGGGATTTAAATATTTACTAAACAAAATTTGTATTTTGCAAAAAAAGACTTCGCTGAGGAAGCTGGGCACAAGGCTGAGGTCACATGAAAGAATCATATCAGACTCCATTTAGAAATTATATTATTCTCTGCTTCAAACTAGGACAAGCTTACAAATTAAAGGGAACATCATTTTAAGCATGTAACGTAGAACAGGCAGCATTCAATTTATTGCAAGAGCTCCACGTACTTTTTACCCAAATATAAAAACCTTGTTTTTAGACAAGCTGGGCTGGAGAAAAAAGAACAAACATTCAGAGTACTCATCTTCTAGCTGTGAGGAAGTAGGTTAACACAAAACACTGTTGACAGACTCCAAAGGGAGAACCATTCAGCACTCTTTCACGAGGGGAAGTGCTGTTACATCCAGAGGTTTTTTTTTTTTTTTTTTCCCTAACACAACATGAGTATCTATGAGGAGAAAGAAGAAAAACCCGGGAATCTTCATAGCGCCAAAAGAATCCACCCTCCCATGGGTGATAAAAGGGCACTCACAAGTCAATTCCTTGTTCTATTATTTCCTTTTGTTGCTTCAAGACCTCAAACTGCTCTGGGTTGTCAGTGCCAGACATCTGTGTGCTGTAACTGCCAATTCCAGACGAAGCCGTCGAATCCAGGGAATTTAAGCTTCCATATCTGTTAATTGTCTCAGGGTGTTTGGTTTCATTGCTGTCCTGTTCTGTGGGTTTTTCTTGGCCTACAAATTTGGGGGAGGAAGAGGGGGAAGTTACATATGTACAAAATACATACATACTGAAACAAAATAAACACAATTTCTTCAATTCTTCAATTATTCTTCCTGTCCTCTCTGAAGAGTTCTAAAAGTTGCAACGGTATCTTCAGCAATCTATTTGTTTTTTATATAAACATTCTGCCTTTGTTATGTTTGGAAAACTAACCTAAAAAATCACATACCATATATCCCTGAAGAGGGATTCTTTCAGCACAACACATACCTGTAATTTAAACTTCAAAATACAAATGTAACTTTGAACCACTTGGGAAGGGAGGGGAGGAAAAAAAAAAAAAAAAAAAAAAAGCAGCAATACCTCAGAAACCCAAACCCAAACCTTTCCCTCATTCTCAGGTCTACTGTCACACTTGGACCTGAATCCAATGGAAAATGGATGCTCCAAAGCACACAGGACTGTGCATGCCAAATAGCTGGTGCTCGCACTCCGCTCACGCTGACAGCAGTGCTTACCATCTTGAAAAATCATCCTACTACTTCAGCTATCAGCTTTAAGCACTTAAAATGGTAATTGTGGCATAACCTTGGCACTTTTTCATCTCACCTCAGATGGAAACAAAACCACAATTAGATTTAGTTATTTCACTGCTTATAATATTGCACATCCTGTAGCTATGTATTAGGAACTAAAAAAATAATAAGAAGAAGAGAAACTCCAAGCAGCTTGCTTTAGTATTAATCTACTGGAAAGTAGATTACATTTGAAATTAGGGAATCTTGCAAGTAAGTTTTACTGTGCCCTTAAAATTAGAAATACATGAAGTCACGGAATTTAGTCACTTTCAGTATAATAGACTCTCAGGAATTTAGAAAATTTTGAAAAAAATGAACTTCTTCCAATAACAACCATCTAAACTTACTAATATTTCTTGAAACACTACCCACAGCTTGTTCTTTTCATAAATGCAACAGCTTTTACAAAACCAGAAATCAACAGTATTAAAATCTTGAAGTGCATGGTGGAGTGGAGCAAGGATCAGTACGTAAATCCCAACTCTCAGACAACGCTCGGTAAGACGTTGTCTGAGAGTTGGGATTTACGTACTGATCCTTGCTCCACTCCACCATGCACTTCAAGATTGACACTAAACATTCCAATCCCTTCTTTCGCAAACTTAGCTCCTAGAATGGATTTCAAAAGAAATACATTAGGGAAACGGAGAGTCTAGTTTTAACCTATCATTTCAAGAAGTTTGAAGTTTGACAGAATTTTTACCTGAACATTGGACATGCCAAGTTCTTGGCTACCCCTTCCTTGAGCGATCTTTGACAGGTCATTAACCAGCCTTTCAAATATGTTTGCTGCATTTAAATCACAATCGTAGTTCACATAAATGTCCACTACACTCTGGGCATCTAGAAAGAAAGCAACATTGTCAAACTTGAAACAAAATGTGTGTTATTCAGTGAAAGACAAGTTCAGTTTTGCTGTTTAGCATTAAAAAAAAATCAAAAAATAGAACCAAAAGGTCCTTATACCTGCACATATCCGTGTCAGTGTTTGTATAACCATCCATTTATGATCAAATGAGCTGGTAGAAGTTTCCAAGATATACAGGAAAATTTCTTTGAAGAAAACCTAGCAAGTATTCCGAGAAGAGGAAAAAAAATTGTTATATTTAGAGCACTGACTCTGAAACAGTGTTAGCAACCCTGAAAACCAATATTCTGACACTTGCAATTCTGAAAGCATCTGGACAATATGTAAGAAGCATTTTAAAGGTACAGGAGAGGGAAGAAAGGAAGGAAGGAAGAACTTGAAGTAGGACTTCAAATTAGGACACGTGTAATTGTGGAGTTCTGCCCATCCAAAATTTTGTTTGTATTCTAATCACTAAAGCAGAAGAACTGCAAATGCTGTGAAGTCCTGAAGAACAATTTAGCCTAAAAGACTAAACTGCTGTTAGAGTTCTGGATCATTGGGGATTATAAAAGAAAAGCTATTACCCTCTTATTTAAAATTGTTTTTAAAATTATATCAAAATTTAAATAATTAAATATTTAATAATAATTATTAAATTAATTAAAATTAAATTAAATTAAAATTAATTAAATTATTAAATTAATAATAATTAAATATTTAATTAATTATTATTAAGTATTTAAATTAATAATTAAAGGGATTATATGACATAATTTTATAGTGATTTCATGCTATCAGCCAGGTAGAAATATATTTTAAGTAACATTTTTTTAAAACGAAATAAACACTGATAGGAAGCTATTTCCTCAATCAAGAAGCACCAGTAAGTTTTCCATTGCACGAACCTCTTCAGGGAAAAAAGAGCACAACCTCACAGTTATTCTTATTTAAGAAAGTCTTCCTAGGAAGCATAAGGAGTTTGGCACATACCAGGTCAGACCAAAATAAGTGGAACACTATTCCAAGAACTTAAATATATGTACAATATTAGACTGACTTTTGCCACAACTTTATGGAATCTAAGTGGAGGAAGCCATAAAACTAAACATCATACTTTCAGCAATTCTTTGCCACATATTTACTATTTTATGAATTTTTACTTGAACACAATAATGCTACTGATCCCCTCTGAGATTAGAAAAAGAGTTATTTTCTGGTGGAGAATTAAGAAAACAGAAAGAGAGAGAGAGAGTGTCAAGTATGAAAATTAAACCCAAGTCTCTAAGCTACAAAAGAAATTTGCCAGAAATCCTACAATTTATGAAGTAACTTATTTAGATCTCTGTACTGAAACAGAGCAGACTTCTTATTTCTAGTATCAACTTTTGAAAAGCACATCTTAGTATGTACAACTTCTCTCAAAGCTTTACAGACCATTTGTATTTTAGATGTTTACGCTGGTATCTATCACTATGTTATTTGCTAAAAATTACATCATAAACTTGAGACTATGCTCAGCATATCAGGAAACTATGCCAGAAAGCACTTCCTCATCGGGTTAACTGAAAAAACAGACAGCTCATCCCGAGTTGTGGAAGGGTGGCAAGAAGTATTATAGCTAAATGACACACTAAAATCCCTTGAAATTGATGACTTCATTTCCTAGAAAAGATAAAGCAAGAAAGAGGGAAAAAGGAAGGAGAGGGGGCCCCTCAAATAGTTGCCTAGTGTCAGAGGTGGCCCTTACATTAGTGCAGATGGATCTGCTGGCTTGTTCAGAAATACAGCTACAGGAAAATGCAAGTAAGGTTCAGACTCTCAGAGGGCTGAGTATTACAGTAAGAGCTGAGAATTGCAGTGCAAAGAAGAACATTCCAAAGAGCTGCAATGAAAGGTGCCCCCCTGGGCAACAGCTTCTGAAATTAACTCTTAATTTCAATATGCCAACCTTTCTCATGCAGATGAAGCATGCCGCCTCCATCCTAAAATAGAGATTTTGCATATTTTAAATCAGAGCATATGGCTTGCCTTGCAGCTCCAGGAACTTACTAAAGCCACCAATAAAATACAGATCTAGACTTGTCTGCCCACATCTTCTGTATGATCTCTAGGATCACCAACCAAAGAATAGGAATTCTTAGCTCATACCATAGCGGGAAAAATACAAAACAAACAAACAAAAAACCCCTCATAATTCCTCTCTCTTATGATTCATAGTGATAGAAATGGTGGCACTGGCAGCATGAAGCTTTTAGCTTTCATATTTGCAAAAAGAAAATACAGCCCTGACATGCTGCGCTAATCCTAATTTTAATACATTCTAAAAGCTGCTACGATAATGTTGGGTACCCTATATCCAAATTTCCTCAGCTACAGCATCATTTTCTGCTTGAAATTTAAAGACAAGATGGCAGAGACGGCCTCTCATCACATTTGTGTCAGGAAAGCCATACACAACATTTATCAGCTGCATGCTGACTTGTAATATCGATGTTACAGAATAGGTTTTATTTAATCCCTAAATATTCCAAAGTCATACTGCTGTCTGTTATAGTTGACTGAGGTTTCAAAGGCAGTCTGTAAGTATAGCCACTGTCCTTGGGCAGAAGAGAACTCCACTGTAGGGAAAAACCAGGCAAGTCTTTACACACAAGCTGAGATTCCAGATGAAAAACACAAATTCACCTGAGCAAGACCAATCTACACACAATTGCAGACAGACACTCACCTAAAATCCTCTTTTAAATTAGACATACCTCAATCTGCATCTTTAGATGAGTCTTGAAGTTTGAGAGGAGGGTAAGAAATATGGAAAGTGAAAGCTCAAAAACTTCTGGTACTGATGAGACTCCATTTTTTGACAGTGCAACACAAAGGTACTGCTTAATAGCGTTAATAAACATCTCGTTTGTCCTGAAGACGGGTCCTGCATTCTGCAGGATGGACAGAAGCAACTGCAATGAAAGAATCTTTGATCGCAGTTCATGAGACCTAGAACAAAACAAGACAGCAAATAAACCTCACACAAGTCATAAACATTAAGGCAATCTTCATAAAGTCAGCACGCCACAATTATTTTATGTGTGGAAGATTCATGAAATAAATACTAAACAACTTTGTTTAGAAAGAGCAAAAAGACAATGCTGAACAAATCTCGTTAAGTAGTCACCTTTCAGGTAAGAATATGGATAAAAGAGCCTTTTTTAGTTACTCCATTACTACTTTCACTGCTGCTGAGTTAGTTACTCTTCTGCAGAGCAACACCACCTCTCAGCAGCAAAAGGCAGGCAACCCTGCCTCCTCTTAGTCTGAGGACGAATGGAGGATTATTTCCTTTTAGTGGACTTTGCAGGATCCCACCTGAAAGACCCCATCCCGCACCAGCTGCAGAATGTGAGCTACCAAAAGGGGAAAGAAAACAACTTCCTCTAGAGATTCCTTGTTTGTCTCTACTTTCACAAGCATGAAGAGAGAGCTCAAGGAACATAACAACAACAGTTGTACTGACTATTTCTTCCTGACACAGAAATCTCGCTTCTCCCTAAATATGGTATTTTACACCCTCAGTCAGTCACTGGCTCTGTCTCACTCCAAGGGCTATTAAGATACATAACATGCCTATCACATAGGCATGATCATAATCATTGAAAACATAATGCCATTTAACTAATTTTCTGGAAGGAAGCATTGTTTCCTCGATTCCGGATGCTCCTTGCCACCTCTGATCATCTCTTGATTTTGTAGCATATTGCATCAAGTTACAGACTTGTTCAGATAAACATGGTTTGCTGTCAAGCATAAGAAACTTACGTTATAGATTCACTTCATATTTAAAATCTAAATATTGCCTTCTTCAAGTAAGCGTCAATTCATAACTAAGTCCTAAACTTTACAGCCTCACCAGCGAAAATTCACTTTAGTCTAAAACAACCTCAAGGACTGAAACATAATAAATGATCTTGCAGGAAATTTCTCTTAAGTATTTCTTCTTAACTACAAAATAAGATGGGAGAAAAGGACTGAAAAACCATTAAGCTTCTAGGAAGCACAAGCTAGATCTTTACTCCTAGTCTTGTGTGTTTAAATCAAAGCTCCATGCCCACTTGCCTGAAATTTAAGAATATTTCCTTAAAAACTTCATAGCTAATTTAATTAAAAACTTCGTAGTTAATTTCGGCAAGCTGATTTAAGAATTTTTTTTTAAATGCTGTACATATCCTACATATACTCTCCCAATTACAGCAAGAAAGCCATCAATGCCTCAGAACAAAGATAAATTTTAGGCATTTCTCCAAAAGCAGAACATCTTTGAATTCCTTGTCCAAAATGTTACTTCCCTAATTTTTCTATAGGAAGAGTTTAATCAGTTTTAAAATACACATCAAGGACTCCATGAATTCAAATGGTTCTAAATGCCTCAGCAGCTAGTGCTGCTCTTCCAGAGAGACTTAACCTCTTAAAGTTTTGAACAAATAACAAAATCTTAATCTCACAGAGGTGACTTAAATCACAGAATTGTTATGGCACTTTCCCGTAGAAAGATTCTCTAGAAGAGGCCCTTAGGCCCCTAATTGTTATTCTTGGATTTGCTAACTTTGCAGAGAGCATGACTAGATGACAATGTAAAAAAAAGATTTTAGATCAACCCTTCAAGACCCCATTAAATTCTTTTTTTCAACTTATTACTGATATCTATGATTAAATTTAATCTATCTTAGAGCTACGTAAGTGGGAACCTGCAACAGAAAAGATATTATTTTAAAGAATATTGGGCTGTTGATATTAATCAGAAGTGATTTTATAGTTTTAATTTCTTATGTCAAAAAATAAAAGCAGTCCTCTTGAAAATTATTACAAGCTGTTCTTAGCATCTAAAAAATATGCATATTCATCCTATCCAAGATCAGAAATGCAAACTTCTGTGCCAACAGATGTGACTAACTCAGATATTGGCATCCTAGATATGAAGTTTTTTTGTTTCACAATAAACAATTCTTTTGGCCAAATTAAACAGTATCTTCTATCAGATGGTAAAATTTCCCAAACAGACAAATAAAGACCTCATCTCCAAAATATTTCTGTTTTAGGTTGAGAAGGCTGTCAAACGTGTCCGACTTGAACACAAGAATGAAAAACTCTGTATCGCAAACCTGTCAGAACTGCTATCAATTCACAGCAAAGACCTTATAAAAAGAGGAGCTAATTGGTATGTACACTGAATACTCACTATGCAAGAGATAAAAGAAACTACAGGCCATAAATGACAACGGTTTTGAACTTAGGTTATGAACTTAGGTATCACCCAAAAGCAGAGTAAAAATAGCTGAGACCAAAAGATACTTGAAAACCTTCTTTACAAGCCCTGCTGGATGCAGACTGTCACACACACAATTATTAGGTACTTAGAGGTAGCAGAAGGCTGTTAAGAACCATAAGATTGTTAAGAAACTTCTAAAGAAGCAGATGGGTAAGGAAAGCTGCTTTCATTAAACATAGCAAACATTACACTACAAAGCACTACAACATAAAGTATCTTTTCAAGGTTTCTAGGCTTTTTTTTTGCCATACTGTTGTTCTCTGAGTAACTGAGGATTCTCAAAAATATTTAAGTAACTTATTTTTAAAATAGAAAAGACTCATTATAGGAACTCTTAATTCTACTTACTTTGGATCTGGTGGTCCATCTGACAGGGGCTTCATAGAGAGTTTACACAGTGACCTGAATACAAGGAAGGCATCCTTTTGTAAAATGTGGGAAAACTTAGCACCAGGGGTAGGTCCTGAAGAATTTCCAGATTCCTAAAGAAGTTAACATATTTCAGTATTCCATTTTGCATTAGCAGCGTGTGTAGGGAAATCCCCACCTCCTAGCAACAAGAAGTTAAGATATTATATGATATAACCAATTAACTATAATTATATGGTCTCAAGATTAAAAAGTAGTATTCCGCAGTGCTGCTAAAATAAATACGTTCACTAATAAAAACGGCCATCTCAGTAAGAAATCAGAATTCCGTAGGAACAACCACCAAATTAGACTGACCAAGTTTAAACAAGGCAAATTGCACTGATTTGCCCTCTGTAGTTTTGAACAGATACCTCTGATTAATAAAAACACCAGACAAAAGAAACAAAAAAGTAGTAAACTGGTAAAACTTACAGGGTACCATACTGATTCCTACTACCAAGTTCTTGCAGTTCTGAACTACTGTTCCCTACATTGCAATACTTAAATATATAAGAAACATACTTAATGATATCTTTGGCTAGTACAGCATAAATGTCTGGTGACTGCTGCTTTTTAACCTTAAAAATCTGTTCTTCCCAAACCAAATTATTTACTACCCTGACAGCAGAGACTCTCTGCCAGTAGGTACTGTATGCGTGTTGACAACAGATAAAACAGAGGGTATGTATTAAAATGCAATAAAGCTTAAAAAATTATTCATCCCTTGAAATTGATCTAAGTCATTTTATGGAATTACATTAAACATTCTCTATAGAATTGTTTGGCAAAAATAAACAAATAAATAAAATGTATCTTAATCCGTCCTTTTTCAGAACCTCCTGATTTATATTTGTCTGTACCTGAGTGTCATTGGAAGAGACAGATAATCTGTCATCAGGTAAGGATGGTGTATAAGCAACAGAAATTGGAGTCCCTGGAATTCCATTTGCCTGAATGTTTTCACTGTCACTGCCATCCTCCAATGTTACAATTGTGCCATCAGCACTTGCACTTTCAGCAGTCCCTTCAATATCTGTTAGAGAAGACATAAAAATTAACCTCAAATGTCAACTGACAACGCGAAGTAAAATGAACTTTTAAATACTGCCTCAACTAGAATTGAAGTTTTGTAAGGTAGGAAGGAGTTTAAGGCAAAATTAACATTAAATATGTAAAAAACTGACACTAGCTCCCATTAATGAAAATTACAATAAAAAGTGACTGAGAATTTCACAGTTTCACTATTTTACCATGTTTTGAACTAGGGTTGGGGAAAAAGGTCATCAATTTCATATGTAATTTCCAGAAAACTGAAAAATATTGAGCTTCATTGCTATTTTAGAGACAAGCCCACTGCAAAGAACTTCTGTGGCACAAAACAGAAAAATTAAATTACCAAAAATTCTGAGAGAACTGATCATAAATTAGTATCACAAGAACTTGAGCTTTTCTTTTCTTGAATATCATGCTCCGATAGAGACTGTAAATTAATGCTTGAAATCTCATCAGAGAACTTTAAACTTTAATATGTAAGTGATAGTTAAGTAAAGGTATATTTTAGCTAAGTAGCTAGCATTATTAAAATAATTCTTAATGTCAGGCTTCAGACTGTAGTTCTTATTGGATAGACAGATAATTAATATGGATATAATACCTCCTACTACTATGTTCACCATTTCCCGCACAATACTTTGTACAATTTCTTGTGCCTTCTCTTCACATTCATTTTCACCATCATAGGTTCCTCCATCAGCCTTAGAAAGAGCTTTAAAAAAAAAATCAAACTGATATTACTAAGAAGCTCAGAAATTAAGAAAGTATTTTGTTTATATTTATGTATTTATATTACCAAATCTATTCATGGAGAAATATACATTAAAAAAAGCAATGGCTGAAAAACAGGAATTGAAGAATGAACTTTCCAACACTTCCAGAATTTAACATATAGATGGTGGATAACTTGCAGACCTATTCAGAAAATACATCAATTTTGTACATTTACATAGGTTACACACTAAAAAGTTATTGCTTTCAAATGCTATTTTCAAAAACTCTCCCAACATTACTTAGATACATCTTTCCTGATGTGTCATCTTTCCTTTCTGAGGGAGCTGGGCCTGTTCAGCCTGGAGAAGAGAAGGCTGAGAGGGGATCTAATCAGTGTCTATAGGTACCTCAAGGGAGGGAGTGAGGAGGATGGTGCTGGTCTCTTTTCAGTGGTGGCCACCGACAGAACTAGAAGTAATGGCCACAAACTGAAGCACCAAAAGTTCCACATGAACTTAAGGAAAAAATTTTTAACAGCGAAGGTGACAGAGCCCTGGAACAGGCTGCCCAGAGAGGTTGTGGAGTCTCCTTCTCTGGAGATCTTCAAAACTCACTTGCATGCAGCCCTGTGCCACGTGCTCTAGGTGACCACCTCCTGTGTGCAGGGGAGTTAGACTAGATGACCTCTAGAGGTCCCTTCCAACCTTAAGCATTCTATGATTCTATGATTCCTACAGTGACTACAACAGAACAAATGTAGCAGTAAACAGTATTTGTGATAAAGCTTAACAGGGGTAACAATGCCAACAGACATTCTGTATCAGTTAACTATGTGAAAAACATGTTGGGAGGGCAGGGGACAGAGCCCTTAGCTTTTTTTTACACAGACCTACCCCCTCCCTCCATGAAACAAATACACACTGATTACTTTCTGCTGCTGTCGCTTGGTCAGCTTCCGTCTGCTCATTTTCAGCACTAGAAATATCAGATCCATTTTCTGCCTCCGTATCTTCTTGAAAGTTCTTGTCCACATCATTTGTGTTGTGGTCAAGCTCCCTCTCATGCTCTTTAGACAGCTGATCAGTCTGAGTAGGAATGTGCCTCAGCGGCGGTGACTCAGGCTCATGATGGCTTACTGGGGACTGTTGTAGATGGTGCTGCTGTCTGTGCCTTTCCTTTTCCATCTGCTTGGCTTCCTGAAGCTAGAAAAAATATTGCAATTGCACAAAAGTTCTATCAGAACAAAACAGGAGCTGTAGGCCCCAGTGTATGTGTTGTTTTATAAATACGTAATCCCTATTGTCTCTGCTTACACAATGCCTTAATATTGCCTTAAGAATTAAAAAAAAAGTAATTTGCATTACTACAACTACAAATCAGACAGAAGGCACAGGGCTTATGCTGGGGTTCCTGATGACTGCTCCTAATGACAGTTTCAGCGACATATAGGTAGGTATGTGTTACTGACTGTGACACACAAATGCTACAAGAATGTAAGCAATGACATGATTGCCAAGTATTATTTTTTGTCATGGATTACTCCTTTGGTGCTGATCACCGCAATATCTGAGCACTTCCCAAAGACTACTGTATTCCCATGCACTCTTATGAAGAGAAGTGGTGCTGCACCTCTGACAGCCTGAGAACAGGAAGTGAAATCAAATATATCCACTAATCACAGAGACCCAATCTGAGAAGTTCAAACCCTATGAGCTTTGCTAGACTATGAGCTTTACTAGTAATGAAAAAAACAAATATCTCGAGGTAGCTTGCTTTCAGACAACTCTTTTTCTATAAATATTACAGACACCAAGATACTCACTGCTTGATTTTCCATACGTGCAAATATGACATTCAGCATTTGTGTGAGAGTGGCCTTGGCTGTGGTTTGATTTATGAGGTTTTTGCTTGCTAGATAGATATTGTAACATGTTCTTACAGCCTGCAGCACTGTCCCTTCGTGGATTTCTATATGTTGAGATGTTACTGCAGTGAGTAAAGCCTACAGAAAAAAATAATATGTATTTGTACACACGCATATATACAAACATTCCAGTCAAACGTTTCTCTTCAAAGAAAGTATGCAATAAATATTAATCCTGGATTACTTTTTATATATAAAGCAATAAGAACACATCTTGAACTCTAGTTTAATTACATTTTGTCATGTAGTATCATAGCCATATCTGAGCACCATGCCAGTTTATCAAGTTGAGAGCATTTTTACTAATGTATTTAGGAAATACCCTAGAACTTTTTTAGGCATAAAACATGAAAAAGGGGATACTGCTTAAAACACAGAAAATAACTCAGAGGATTCAAAAAATATTTAAAAATACATTTAAGAGTGAAGAATGAAGACTAAGTAAGGCAGTTACTCCTGGGACAGCAACCCCCACTAAACACTTTTTGGATATATGCTAGAATATTGTGTTTCCCTCTCTGTAGAGGCTCACTTCTTTCCTTCCAATTCAGCTGGTTTCTGCTTCTCTTATTTTACAGAAAGTATGAATATAGTTACCTCTGTCAGGTAACTGGGTGCAAAAACATTGCCAGAGCAACTCGGGCAGGGGGAAATATTGGGGTGTGGAAGGAATGGAGAAGAACTGGTCCAGGAATGGAAAAGACCTAAATAAGCTCATCATCATACACCAAGAGGTGTCAGAAACCAATTACATGCATTAAAGGACCTGACAGAACTAATGATTTAATAGGATGCTTAAGAAGAAAAAAAATGGAAGCATTAGAAAGCTTGTACTTTGGAAAGTCTCTTCCTCACAAGGAAAAACAAAGATATTTTAAACACTGTATAATTATTCATCAAACTGTGTCCAAATTTTCTCACAGACATTGTCAGCATCTCTGTCAAAACATGGCATCAACATACAGATGAGTGTCTACTTCTCAGTCAAACACTTAGAAAGAATAAACCTCAATACAAAACAACAAAAACCACCACCACCACTATGAAGCTTAATAGGAAAAAAATACACTACCTTGTATACACTACCTTGAATACAAAAAACACTACCTTGTTGACCTGCCTCTCAGAAGCCCTGAATCCTACTCCTGGACACCAGGTGGCCCAAGGTCCTTTCTTATTTTCTATTCATATCACAGCTCTCTCATCAGCAGCTACATATGCAGGAGGTACAATTCCCTGATTAAGGGAATGAAGACCTCCCAGCACTGGAATTGTTCCTCCCACCACATGCAGTTCGCATGTACCAGGGAGCACTGGGCTGAAATTCATACCAGCGTCCGTGGCAATGCCTGCCCCTTGGCAGTAATTCAGTACAGCCACAGAACAGGAAAAGGAGACAAAGCTGGGGGTGGATCAGGTACTCCACTGTTCTAACTGGCCTGGCAGCCTGTATTTCAGGATCTCTTTGCTACGCCTGTCACGAGCAGCGAAGCTGGGTTAGCTCATAGCTCCTGCCCCACCGCCAGCTTGGGGGTGTGTGTGCAAAGACGTGTTTGTGCACATGCACAGAGACAGGCTTCCTCGCAGTCCCGCATATTCATGCAAGGTCATTCAACATCCCCATCTTCCGTGCAAACTCAGAGGCCGGTCTTCCCAACAAGGCATCTCCCTGTAGTTCCCTAACTATTAGAGGTCAGTGTGGCTACAAATGCTCTAGGCGTCTTTCCTATTGGTTTCTTTCCTTCTTGGGCACTGTAGACAACGAACTCTAATTGCTACTGTTCGTGTTTATAAACTGAGCACCATTTTTAACTTTGACCTTTTGTTAATACCCTTCAGATTCCTGCCAAATAAGAGCCAATCTCTGGCTATTACTCATGGCTACTTCCCCTCTCAGTGCAATTGCTCCTCCTCTAGTCTCCACAGTCTAGCAGAAATATTATCAACCACCCCGAGACAGGCAGGGAGGACGTGCCTGGACTCGATGATCTTGAAGGTCTTTTCCAACCACAATGATTCTATGACTCTGCGACACAGAGGAGCAGACCACCGCCTCTTCCAGCAACAGGCTCCAGACAAGCAGAGAGAACATGGGCACAAATACTCATCTGCCATCCTTCTGGGAGAACCTCATCCCCATTCTATCTTTATAGATTTATTTTTAGAGCTTATTTTATCATACATAATAATTCTTCTGGAACAAAAAGGCCAGGCGGAAATGTAAACAGAACCTCAACTACCAGCTCTGCAGGTGTCAAGGGCAGCTTTACAGACACAAGCCACAAATGCCACAGCAGAGAGCCTAAAGGCAGCAAAGCCTCTCTTGATGCAACCACTTCAAACATAATTTAATTAAGCAACTTACAATGGCAGCACTAGCCTAATTACCTGCTTCCCTTCTGCCTCTGGCCATCCCCTCCACAGCACTTCAATAAGTGTTTGCACAGCTTCACATCAAAATTACACCAACTGAAAATAAACTATGAGAGGAAAGGAAGAAAAGGCCAGTTTGCCAGTCTGGAGTCTGGTCATGGAGTTTGCAGAGGAAAAAGAACGCGGCTACAGGGATGAGAAAATGCAACCAGAAGCAGGGAGAGAAAAGAAACTGTTTCTTACACAGCCTCAGCTGTCAAGACTACTGTCAGATACATCTCTAAGCTTAGATATGCAAAATGAGGCAAATTATGTCCCTTGGTCTGGGCAGGATTATTTTCTTGCCAAGTGTAGGAAGAGGCACTTCCAGAAGACTGAAGCTGTTCTGGTTGTTAGGGTCTGCTTCAGATGACTCCACCAAAATCTCCAAAGCAGTTTTGTCAGAAAGCCATCCAGAAGCCAGCAACCACCACCACATACGAACTCTTACTTAGCTCTAGCTCCTAGAGGTCCCTGGCCAAGGGTAGCCTACTGTGTAGTTACCACCTACCAGCAGAAGCTGGGGCAGAGTAGCTGCAGAGCTGTGTGGCAGAAAAGGATCTGGGGGTGTTGGCTCACAGACAGCTGAACACGAGCCAGCAACATGCCCAGGTGGCCAGAAAGGCCAACAGCCTCCTGGTTCATATGAGGAACTGGGTAGCCAGCAGGACCAGGAAAGTGATTGTCCCCTGTCCTCAGCACTGGTGAGGCTGAAACCTTGAATACTGTGTTCAGTTTTGGGTCCCTCAGCACCAGAAGGACATTGAGGTGCTGGAGCGGGTCTAAAGGAGGGCAATGAAGCTGGTGAAAGCGCTGGAGCACAGACCTTGTGAGGAACACCTGAAGGAGCTGGAGATACTTAGTCTGGAGAAGAGGAGGCTCAGGGGAGACCTTATCGTTCTCTGTAACAGCCTGAGAGGAGGTTGCAGTGAGGCGGGGGTCAGTATCTTCACCAGAATAACTACCAATAGCACAAGAGGAAATGGCCTCAAGTTGTGCCAGGGGAGGTTCAGGTTAGACATTAGGGGGAATTTCTACACAGAAAGAGTGGTGAAGTGTTGGAACAGGCTGTCCAGGGAAGTAGTGGAGTCATCATCCCTGGAAGTGTTCAAACAACATGTAGATGAGGTGTTTAGGGACATGGTTTAGCAGGCAGGGCATTGAAGGGTTTGCGGTTGGACTCCATGATCTTGAAAGTCTTTTCCAATCATAATGATTCTCTGATTCCATGAACCTCCAAAGAGGAAGGTGCCCGAGCGATCCGGGTTTGCACATGCTGCTCCAGGGCTGGTGATGCAGCTGCCCTGATGGGAGCGTGGAGCAGCCTCCTCACAGTGCACACCTGCAAGCAGGGGCCTAGGCCGCCTGCCTTCTGCCTGCCTCAAGGAATTCAAATTCCTAGAGAATACACCAACCATGAGAACAGTTAGATCATCAGAATAATTATCAGAAGAGCTTAAAAAGGTATGTGATCCATTCTTGAAATCATACTGGGGAAGCTGGGTCAGTGGCCCAGAACTGACAAGTTATGAAGCCTCAAATCAAAGAACATGACTGACTTTGCAGTTGTATCATCTCCCACTTAATGCATTTTAAAAATGCTGAAGACACATTATGACTATTTGCTGGATCAATAAAAAGAAATTGGGGAACAACATACCTCTTTTGCAGTAAAAATAAATAAACCTAATCTGCAAGAAAAGTCAGCACCTCAGGACTCCTATGCCCAGAACACGAGGTAACAACCTCTCCGTTCTCATACCCAGCCTTTACTACTGTATTCTTCACTACTGCTTATCAGCAGCACAATCACTCAAAGGGTAGATTAAGACATTCCCATTAGGTGTTAGCTTCCCTTAGCTGGCATCCCCAGGATTACTGACTGCCATCAGAAATGCTACGGCCCTGCAGGAACATTTATTTGCATGAAGACTGCATGCAGAGTTTACCAAATGCATGTACAGAAACTCCAGACCACCTTTAAGCACAAGTCCATAGCACAACAGCACAAAGCCACCATGGTAACAACTAACTGCCAGCTCTAATCACATTTCATATAATAACTTCAAAATTGATTTAAAAATTTGCTCCTTAATCACCTCCTTCCCCGCTGGGAGAGCAGGATGATTTGTTTGTAATTCTGCACAATTAAGAGAACTCAACTGAACTGCAGGGAAAGAAATTTCACCCAGTGCTCTGTGCATAAAAGTTCTTATCACAATCATGACTTCACTCAAAATTTAATGGGAGAAAATGGAAAAAGCAGCAGAAGGCAGGGATTACCTATCTTAAAGGAACAGGATCATAGAATATATTTTAAAATCTAATTACATTTTCAAATGAAACATTGCATTTGAATTCTGAGACCATGAATATCTCCCTGTTCTCAGTATTATAGATACTGGAAGTAATATTTAATCAGATTACCTTTATTATTTGTAGTTGAACCCCTTCGTCTGTTTGAGGGCCTTGAAAACAGCCACATATTGTCTCAATAATTCTATCAATTAACTTTTTGCCCGGAGCTGTGCTGTCTGGAGCATTCCCCGTCAAATGCCCATATGCTATAAGTTTCTGGAGAGGGGAGAAAAAAAAAAGAAAGAAAAGCTTAAAAAATAAGAAAATACGTCAGGTTTTTATTACAATATATAAATTCTTTTGATATCACTAACTTGAATAGAATAATTAAAAAAAAATTTACCCCAAACCTCATAAAATGCAATGAACTCTAGATTTATTCAATTTTTACTCAGTAACTCCAAAAAAAGTTTGCCAACAAACTTAATATTAAATCTTTGTTTCAATAATAAACAATAATTTCTAAACAGTTATTTTCTAAAATAACTCATATCACACAAGTCTTCATATGTAGTGAGCACATTAATGTTTTTAATAGCAAGTAAGTCAACTGCAAATGGTTTCTGTTCAAGGCCTTGTGTTTGCAACTGTTCTACCTTCTCTCTAGAGATCTTCAATAGTTTGAAAAAATATCAAAATTAACAAAATCCTGTTGCAAATACTTCAGGCAAGAGAACGTTTGTAAATCTCCGTGGCCCACCTACTTAAATATACAGAGTAGCAAGGCATCACAGTGCAAGAGCATGCCAGGTATGCATGCGCCCGTGAGTGTAAATGTATTTATTGAGCTCACTGCTGTGGGGCTACTCAGGAGAAAAGAATCTGATGCTGCAGACATCGTTCTGAACACACAACAGGAGCAACAAACCTCTGAGTTTTGAAGGACTAGACATTTCAAATTTAAATATTTTACCAGAATTACAAGCAACATTAAATGAATCTGACAATGATATGCCTGCCACACTAGTGGAGTTTCAGTCCTTCACGTTACTGATAGCAATTCACTACACAGAAATGTGCATACATTAAAATGGATCGTTGTACACTGGTGCAACAAAATTGCTCCAAATGTGCAACTATTTGTGGTTATATGTGTATACAGAGAAATACACACTATGTAATAAATAGTAAGACACATGATCACCTTTCTTCCTGAAATAAATTAAATTTGGCTGTGTGCGCATCAGGTAAAATAACAGCAAAACAACAGTCTTAGACAGAACTGTCACCTGCCATTCAAACCAACGACATTTTGTAGTTGACAGTTAAATCCCATTTTCATACAGACCTGTAAACAGTCTAGAGAAGTGCTAACAATCCTGGGGCACTTGGACTGGCACGCCAGTTCAAACGGCAGGAAGTACTTGTCAGCTTCAATAAAGCTCGTCTTGGATTTCACAGGGGGAAGAGTGCTTGAACCAGGCTTGGCTTCTCCATGAGGGGGACTGAACAGAAGAAGTTGGTTAGAGAGTTAGAAGTGTCCACACAAATAATTCCCATCTTCGCAGTATTTATAAACCAGAAGAAATATCAAGAAAATTGACACGAGGAAAGAATGCCTTCTACAAAGTGAATGCAAAGGTAATACAGTCATGAAAACATTCTTAACAAGTTTATTTTTATACTGAATCTGTCTCCTTTCTGGAACAGCCGTATCAGCTCTCCTTTTCAGGCAAATACAGAGCATTACCTATTGCACAATACTCCTTCGATGGAAATGCAGCTCTTTTGGACAAACATCCAAATCAAACAGGTTCCACACGGAGTACAATGCCCCTCTATATCCTTACACCTCTCTGAGGTATCTCTTGCTCATGTCCCGTAACAAAATGTTGTCCACCCCTGAAATTACGCCCATTTGGCATCATTAAAATTAGGTTAAAAGATCACCGCAGAAATAAAATCAAAATTCTCCAGAAATGAAAAACAGACCAAGATAAGCCTCAAGAAAATGGATGTGTTACACAGTAAGTTAATACAGAAGCCTGAAGCTTCCCTTAATTGCAGGCTAGGAAAAAACAAATAATAATAAAGTAATAAAGATAATTCAGTAAGCTCATCACGTTGCTGATGCCAGGTGGAGGAGAAGAAGGGGAGAGAAGGGATTTTCCGAGAAGAAGTTTGATGAAACAAACATCTGAATTAATCCCAAAAGGTCTCTGCTTCTTAATGTCAGCCAAGAAAGAGCTTTAGATGCTTTTTCTAGCTGACTGTGAGAAACTGCACCCCACAAAGCGTCCCACCACCATCAGAGCCATGAAGCAGAAGGATTATGAAATAGCCTGATATTTACATCCCAGCCCCGGAAAGACACCAATGTATGTATCAAATAGTTGATTTCTAAAAGGATTTTGGCAGCATCCACAGTGTAACAGTTATATAAGTCTGCTTCTCCTTTTCTATTCCATATCCCTCCCCTCCTGCTGCCAAATACTGTTCTTAGTAGAAAAAAAAAGTAAAAATAACAATAATATTAAAATTAATAGTAGTAATAAAATAGTACTAGCACTTTTTTCCGTATAAAACTTTTGGCAGGTAGAAATGATGTATTTTTCAGGGAACTCTGGCCTAGCTGTGAAACCAATTTCTTAGAGCGGGGACTGGAATAATTTAAAAAATCGTTAATTTAAAGTCCTTAATATTTTGATAGAACATACTGATTTCACTTAAAAGAAAGCAGCAGCTGAAAATAATTTTTATAAACGAAGAGGGTTTCTCTATTCTAAGGTCTGGAAAAGAGTATTTTCTACTGCATCTACAACAAACAGTTTGGCTCTCCAGTAAGAACAGGCTAAACCCCTTCCACAGTCAACCAGGTGCAGGACTGCCTTCACAGCAGCAAAAGACTCTGCTTCTGCTCTACTATCAGAACAAAGACACAAGTGAGGAAATCAAATCTATCTATTTAGAGCACACACACTGTACACACAGGTACAGTGTGTGTTTGTGTATTCTACACAAACAAAGGGAAAAACCCACTACTTAAAAGAAACATCAGGAGAGAAGTCAAGACAGAAATTCAGTAAAGGCTGAACCATCACTGTGAATGGTATTATAAGTCAGATCCCACATTTGTTCTGGAATGGTACTTACTGCGGGATCAACCAGCACTTTTCCATATTCAGTGTTGAGGAAGAACATCACCTACTGAATATCTAGGATTCAGCATTTTTTTCTTCTCACTCTTCAAAGTGGGAATTTTGCTTTGTTTACACTGCCTTAAGCAAAACTTGCAAAGACAAATTATTACTTTTCACCTGAGACTCTGTGTGGTGCTCACTGCAACATTACCTGAACAGCATACATACACAAAATTTATTTTTGCAGCTTTCCTATGAACTGATAGCACTGTCTTTACTCTGCTGATGGGCAGTGAAGATGCCTCCAATAATTTTCATATGACCAATTCAAAAAGCCTTTAGTCTGAATTTTTCAAGCATATTTGATATTAAATAGTCCTTCACATCTGAAACAAAGCAACTACTGCTACTACACAAGCCAAAGCTTGTAGGTCTCAATCCCAAAGCTTGGAAGAAGCACAAACCTCAGCAGCCCATTTTGACAACTGTGGCTTAAAAGCTTTGCCTGAAACAGGAATCCAGTTACAGGGTGGAACACAGGTCCCCAGGCAGCAGGCTACTCTTTAAGCCATAAAAACACTCTCGTCATCAGCTTTGCTTGCTCCAGTTCTTTCAGCAAATGGTGTAAACAGCCATCACAAGGCAACCCTGACTCATGCACTGGATGAGGAAGGAGATCCTGTAGAACATGCAATTAAATACTAATAATGGACTCCACAGCTTATCAATGCTTAAGAATTTACCTGTTGACAGTGAGGACTGCTGTCAATCTTGACTTCTACTCTCAGATAAAGAGGAATCATCTCCAGAATCAAATACCTACTTCCATACCTATTTTCTAACGAGACCCTTCCCACACACTTCTCTTTTCAGTCTTTCCCACCCATTTTCACTCCCTCCTCGCAGCCTCAGGCCGTCTTCTCTCTGAGTTAGAGGCTTTTATTTGTATCCCAGATCTTCCCCTCCTTGACACAGTCCCCAAATTTCTTTCAAAATCCTTATCTCAGGTTCATCCATACTCCCTTTCCTCTGCTACCCTCTAAATCCCCACCCAACCTTGAGCCTTGCTCCTGCCCACCCTGGCCACACAAGCCTAAGGGGTGCCCCTGAGCTCTTCCCAGCTCCCGTGCCTTGCACCCTACAGAGCACATCTTCCCACACTCCTGGCTGCTTCCAATCTAACAAAACAGACTGAGAACTCTTCTCAGAGCGAGCCCCTAACTTACCTTTCAGAACAAGCTCAGTATAAGCAGTCAAAGCAGAACTGTTCATTTTTGCTCAATGTTATCAACTGTTACGTACCTTTGCTTTTCCGTTTCAGCCTTTATTTCCTCTGTAAAATGAAACAAAGGCATAGTTATACAAGCAGCAGCATAATCACAAATACACAATTAAAATAACAGATGGAAAGGGAAACTAGGCATTTTTTGAAACTCAGATCAGTTTAGAACAGCCAGCACATGGTTACAAGCAGGTTCAGAGGAGTTTCTGCTCTACAGTTCTATTGCTTACAAATTGCATCAAAAACTCATTAGAAATTATATTCAAAGCTTGACACAAATTTGCATCCAGACATGCCAAACAAATAATACATCCCTAAAATATTTTATAGATAAGCAGTGAAGAAATCACCAATATTCTTCCTTACTTATAGTTCTCATGGCTTTAAGATTTTGTTTAAACACTGATAGACAGTAATGATGAAGAGGAAAAAACGTGCAGTGTCTCTATTTCAAAACTTGTTAAAGTAAAACAAAAAGGCCAATAGTTTACTGCTCTTGATGAAACATTCTAAGCCACACTTCAACACATTTACAAGTATTTCTAAGATTACTAAACTAATTTTAAGAGACATCTTCAAATTCATGAGTTCGCGTCTTTGCATCCTTTGGTCAGTTAGCATAGAAATCATAGGAAATACTGGTTTTCATGGACTTCTCTATACTGTAAAATTCCGTTCTTAAATAAAAACATTCACTCTTCAAAAAAAACATACATACATGCTTTTATAAATGTTTTTTGACATGACTTTTATGTCCAGTACCAGTCAAACACACAGAAGTTATTTAAACAAATCTTTCACCACACATGTGCAGGCAGTCTTGTCCTTCCACTAGAAAGAAAAGACACAATTTTGTCTTACAAACACCTTTTAAAAGTACAGACAACTGAACCCAATACACTACCTAGATCTGAACAAGCAGTATGTATTGATCCTGAAAAAAGCATTGATATTTCTACCTAAGCTCCCATGCAGTAAAAGCACATTTGGCATGAGTCCTCTCCCTCCCTCCTTTACCAAATAACAGAGCTATGCTGCTTCACCTGACATCAGATAGTCTCCTAAATTTGGTGTTTTACCCCAAATACTAGTAATATTAAGCAGACCTGTTGATTTCCGGGGTTCACCCAGGCCAACCCAAAGCAGAAAGGTTATTTCTGAGGCAACAGATTCTCCTGCAGCTTCTCCCCAAGACCCAGGGTTAGGTTGTGTTCCCTTCTTCCCTTGCAGCTTTTCTTCTTTTACCTCCCACCCAACTTTCCTCCCTCAGGTGCTCTGAAACCTGCCCCACAAGCAGCACCAATTATTTTGAACACAGAATGAAACGCAATAAAAACAGAGAAATGAAGTGAATCCTAAAGCTCTGCTCAGGTAATAATCTACATAGTAATGATGATGAAATCTAATATATTTTGCCTGTGAAATGTCAGGAAATATTAGTGTCATGGAAAAGGTGTGGGACAGACACCCAGCACAAAAGCAGAGATACCTTCATTAAATCTGTATTAGCCTGGGTGAACAGAAAGACTAATACTACCACTCTGTAAAACTCTGCTTTTATTTCCATATAAAATTTTGTTTAAAATTCTTGTTTAGAAGACACTTAGAATTCTTCTTTAGAAGACACTTAAAAGTTATAAAAATTCATCTGTGAAGTTGGCTGAAATTTTGAATAAAAATAATGAAAACATTATTTTCTATTTGGATTACTATCCAAAATTTTAAAGTCATTTTCTAAAATGGTATTTAGCTCAGGAAAAACAAAACAAAATAAGATTATATTTCAATTCTAGATAAACCAGTCTGAACATAGAGGCATTCCAAGATTTCGGAGGAAAAAAGCACCCTTTTTGTCTTGTCGGAAAAACACCGCATCTGACTTCCAACAAAAACTCTAAATAATAAATTTTTGTTTCTTTCAATAATTAAGGTACCAAAAGCAATACCTCTCCCCATCTCATCTTGTGTTTTTAAACACATCAACTTTCATAAAAGACTGGACCCCTATGCAGTAACATCTAAGCCCAAAGACACTGTACCAGCCTCCACGATTTTGTTCAGAATTGTATCCTGAAACAGGGACAATTAGAAAGCAAAGCTACCAGCAAGGCAGAGCAAGGATTTTTCAAGAGCTGTCAACTCTCACGTCTTCTTCTAAGGAGGAGAGGAAGGGGTGGAAATCCATGTCAATTGCTTGCAATACGGATAAAACATCTGATATAACTGCAGCTGAAATTTAACATTTCAAAGCAAACACAACAGTTTCTTAAGATCACTTAAGTCAGGCACTGATGGCACGAATATTTCTGTATCTGCAAGTTATTCTACACTTTGGCCACCAGGGGAGGGGGAAAAACAATGATAATAATAATAAAAAAAAAGACCCAAGTTTGACATATGGGCAATTTTAGGGGTATAAATGCTGAAGCTTGAAATGGTAATGACATTTAATTAGATTGGCACTTGCCAAAGCAGCTGCTACTGGAGTTTATCACAGCTCTTCCTGTATTACATATCTCTACCGTGCTCTAAAGCCTCTATAATCTTCCCCAGAAATCAAAGCTTGAGTAACCTTTTCCTCTTCCAAGAAGAGGGACAGCTAGAAAGAAAGAAAAAGAGGAGGAAAAAAATAAAAAAAAGAGCAGCAAATGGAAAAAGAGAAAAACTGACTCATTTATAGAGGACAAACTAAACTACTCACTAGCTACAAGTAGGTGAGTGCCCTTCATTCCCTGCTAAAATCTGGAATTCAGAGCTACAGCTCGGGCACAATCCTGTCGTCCTTCCCCATGACCACCAAACCCTCCTGGCCAACAGGTCCCCCTTGGGAAAGGGACAAATTCTAGGGAACTTTTTTCTCTTCTTTTCTGCTTAGAAACAGTCGCGACTACTGAATTAGCAAGAAAATTGCTTAAGTGAGTAAAAGCAAGTTAGTTCTTCAGCTCAGCTTGGTTTTTACAATAAAAGCGTGCACGTCCCGAGTGCAAATATTCCTGGAGCAGCACTCAGAGCAGCAGGTGTGAGAGCAGGCGAGCGCACGGCCGCGCTGGTCGTTCAGCTTCGCAAGCTCCAAAACGGTGGTTAAACTTTGTACTTAAGCACATTTCTCCAGCTGCAAAGCACGAGGAAAACAAAAGACAGCCGCTGGCAAAGGGCCAAAAATAAAGCAACTTTGAGGAAGATAAGGATCAAAAATAGGCCTTCTGCTTTGCCCTGGCTCATTCTATTCCCAAAGAACATAGCAACCAGAACCAGGAAGCTGGTGTTTTGGTGCTGCAGCAGATAATCCCTGAATTTATTGCCACTATGTGAACTAGAATAGAACTTGAAAATTCAGAGAAAAAGTACAAAATCAAAAAAATCCACTCAGGACTACTTCAGGCCTTTGTCATCCTGCTGATATTCTGACAAATTATCACTATTCCTCCTAAAATACTACCAGACATTGCCGCCACGAGGGGCCACAATTCATAACAGAAAATCCAAATTTTTATAATAGAAGCAAGTATTCTACAAATACAAGGAAAGAGGTCTTGCAAGTGTCAATCTAATTAAATGTTGTTGCTGTTGCATACAGTGTAGCATTAAGCTGTTACTGTGAAAGTACAGGTTTCACAACCTTTACTAAATTAAAAGAAAGGTCCTTCAAGTGCCCAACATCAATTCTTTTGAGAAATTTTCTGCCAATGACAGATGACACCATGACTGATAGGTTCCTTTAAATGAGAGGAGCATAGTTCCTGCAAAACTAATTTTTTCTAGAAAATAAAGGCAGGATTGAAAGCACAGGCGGCTGCCCTATTTTGCCTCTCCTCCTCTCTAACACACAGACATCCAGACTGGCTCGTGAGCTCAGTATCACTGATTGCAAGGAGAGGAAGGTGCAGTTTGCTGGAACAGGGACAGAAGGCTACAGAAAAGGACGAGAGCTTCCAGCGCCTGCCTCCACACCATCTCCAATGCACACACTGATCTACTGCAGAAGGCACCTCGGGGTATTTGAAGAAATAAGCCACAAAGGATCTATTTTGGGACAGAAAGGACGAGATGCCTCAAAGTGGAATGAGTTGAGGCATATTTAATATTCTTAAATAAAGTGCAGCAGAAACAAAATAAATTTCTCCTTCTAGATTCTTGCTTTCATGCACAGCTCTAGAAGACAACCATTTTCTGGAGCTCTATCATGAGATCGTGGGCTTTGCCATAGTTTGGCTTTCTCGCACAGAGGATGGGGTCGATTGACAAGAACGGTGTCATTGTAGCAGACTGCAAAAAGAGGCATGAGATGTTTCACAAAGCTGGTAAAATGATACTAACTAGATTCAACCTCATTCTCCATTTCATCTTTATATATCCTTGTACAGACCATCCTTGTTTCAGAAAAAGTTGCAAAAGGTCCAAGAACTTTCTTCTCCAAGCGTCCGTAATTCCAGCCTCACCTCCCCAGCTTTTGCAGCGTTTCTTGGCTTTACCACTGTCCCCTCCTGAAGCACCTTGTTACGAGATAATCTCATTTGCAACTATAAATTTAATAACTGTTCTCGTAACAACTAATAACACCTGAGAACTAAGACCAAAATGGGCCAAGTAGGTCAGGCAGGTGGTTCTCCTGCCGCGGGCAGTATCGTCTTAGCTGCTCTGTATGCTGACCAAACCCTGACTTAGCTCTAATTCGTTGTTTGCCCCCATAATCCTATTCAAGGGATGATTTAAACCTTGACTACCCTGAAAGGTAGACGATCCTCTCTAATTCCCATTTGAAATTTGTTTATGCCCTGATTATTCCCTTGGTTCCTCTGCCAACATTCTCCTACATCTGAAATAATCCCTCTCCTTTAGCAGAATAAAGTAACCTTGAGGATAAGGCAATTTGCATTAAATCCTTTAAAATTAAATCAGGTGAATGGGATCCAAGACATAGGAAGCAAAGAACTCAAAAAAATGTAAATGAAGCAAAATTCATACTGAGAACTACAAATTTGAAAGGGCTTGCGTGGATGAACTTGGCTTCCATCCTGGAATTCTAGTGATTGCCTCCAACATCAAACAAAATGCTATGGTAACCAAGAGAGAAAAAGAAAAGGAAATCTTCCATCACTGGCAATACAGAAACTGTCCTTTTCCATGTCAGGGTACAGGCAAGTCCTCAATGCAGTCCTAGCAGCGTAAAGGTTCTTCTCAGTTGAAAACTCTAAAGCATCAACACACTATAACTGTAAGATCACAGAATGGTTGAGGCTGCAAGGGACCTCGAGATCATCTAGTCCAACCCCCCTGCTCCAGCAGGGACACCTAGGAACAGGTATGATCAAGCTAGATGGACCGTAAATAATAAAACACACACACAAAACCAGTATTTATTTGCAAACACCTTTAATGAACTATATTCTCAACTATATAATGCGGATATTGCCTGTATGGTGATAGTTAAGAGATTATTCCAAGCTTCACAATAGTAAAGCCATGGAAGCATCATGGAAACAAAACTCTGCCTCCTCTCCTTCAAAGAACTAAAATTTTAAGCAGATCACGCTAGACACTTTTCTCCCAAAGCAGTCATTAGAATGTATTTCTAAATAAATATCTAAAACTTTTTTTTTTTCATTTTTGGTTAGCTCTAGCACAATATCACAAGAAAGCTCCTGACTATTCAGCTAAAATAAGAAAGTATTAACACCCGAAATCAATTACAGACCTGGGGTAAAAACTAAAATAACAAAGTTTAAACAGTCCAAACAATAGAACAGGAGAAACATGTGGTCTTTTCAACTCAAGCTCCCTTGTGCCATTGGCCAGTGATGATGCAAAGACCCAGCATCCTCTGATTACAAGCTCCCCTCTGCCATCATCTGTGTGCAACTTCTGCCAAGTCAGTAGGTCTGAGATAAAACAAACAGAGAGTTTATGTATATATGCTACCAACTTGGCCCTCACTGTTCTCTAAACGTTTTTCCTAACATTTAAAATCCTCATGGGGCTTCCACGCAGCTGGGGACTGGCTGAGATGAAGCATCCCAAGTGCAGTCTTCCTGATGCTTCCCGCTGGCCGCTCTCCTCGTGCTCAGTAAAGCCTCTGCTTCACATGCTACATCTCAACTACTCAAGATCCACACAGTTGCTTTTGCTGGAGATATAAGGACAGCAGTAATTAGCAAATCTAGATTACGGTATTTTTCCTCTCTCTTTTTCAAGTGTAGAGGTATAATTAACTTTCAGTAACTTTTAATATATCTTCATTGTTAGAACCTTTCAGCATATGTAAGGAGCAAACAAAGACAAAAAAAAAAGATTTTTATAAAAGAGTCTCAATCTCAAATTACAATAAAAGCAATTAAGTAGTTTAGTACAATAATATTATTATCCTAGACTATCAAATGGTTGACTTGCCTAGAACTGGTAATAATATATGTAAATTTATTAAAAGAAGATACTATTGAAATAACCTGAAATATATTATGCAGCCTGAAGATTAAAAAAAAAAATACACTGAAAGCAGAAATATTCCACTAAATGCCATTCCAAAGACACCCATCACTGAAATACGCCAGTGATACAAAACAGATCCTCCAATCAGCCTTGTACCTTGCAGGATTCACAGACGCCTCCTCCCTCCTACAGATCTTACTGGACTACAGCGACTACAGGGAGATAGGCAAAAAAAATAAAAATAAAAATAAAAATAAAAAAATATTTGCAGCAGGCAGGCAGGCAGGCGGGGCCAAACGGCAGCACCCAATCTTTGGCCATGATTTTTGTGTTTCGTTTCGACAGAAAAGAGCAGAGCTCTGTGCCCTGTGCAGACTGAAGCCTGTCCCTGCTGGGGTCTTCATGCAGCATCCTGAAGGCGCCTCTGACTTACGTATTGGCAAGCCACCCCTACACACACACACACACACACACACACACCCCTATGGTGTATTTGAACACTTCTACCAGCTTTACGTTATGGTGCATTATGTTGTGCCAATTTTATTTTTACAGGTGTTAAATGAATAGCTAAAAGCACAGATTAATAACACAGGAAGGAAAAAAAAAAAAAAAGGCACCCCAACCAAATACCACTTATATTTCAAGCCTGGCTCTGCTTAATGAAATTCTCTGTAGACCCTCCTTGTTTGGCTCAGCAAAATCCTGAAAATCCTAACCCACTGAAGCAAATACAGCAATCAATTGAAGTCATATCTCATCAGTTTAGAAAAACCGGGAATAATACATTTAGAAGCATGAGAGAAATTTCTACTATTTGTACATACATGCACATACTCACAAACTAAATACAAAAGCAGAGAGTATGAAAAACTTGCGCAGATGAAGTGCTCTAACTGGGATGACATTAAGCCTCTAAAGGGAGCTGAATATAAGAAAAGAACATTGTGTGTTGTCATTTCCCATGCCATATCCTCTCCTTTTTTAAAGGTTTGCAGAAAATCCTATTAGGATATTTCTCTACCTTCATATCCACAATTCAAGACACAAGACCTGTGGCTGATACTCCTTAGTGAGCTTTTATCTATAAAGCAATATCCTCACTTTTAATTTCCTTTTTAGGCAGGCATTCATACAGACACAACTACAGCTTCTCCCCTCCCCAGCTCAAGATAAAGTATCATTTGGAAACATGCATCTCTGGTGTATTTTCAGGAATATGAATTTCCAACCTGTCTTGGCTCAACCAACCTCCCTGTCTAGCTATTTTGACTCATGAGCTATGATATGTTCAAAGAAAGAGTCACTGGTAAATCTACTCTAAAGAAAAACTACTCACCTCCTTCTGCTTGAAATTAAATCAGAATCACTCAGTTCAAAAGGTGTTTTATTACTATATTTTCTATAATAATTTTTCTGATAAGCCAAATTGGTTCACAACTTGGGAAGGAAGGGAAGGGGGACACACATGTAGGTCACATATAGCCAAAGATAACAGGATCTCATCTATTATTAGTGGTATTTATGCTCTAAGGTGTGTTGCTGAAAAACTAGTTTTCTGCAGCAGTAAATCCCTTTAATTTCACATAAGGCTTCATCAACTCTTACATCTACAGCAGTTTCCAGCAATATCCAACCTTGTGGCTTCATTCCTCAGAGAGATACTTGCATCAAAATCAAAGAATGGAAATGGACTTAACTGCATCTTCAAGCAGTTAACACGCCAGGCCAGGATGTTTATTCAGTCAGGCAGTGCATACCCATCAGATGTGCATACCTTTCTTCAGACTTTCGCCATGCCTCTTCCCAACCCCACCCAAAATCCAGCTATCATATTCAAACACAGTCGAAAAGAAAGTTGCTGACAAGATGCATTAGTGTACCAGCTACCTGGCTTGCCAACCACAGCCACCTAGCTGGATCATGGAAAGCACCTTGCCTAGAAGCACATTTTCCCCACTCCGCTCTATCCAACCCAACTCACCAGCAAAATATGGCAGCTCCTCCTGAGCCACGTTCCCTCTCGGTGCCAATTTGTGCGCTCCTCCTTACACAATCACTGGCAAGGCACCAAGCGAAATTAATTAACCTGGCATTTGTTTAGTTTTCATTGGACCAGTGGCTGCTTACAAGAAATAGTGGCAGATAGATGAATCAAGCCCTCCCCCGTCGCACAAAGAAACACTGCTCAGCAAGGAAAACTTTGAATGTTTTTCGTACATTCACTGGCATAAGCCTATTCGCTACTTGAAGTCATGCATCCTCCTTAATGTATCATGACAGTACAAATGTCTGTGAGTTTACTGCAAGTATGCACAAGGAAACTTCTCCAGATGAAAAATGATTTAAAAAAAAAAATTTCTTCTTTCTTTTCTTCTTTTTTTTTTGTTTCTTTTTGTTTTAAATATGGATCAGTTCCTTCATCTGGTTTTATTACGTGGATGAGAGGAGGAGGGGGAATTTTAGCCAAGACTACCACTACTGCTGGGGAAAGATGGGGTGCTAATTCTAACAGTCTGGAATCACAGAAAGAACATAAAACTGTAATTCAAAATGGAAACATGAAAGTTTGTGCTGAGGGAGGTAATTTATTTCTTTATTAAAGAATCTGGAGGACAAAACACTGCAGAGAAACAACCAAATTAAGGCAGACGCCTAGAAAAGCCCGATCATGCAATATACTGCAATTACTGAGACCTGCATAACTGTAATTTACAGCAGTACAATTCTGCCTGCTATGTGCTATAGTCTCAGATGACTGTACAAGAACACCGGTACCTCCTCTTTCATGAGGATACCAACATGCTGGACAAAAAAGCATTGCCGAAGTCTTGAGACAAAAAGGGAGCTCTTCTGTCTCAGAATTGTTTTGACTTGTTAAATACTCCTTCCAAGAATCACAGCTGCCATCTAACCTAAAACAAGGTAAAAAACAAACAAAAATACCAATTAAAAATTCTATAAAATGGGAATTTTAATTAGTAAGTCTATAAATATGAGACTTTGGAAGGGCTTTATGCCATGCAATACAATTTTCTAAAGCACTCTGTGTATGAAGTTCATGAAAGTACCTGTACAGTTGTACTAGCAAGCATTAACAACACACTCATTGATGTGGTTCGGAATCTAAGAAGCTCCACTGAAACGTAGTAAGAAAGTAGAAGAAAATACACAGGTCAACGTCGAGGAGGTCAAGAAACTAACACTGAAATACTCTGCAACTCTTCTTGGGCTCTCTGGAAAAGCCTGTGCAAGCTAAAAGGATATGAAAACCTGATTCAACTGATGGGATGCACTAGCCTCTCAACATATTTACCAAGGGAAAAATAGAGAAATTGGGAGAGAGAAATGACTCAGTCTATCCACTCCTCCTCCCTACCAGCGTTCTCAGCACTTTGCCCCAGCCAGCGGGACTCCCGCTCGCAGGGCCCGGAGGGCAGAGGCGCAGGTGGCCTCGAGCCCGGCGGGTTGACGCTTCCTGCAGCCCCCAGGAAACCGCTGCCTCCGCCGCCTGCCTGGTTCTGGAAAAGACGCGTCAGCAGGAACTGCATCCGCCACACGAGCGTCACCCAGCGTGCTCCTAAGCTTGGGGGAGCAAAGGCAGCCTCAGCGCTTCTGAAGCGTCTTTTAAAAAAGGAGCTCGGATCTTTACGTTTTTCCCCTTGAAGATGAATATCCTATAGCTATTTCTTGTTCTTAGTGGGAAGAAAACAGTCAGTTGCAAACTACATCTCTCTCTGAAATAGACTCTCTCTATATTCATATATACACGCAAAGTGTTTCCATGGAGAGTATATTATTTTTGCAGCCCAGATCTAATTTACAACTCAAATATAGGGATTTTTTACTCAGGAGAACACGGGATACACCACAAACCTTTACTTGGTAGTTTGAATCAGATCAGAGGTCACCACTGAAGTGAAGCAGTAATTAGAAGCCAGATGCACTTCTGGCCTCTTCCTCTATGCCCCTTCGGGCATCCTGATAAACTTTATATCCAAGGCATTCCTAGCTAGCCAAACACAATGCAGAGCCTTCCTTTTTATTCTGAAAAGCTAAAATCAAACCTTGCTAAGTACATGCAAATCCGACAACCACCCCTGTAATATTACTGGGGAAAACTCTATCAGATGGGAAAGATGAAGTGCAGTGTAACTTCTTACTGAGAAAGGAAACTGGTCCTAATATTTATTGTGCTTATTCAAGCAAAGTCAAGATTCTTACCTCCCCACCCCACTTTTTTAATAGATGAGGCGTTTTTCCCTCATTTTAACATCGGAAACTCAAGCACATCTCTCATGCTCTACTTGGAAAAGCATGAGTTTCTGCCAAAACACAAAGATAAGAGACTGCGCAGAAGCAAAATTTCATTTGAATTGGGGAAAGTGTTTCCAATCGAATCATTTCCATCTGTCTGAAAAAGCTTATCTGGAATTAAATACACACAGAACAAAATCCTGCAGATTTGTAACTTGTCTGAAAGGACACAACAAGCTTCTCTCTGAAGATCATCTTTCAGGTTGACCTTTAAGCTCAGTGCATGCAAACGCGGGCAGAACAAAGACCTGACAGTAAGAAACTACCTCACCCTCCACAATAGAAATCCTGGGCTCTTCTGCTGCATGCAGCCCCTCAAGAGAGAAACTTCTGCACATTTGGATACACTGCTGCCCATCTGCTTGGTTCTTCTAGCACCTCAGTGTTGAGCAGGCTGCCCAGAGGAGCCGCAGATCCTCCCTTGCTGGGAATGTTCTCAGCTTGGGCTCGACATCCCCGGAGTACGCTAAGGCCTTGCTTTCAACAGCTGATCTCCAGAGGTCCCTTCCACCCAGACTTCTCCATCTTTTACTGTATAGAAATAGATTTTTCCAAAAGGCGCCTGTAATCAAGCACATCTCTTCAATAGTTACTTGCAGTCAAACTGAGCTAAATAAAAGCCTCAGCAGTCAGCTTAGCTACTCGAATACCTCTAAAGAGTTAGTAGATATTAATGTTTTTACTTTTTGCACACACTGACAACTGGAAAAGCATCCAAAGCATCAGTGTAATCTGTGTCTGGAAACATGAAATACTGCATTCAGGACAGGACTCGGTTTCGATTCAGATGCTTCAGCGCGTGGGTGTCCCCGCGTATGCCACGTGCCTCAGCTCCTGTAAGGGAGGGTTGTCAACCCACCGAACAAGGAAGGCCGGGAAGCAGCCGGTTGAACCACCCTGGCAAGCCAACACAGGCGGGTCAGCACAGTTAGAGGTAACATCAGAGATCCAGGGGATAACGGAGGCAACTATTAGGCACCTTATTCTTCAACTTAGTCCTATTTCACGAGCCTATGCTCCCAGAATGAACAGCCCAGTAACAGTGACAGGCAGAACTAACTTAAGGCACAGAGTCAGTTTTTCAAGTAACTCTTCCCCAGCACCTCTGCTCTCATATTTTAACAACAGTATTACAGGCATAAACGTAAGTAGAGTAGTGCTTCAAGACAGAAACTTGTATAGAAAGCAGAAATAATGATCTCTTCAGTGATGTACTTGGCTTGATATTTTAAGGCCCAACGAAATGCAATTTAGAAAATTAAGCTGCAGCATATTTTACACCAATTCAGCTTTCGTTATGTTGCATAAGCATCCTGCTTCCTCTGTTTTATATACGACATAGCTCTTTACACCTACTTTCCAAGTTTAATTCCATAGTTGGTATGTCTTTGGTTCCTGATGCCATTCATAGAAAACCAGCATTTTTACTGCAACTGCATGTGCATGCAGAGAGATTTGTGTGCAGAAGCTTTTTCAGCTAAAAAAAAAAAAAAAAAAAAAAAACAAAACTTGAAATGTGCATTTTAACACATGGAGTAAAAAAGAATTTAAAGATAATTTAATACCAATATTTGAAAGTTTTTGAGAGGGTATCCCAGAAGTTATCTCACCATACACAGACTCAAAACACATTTTCAAACAAGCAACACGAATGTAAACCTTTTAACTGGGAGAGCAAGCCCTGAAAAAAACTGAATACGGAAACACCAAACTGGCTCGGGCACAAAGACAAAACAACAGTAAATTTTTCTTAACGCTTGGGTATCTAGCTTGTAGTTTGCTTCCAAGACTGGCCAACGGCACACACTTAAGAAATACTGCCTTCTTGCCCTGCTTCTATAATGTGCAACAGTCCCCTCCTACCAGCACCTGCGGTTATGCACTTCCTGTGCTGCAGCTACAGGTCTGACAACTTTTGCCCAGTTTTCACTTAATTGCCCTTCAAACTACTTAAACTGTTTAGATAAATGCAAAAAGAGTGTGATTGAACTTTTTTTTTGCTTTAAACTAGCTGGGCTCTTTAGAAACTCTTCAGAAGAGAAATCACAAGCAACATGACATCTTACAGACTTCCATTACATCCATCTTTTTTTTTTTCCTCCCCTCCAGAGAGCAAGAAGCATAATCTGCTTAACCTCTCCAGGAAGACATTACTACCTTCAAGCACCCCTGTTGCCTCTCTGTGCATCATTTCAATTCTGCTGTCTCTTTGGGAGACAGGATAGAGCAGAGCTCCACATGGCAGTTCCGATGCAAATACATCATATCTGTATGCAGTGGTGCTGTTATGACAGCTTGTTTTCTTCTCTGTTGCATTCCTATTTGTGTTTTTCACACAGATTCCTGTTCCTTTTTCACAGAGGAATCAATATTTTCATGGGTTCTCTCATAGCAACTCCTCTTTTTTTTTTTTCTCCTCTTCTCCTGATAGATAAAAATGTCATGCAGAGGCTCTGGTTGTGGACTCACAGTTTGGACTATTCTCCCTTCCCCCACTTCAGCCCACATGCATTAACTGGTGCTTGTCAAACCTGAACTTTGGCCATTTCATTACCTGGTAGGTCAGCACAGCACAACCACAGGCTTTAACGGGTTTTCATTCATCTAACTATGTTCTCCTGCCAAGCTTGACCACCTCACCATTCACCCCTAAACTGCACAAATCTCCCCAGCCTCCATGGCCATTCTGCTGTGCAAACACAACGTTCGCTCTTCAGCAGCTCGGTATCTCTAAGACGCTCTGGCAAGCGCCCCGGAGAAGGTTACTGGCATGCAAAGGGCTCTGTGCCACCCCGCTAGCACAGGCCTACCTGCCCGCTCTCCAGCGCTGCCCTACAGGCTGCTGCCAAGGGGCTTGACCCCGCGACGCCTGCACCGATCCCTCCCCACTGCAGCACCCGCTGCCCTTCTGCTCCCTGGGGACCTTAGGCTTCTCCACAGTTCAGACTCACCCCTCTCTTGGCACTTTTAAAAAAGCTACTTTCAAAGTTGCCTTCTTCCCCTCCTTCGTTACCAATAAAATTTAAGATTACACAATGCACTAAGCAGTTCAAAACCTTCCTATCAGGGATCCTCCTAAACCTAGGGTTAATACTGATTTCCACTAAACTTCAAATTGGGCAAGTTCCACAGACTCATTTTGTGTAAAGAAATGTTTGACTACACCAAAATTCCTCAGTTTCAACATATAGTATACGTTCTGTGCTCCTTCCACAGCTTTACTCAGAGTTCTTTCTGGCCTACCTTATTATGAATTTACAGTTCATTCTCTAAAGCTCTTTTTCCCCTTCCCACTTGGGAAAAGGGTTCACATTTTCAAGGCTCTCTCTACTTCTGTATCCTCTTTTTCTTTGCTATTTATTCAGACTGACTTAATCACAGGCTTTTTATAAACTTTTATTGATAGCTGGTGTAGACTTGCTCTAAACATTACCGAAATGCATGACAAAAATCACCATTTTAGCTTGAAGCGTTTTGTTCCCTTCAAAGCTTCTTCAGCTTTATGTTACTCTCCTTTCAAAATAAAAGCACCTAGTGTTTTCATATATCTTTTTCATGACTACCACAAATCTGAATCTGAGCATGCTTCATTATATGTTTGGGCAAGCAATAATACAAATGCTCACTAACACAAACTAGCTGTTACATCTTCAGCCAATTCCCCGTTAGTGCCTGGTAAGGAATCAAGAACTGCTCAGTACATCCCAAGTCAACGCTACTTGTCAATTAAGTTGGTTCATTTACCTAAAATGATTAAGCTTTAGGTAAAGTCCAATAGATTAGAGACATTCCTAAATAATTAAGAGTGTGAAATCAGGACTCTCCTCATGCCTAGTCTGTTAGGACAGTACTCTCACTTTAAAACCGATCATATTTCCTTTTTTTAAAAAAAGGATTTCTGACACTTGCATGTAAGCACGTATATATCTGTTTTTGACATAGCTGCCTACTTATCGAGACATCTTGGTTGTTTTCTGCTGTGCATTCTACTTGCTCTATTGCTCACAATTGAAGACTAAAGAAAATGTTTTACTAATACTTTTTATGTATTCTGGCAAGGATAGACTTGTCGCTGAAGAACAAGACCATCGTTATGCTTCTCAGTCTTGTTTCATGATCAGTTGGCAACAGGAACTTTTCACATAGGCAACCACGTCTCTGAGACTCTGTCACGCAGTAAGATCTTTCATTCTTACTTTTTTCTCAAAGACTTTTCAGGAGTAAGCACACACGGAAGGCGCTGACATCCACCTTTCCACGCTTTGTAAGGTTCACTGCCAACTACCATTTCAGCCACTGTGGGCACTAAAGTATCACACTTAAAGCAAGAAAAGCAAAGAGATACCTCTGCCATCTTTAGTATGCAATGATATAGAACAATCTCCTACAGCTCATCTGCAATTGCGCATTGATGGCTGCTTCACAGCACCAAAAGGCCCTCTTTGCCAAAGAAAGCAAATAGGTTCTCTTGGCAGTTCAGGCTAGGTTTTAAAGGCAAAAGTAAAAACGATGGCCTATCCGCTGGACAGATTTTACTTTAATTTTAATGAGATTAGGGTTTTTTTCAGTGTCTATTTAGCACTCAAAATGTGCATGCCATTTGGACTAACACGAACACTGAACACATATGCAAGTGCTCAGGCATCGAGACCTTTAAGCATAACCCGGCAGAGCTGCGTGCGAACAATCTCAGTTTGAAAGACTGCCCGCATACAGAACCGGCTCGTGAAATCAAATAAATCCTGACTCATATTGGTGGCTATTCTAAAATCAGGCACATAAGCATATCTCATATCCTGAAGGATGCCACCTTTCTCCTTTTAGATCAGCTTCTAGTGACAGCCACAATCATTTGCTAGGAAAGTTTTCAATGTCCCCGATAACTGTGAAGCAACCAATACTGTGAATCTCTGATACGACCTAGGACAGTAAGTTCTTGTGCACTGTGAAGCTAGAATCAAAGTGAAAGATCTCTGTGAAATACAGGAGCAAGATCTGATCTCATCTTTTACTGACATTCACCGCTTTGCAATAAGAAACAGGAAATCTACATCTTATTTTTGCCTCTAGTTTTGCTGTAGATATCTAAGTACAATTATTTTCTTGTCCATTTGGAAATAGGCAATTTAAAAGGTTTAAAAGATTTATTGAGAAATAGACTAAATATATGCCACTAACTGACCTGCTCACTTCAGTAACTTCCAAAGAAATCTGCAAGTAGTGATGAAAAAAAGGAAAGCAAAACAAACAACCCCGCACGGCACAGCTCTTTAAAACACAAAAACTTTAAAGGTCACGGGTAAACGTAGACCTGCATTATGCTACAGGTAAACTTCTAATTAAGAAGTATTATGCCATTCCCTCTTGCCATAGCTCTGAGTCACAGGAAAAGCCCAACAGACTCTTTTTGAGACACAAGATGGTCATTACATTTAAATCTAGCTATGCATAAGTTTTGTCAAGCCATATTTAATAAAGAAGAAAAAAAAAAAAGGCGAACAAAAAAAGTCCAGGTTTATTTTTACATCTGTGTTATTCTTTGAAGAAGGTTACAACCATGTCAGTTTTATAATTTTCCCCAGAAAAAGAATTCCTATTTGTAAACTTCAACCAGGTGGCTCTGGGCTCTGACAGCATATCTTGCAAATGAGGTTTTCCAAGTGACCACACTACTACTACAGACATTCCCATTTCTTCATTAGATTCCAATACAGCAAGCAGCTTGAACTAAGATTTTCAAATGAAAAAAAGAATTTACATGAGTGTTATAGTACCATGAAAACTCAGACGTAGCCTCTTTCATTATAGTTCATATACTTTAGAAGACTAATACTATGAAACATTAACCTTTCCATCTCATATCTTTTATTTGCATCGGAAGCAAATATTTTTAAAGCACAGATTCCTTAATCAAAACAACCAGCCATATGGGAAGTTTTCCTTCTTTTCTCAGGCTGAAAACAGAAAACAAGGTGTAAACTACTTTTAAAGGTCAACACTTCAGAATTCAGGTATCTCCACCCTTACGGTAGCTCTGCTACAAGGAAGTGCTTCTGTCACCAGGGCAGCAAAGAGCAAGATAATTAAGGATTCAGTTCAATATTAACCAGATCTTCAAGTTTAGAATAAACTACTAGGAAAAAGTATACTTGCACTGACTAGGACAGGTAGATTAAGTACATACAGCTATAATTAGTTGTATTTACTTACATTTTCTACTGCCCTACTGAAATCCTGCCCTACTTGCTTTTTAAGAGCTTTATCTTACAGATCTGATTAAATAAATGCTGATGCAAACTAGAAGAGTCTTTTTTTTTCCTTCTCAAAAGCACCATCTCTTTATACAAGGATACTCAGTGTTTCTAGCTGTTGTTTATATCAATAAAAATTTCTTCACATTTTTGAAAGATGGTGAAAACACTGGATATTTCTAGACAATCTACTTGTGAACAAATGTAAGTTTTCCCCTACTCTATGCGGATTATTATAGAGGCATCTACGAGATTACATGAGAAATTTATGCATCCTCCCCCCCCCCCCTTTTTTTTTTTTTTTTTTAAAGTCATGGACGCTTAAAACTATTGTGATCATTTGTATCTCTGCAGAGGTCAGTCAGAAGTCTTTTATACAAGTCAGAGTTAGGAATGACTATTTCATGCACTGCCACAGGTACCAGCTCTATTTGAGAAAAAAAATTATGAAGTTACACATTCTCCTTAAGTTTTATCCATACCGGTAATAAATTAGAAGAGACCCTAACTTTAACAGCTCTTCAAAGTTATACATTATTGTGCTTTAAAAACAATGGTTCTTCCTTTCATTGCCTGACCCAGCCCTCTGGTCCAGCTTTGGAAACAGCAACGCAAAAGGTAGGTAAAGAACGTCTTAGTACCATGTCACCTGCCTGATGTTCATCACTGAAGGGACACGACAGAAGAGCAACCTCAGCTCTCACATGAAAAGGAGGAGGATCAACTTGAGATGGGCCCAAGCACTGATCTTCCCGCAGTGCTAAAGAAAAGGTCAGAAACCTGGGTGCAGAATGTTGTTTAGGGCTTAAGAACACAACATAAAATGCAGGGATCAGAGTCTAACTGTCAAACTTCTCACCTCTCCTATTCCTCTCAGCATCCATGACACAAATCAAAGCTCCTCCACATCTCATTGATCATCACAGTCTATTTTCCCTATAGCTGAAGCAAGTGTTAGAAATGATTTCAAAGAAAAAAAAATCTATCTGAAGATTTACTAAGCATTCTAGACCTCTTTGTTTGCATTATCATGAACACATAATCCTACAGAACAAAGTGACATGATTTTAAGCCAACTGCTCCATGAGGCAGCACCGTTGACACCTTTAGACTCACCCCGCAGACCCTAAAAGTTGCATATCAGCACACGTGGTTGTGCTGGTTTTACTCTCAACAGAAACACTCCTTTGTGAAGGACATCTTTGTTTAAAAGTGCATTTCAATTAGATTATCACTTGCAATAGAAGTACAGTATTTTGCCCAAGTACAATCATGGTAATTTCTAGCACAGTTTTAATTTTAAAATATGACTAGGGGCTATCAAAAGAAAAAAAAATCAAGCCAGTGGCACACAAATCAAGAAATAATTTCTTTGTATTTATCCAGTTTTCAGAACAAACAAGATTTAAAAGCTTGTAAATATACTTCATTTGATTAAACTATTATTTGGAGGGCTGATTCCTATAGTAATAAATATTACTTAGTATTATTTAATAGCATTCTAGTAAACTCTGCAATTTCAATAATGTGATAATCTCAGTTTGACGAGTCTACATTGCTGTTCTCACCAGACTGTCTGACCACTGCAAAGCTGCCCCTTGCACGATGAAGCCTCCGCTGGTCATTCAACCAACATCTGCAACCCAAGTCGACAAGCAAGATTCACACATTTAAATTAAGTAAGAACATGCAGCACTAAGACACCTCTGTATCTAGCACTGATTAAAATCTCTCTACATGAAATATTTACAAACCTAATCATGCATTTTTTATCTATAAGTGAAAACAAAGAATAACATTGCAAAAATTGTAAGATTATGAGTACAGCAGGTGCGGAAGGCTGAGTGGACAATCTGTATTATTAATGGATCTCAAAATCAATTGTCCTCATATTTAAGACTAGACACAAAAGGAGGATTGGTGATTTTTTTCCCCAATTCTTTCAAATATATTTTAACATATTTTCTAATCCAAGGAACATACATGTTAAAAAAAGAATGAAGAGTAGCAGCAAGCATGAAGCATTTGAGCAAAAACAAGTATTACATAGCATACCACCAATAATCTCCTTTTAGATTAGTATACGTGATAACTAGGCTAACAGAAGAGTCAGAAAAAACCCTGAATTGAAATAAAACAGAACTTCAATAATCATGCTTTAGATACAGTTCTTTGGATATATTAGCCTGATTTGGATATATCAGTCTAAGTCTGATAACAGAATGAACACTGCTTAAATGAAAAATGCAGTAACATTGGAACAGAACAAGAACAGCACACATGCAAAAAGAGATCTTGAGTCAGTGAAACAAATGGCTACATGAGCTTGTATTAAACAGGAGCTACTGTGCATTACTCTGGCAAAGCACAAATATGTTTTGCAGCTTTTCTTTTTTCATCTCTTGAGACAAAAATACTGCTTTGTTCGAGCTCAAGAAAAAAAATATAGCGGGAAAAAAAGAAGAAAAAAGTAAAAAGTTAGCAGAAGACACTTCGCAAATCTAGTGAAATGTGGCAATGAGATACATGGCTGTTTTGGGAAACTTCACTTAAAACATCTGACAACAGCTCAGACACATGCTACAAGCAGCCTGTTTTAGAGCAGTAAACTCTATTAAAATGCAGCAGTGATGAATCAACGCAGGAAACTTGTGGGTTTTTTAATTCCTGAAGCAGCAAAGATCAGTGGAAAGGTGACAAAAATGCAGGAAGTGAAACAGAAAAATTCCATTTGTTATTTTTGTTTCACATAAAACAGCACTTCTAACACATATGTCAGAGAGCACAGCTTCTCTGTACAATATTTCTCATAAATTCCCATAAAAATCAAATGTTACAGAGAAAGTAATTTTCAAAGCACAGTCATCTTTCTGCAGATCCAGTAAGCAGCCAGTGTGACTAGCCATTAAAATCCCCAAAAGCAAAGCCAGACTTCTCTGACATAATTTGTGATTGAATCAAGGCCCATTTTTTGGGGGGGAAAAAGTGATCTTAAGATTTTCAGCAACATACAACTGCCCTGCTGTTTTACTACCTATGTGTAAATAGAAGGAACCGATTTAAGAATCTTATCTTTATTTTTTTCTCATCCTCTAATTCTTATAGCTCCTCAAGTATAGCTCACTGATAATAAAATCCTCGAGTTGCTGAAACCAGAGGAAACATTATTTCAAAGGCACTACCAAGCAGAGTTACTCTAAGCCCCACATTGCATATCCAAGCTTCACAGCAGCTCTCAACTACAGACAGCATCAAACTAAGAGCTCATATTGCTCAAGATTTCAAGTTGGTTTAAGAGCTCCTGCATCCCAGCTAAAATCCCCTCATCTACTCATGCACCTGCATTGAAAGCAAAGAATATGAAATTTCACACTGAGAAAAATCATATATAGAAAATGCAAACCCACAAGTATTTGAAAGAGTACCTGAAGTCACGGATACAGAAAGAAGCAGAAAGAAGCAACATGACAAGCAGAGACAGAGCTAACAAAATCTGCCACTAGTTACCAATTCAAATTGCATCCTATCAAGCCTGTCCTGCCAGTTGGGCAGTTTCTGATCTGGTCAGGTTGTACATTTCTTACTTCTAATTATGTAAAATTAGGAACGGAACAGCATACAACTTACAGAAGTCTAAAATTTGGGGAAATGTCTTTAATCTGTCCCAATAACTTAAGCAGGTAGAGACCTTTTTTTTTATATATATATATTATGCTTATCTTTTCCAGCAATCCTTGTTGACTGTCATTTTTATTCTAAGTCACATTATGCATCAGCTACTGGGATCAAAATTAGACTGATAGGCTTGTAATTGCCTCAATCACCCTATTAATCATTTTAAAAAGATTGGCACAGTAACAGTTTCCTCCCAGTCCTCTGGAATTTTCCCAGTGTCCTTAGATTTACTGGAAATCAATAAGGGAGTTCTGCCAAGTATTTCAAACTCTTGGGGCTTGACAGGCTTATTTTTAGCAGCTCTTTTGTGTTTACACTCAAAATGGGAAGTATCACATGACATGCATCCATCATCTCCCTTATCTCTCAAAAGATAGAGATATTTTATATTAAACCATCCCATACGCTCCATTATAAGAGCTATAGAACATCTAAGAAAGAACATCTGTGTGCAGGCAGGGGGTTGATTTTTCTTAAAAGTTTGGGTTGACTAATAATAACCTACAGATTCTTCTACTATTTACTCATGCAAAGGACATTATAACTGCACTGTATGCATGGAATATTTTTTGATCTGCCTGGCACAGCAGAACCACATATTTCAGACCTTTTCCATGCACCCTTGCTGCCGCCTCTGGCAGATCGGAACGAGCCAGCATCTTAGTTCTGCCCCATTCCTTGGTACTTCTCTCCTTCCTCCTTCAAGTCAAACCACCAGTCTTGCACTTCACACACAGGAAAACTCTGGCCTGATGCACAACACACACAACCCCTTTTCCTCCATGCAGGTCACAGTCACCAATTGCCCACTGGCTATTACGACACCAAGTGAGAGCCCCACAGAAGTTTGCCAGCCCTGCTTCCCTGCCCAAAGGCAACATTTACTTTAGGGCACAAACTAATAGACCTAAAAATGCTAATTGCAATGAAAAATCCCAAGCTGACAGCTTCCCAAAATATAACAAGCCTCCCTCATCTAGCTCTTCATGTGTCTGTGAATTCAGATAGGAGGTTCATGAAGAAAGAGAAAAAGGAGAGAGAGGGGGTAGAGCAACACTGCAGTGTTCCTACAACTCCTTCCTACAAGTGCCACAAGGATAATCTTCACTGAATACCTAACAAATTAGTATATTTAATAACATGCTACCAAAATATTAGCTCAAATGCTGCTTATTCTCTAAAAGACTTGAAAATAATCCTGGAACATATATCAGATGTCAATGGATCAAGATGCCTTTTTTTATTTTTAAATTGTATATGAGGAAGATGCCCGAGAATGACTGTTGGCATCACAGTGCTGAGCAACAAACCACCGTTCCCAAGCCCAAAACAGCAGTGCTAACTGAAGATTGGAAGAAATATGGACCAAAAAAAAAAAAAAAAGAAAAAGACGACAGTATAAATGACACATACAATAAGATGACAAAAAAGGTATTGAATGGGGTATAGAAAAAGATGAAGTAGATAAAAAGGAAGCACAAAACAGCAAAGATGAATCATCTTAAGAAATAGATGCAGTGTGGTCACAAGGCGATAACTATCATTTAAGCTTCAGCATTCCAATTAGTGCTCTAAAATAAGGAGTGAAAAAGATATATTTCTGTTACCCTATGTTACAAAGATGTGTTAGCCTGTAGATTTTAAAAGATACTGCAAAAAGCAGGGTTCAAACTTTCAAAATACTGAAAGTCTTTAACTGATGATGTGTTTCAAGAGAAAGTCAGAGTTCCACCTGATAGAAAAGCAGGCACCTGTTTATTGTCTTAGAATTTAAAAAAATACTTTTTTCCATTAACATTTTTCAAACCCAAATACAATCTATTTTGCTTTCTATCACAACGATTTTATGAGCATCCTCCCAACCAGTTCCTGTTCTCAAGGTAACTTAAAGCTGGTTAGAGCTGCTGTTCTACCCAGTCAAGAACAAAAACAGAAGAGTAGAAATTCCCACTCTGTGCAACCTCTCTTAAATCAGTCCTGTACACTTGGCATGAACAGTATTTTACACTTCAAGTGAAGACAGCAACTTGGGAAGCAGCATACTGGGCCAAGAGAACCTTAATGTCACCAAGCTAAGCTTTGAGGTTTTGTTAATAAGATCAAACCACACAGTGCTCATGCTGGGTAAGGCCCTAACAAGCAAACAGGGAGAAAAGCAGTTGCAGCGTTAAGAGAATTTTTAAACCTTGATTTCTTCTAACAGCAATAATAATAATAAAAAAAACTATTTAGCCACTACATTTACTCTAAAATAAGTGCTTCAGAAAGACAGTTATAAGAAAACAAACCTTGCATGGACAATGGCAACTTGTATATTGTGAAAAAAAAAATCAATGCCTACAGCACATGCAAACAACAGACAATGGGACAGGACCATGCTGATCTCCTTGTACACAGCATTTATAGCATCACAGAATGGTTGAGGTTGGAAGGGACCTCTAGATATCATCTAGTCCAACCCTCTGCTCCAGCAGGGACACCTAGAGCACGTGGCACAGGGTGGCATTCGGGTGGGTTTGAAGATCTCCAGAGAAGGAGACTCCACAACCTCGCTGGGCAGCCTGTTCCAGGGCAGTGTCACCCCACAGAAAAGAAGTTCCTCATATGGAGATTAAAATTCCTGTGTTTTGATTTATACCCACTACAGTATAGGAAAGGCTCAAAACAAGTGGGTTTTGCTTCTAAAAAATTGATAACTGTGATAAAGCATGCAAGGTTGTTGGCCTAAAAAGGTATTAAGCAGAATATGAACAGATATTTAGCTCTGCCAACACTTCCCCAGTAAAATTAAATCCACAGGAGTAACGTGGTAATGGCCTTCAAGAGGCATTTTTAACTGTTTAAGCATTATTCAATGCACACATTTGCCACATGTATCTACATTTCTGTATTGACTACGAATCTAACCAACTCTGATTCTAGTACACAACTATCTCTATATGCAAGAGATTTAAAAAAAAAAAAAAAAAAAGAGAGGGTAAGGAGATAGAAAAACAAGAGGAAAAGATGCAGCCACGACTTTCCCTGGCCAGTTATAAATCCAGAGCTGAAAGCAAAGATGAATCTTCCCACCTCCAAGGAGTCCTACTCCAAACCTTACCAGCAAAATTCTCACTCAGTGCCTAGTAATAAACAGCTTCTTAATCATCCTCTGCAGGCAGGCGGTGGGGGCACAAACTGAACAGAGCCGGGATTTCACCCTGCGCGAGGCCTCCCTCGTCCAGCTCCATCTTTGTATGACAGACTGAACAAACCCAGGGGAATTTAAGAGCCTTTTAAAACAATTTCTACATCAAGTGAGTACTTGGGATTCAAAAGAGTACATTCACCCTCCGCTTTACAGTGTGTACCCCTTATGTATCTATATCCTTCTACATCGTTTTTTTGTGGTTTGGAGATTTAGCAATAACAAAGAGTTGCTACAGTCCTGTTTTGCAGCTGAATAAGTATTCTTTATATAAGCAGGGAATTCTATTTGGCTAAGACGGAACAAACCCACACCCTGGATTCTGACACAAAGCATTAGTTTCTTTTTGTTCATTCCATTAGAAATCTAATATCCAGCTGAGCAGTTCCTCCATAAGACATTTTATTTTATTTCCCCCTCCTCCTTGCCTGAGATTTAATGCAATGTGTTTACTGTAAAGTTTCCCAGATTGTAACATGGCTCAAAAACAACACAGAAATAATAGCCCAGAGAACTGACTGTGAAGGAAACTCCAAGTCTAATCCTGGTATAAGTTTGCTGCCTGATGCAATACAAGTAGTCAATTTTAAAGATGAACTCATTGTTTACATAGGTTAAGAGCAGCTGCTATGCAAGGGAAACAGCATAAAGTTCTTAATTCCCTGTTCTTCACTAGAGATTTTTTTTTTTTACATAGAGAAAATGTTTAGAGAAGTCAAAGTCAGACAAAAAAGTTTAAATCTAGAGTATTTTGTCTTAATCCAGGCTGGATCTGGTAAATCACTAGATATAGGATGTAAACACCAGGCTTAATTTCCTCCCTATTAAAATCTGACAGATACTTGTAATTCAATTTGTAATTCAAACCACTCTTCAATTTTTAATTTCTATTTTGCTTTCTTACCTTCTAATAAACTAGAAAATGATGGCCATATTAGAAGGACCTCAACTTAATGCTTTCTCAGATGTCAGACTGGCACAGCAATGTATGCTGGGATTTTTTTTTCAGAATTCACAAGACAATGTATGAAGTACAATCTTAATGGAAATACAATAACAGAAAATCCTAAGGAAATGCATAGTAATCAAAAGTGACAAGGGGGTATTCTTCAGGATTCTTATATATTGCTTGTCAGTCTAAAAAGCAGCTTTAGTTATTTTACCTACTATACAGTAATATCTTTTTGATCATCACTTCTTTCTTTTTGAAATATTTCAATAATAGCAGCTGATTTTGTATAAATAACTTGCATAAATGACTAAAAAACAATATAAATAACAGGTTTAGAAAAAAATAGGAAACTAACTAAGCTACAGAATCCTAACTGATTGAAATAAATTTACTACTGAAAATAGCGGAAATAGTATGAGGAAAAGCATAGCAAAATGCTTTGCGCATTTCAACCACTTCTAAAGTTATTCTAAGGTCATTTAAATTCTACTCTATATGAAAATCCACTCTATATGAAAAAAAAAACATGGGCCTTCAGATTCTATTGATACATATTGGTTTAACAGCTTCAAGACCAAAAAGACTATTTCCTCTCTCATTTCCAATACAATCATTTTTCTTAGCCAACTTCTCACCCACCTCCAAAAAAAAAATTATCTGAAATGCTGACCAACTCTCCAACAACTTTTACTTCACAGATAAAATCAGATAAATCACTATGTCAAAATACCCCACCAAACAAGGACTAGGCCATACACAAGCCCGGACTAATTAGAACATCTAATCTACTAACAGTAAGCCATGTTTTACTACAGTCATGTTGGAAAAATATTAAAATAATACCCTGGTTTTGTATTGCATCCGATAATTTCAGTGAAGGATTAAATATTTGGCCTAAAAAAATACGATGTTGATTTGAGGATATAGAGTTTATTTTCAGACATTAAGTTTTATTTTACAAAATTTGAAAAAAAGTTAGACTTCGGCAGAGTTAACTCTAAATTCACCTTAGCTGCAAACTACTACTTCGCTTGAGTTTTGTTATTAAATGTATCACTATCTGAAGAGTCTATTCCTTGTTTCAGGGTGAAGAGCTTGGTTGAAAAATATTCTTCAGCATGGAAATAGCCTGATCCAGCAGATGAAGAGGCAGATGGAGAGCACAGAACACGTGCACTCCATTTCTGCTTCTGCTATTAGAAAAACCACGGCTCAGCCTTAACACGCAGCTGCCCCACCTGCGAAACGGAGGTAGCGTTTACTTTCCTCTGAAAAGCTTTTTATAGTCAGACAAGAGCACTACTATTACAGAGCTAAATGTTGCCTTTTTTGAATTAGGAATCTGCAACACACACAAAAAAGAAAAAAACCCACAGACAACAAACCTTGCTGCCTTCATGATCTGTCACCAAACTGTGTTTCACTGCACCATAGCCTAAACACTCATTACCAGTAAGCCTCTATGGCAATTAACATCGCTTCTGATATTTTTAATCTCCTGAAGCCCTTCATCTGTGTATGTTAGTAATACATACAATCTTGTGCTTCCTTCTCATGCTTTGCTGTCTCTTTTACACCCACATACCCTCCCTACACGAGCCCCGACCTCGCAATCAGACCCCCAGAAGGAGGTTTTGATGCTGCGGCACCGAAGGCACTGGGACACGTGCCTGGGGTCTCCTTGCACTGATCGGCTTTCAGGATGAGGTGTGTGGGGGGCACAGCCTGGATGGCAAGTCCCACAACCTGGAGCTTCCTGGGAGTGATGCGGAGGGTATTTAAAGCAGATTTACTGAGCTCTTGATTTACTCGGCTACTGAGGCCGAGCACAGGAAAAACTCAAGATTAATATGTCTAAATCTATGGATGACATACAGGCTGGATGCAAATTTGGTTTAATAAGAAGAAAGCATCTTTGTTTTCTCTTTTATTTCTAACTTAAACGCACAATGTGAAGTCAACAGAAAAATCATAGGGATGTCAGTTTAATCCCCCCTGCTTAAATCACAGGATTATTGTTGTTGCTAACAATTCTAGTGACAAACGAGAGATGCCAAAAATTCTCTGCAATCCCTCTGAATTATGAAGAAATAAACAGTGGAGCTGCTGTCATTTCCCCCTCTCTGTTTGTCAAGGTCTATGGCAGACAAAGACGTAAAAGAAGGGGGTGGTTGCTTTCTGCTTTTAAATTAAAAATATCGTAAAGCGAAAGCAAGCAGAACGACAAAGGAACAGACAGCTTGACATTATGCGTAATTAGAAAAAAAGAACTTTCAGTTTAATATCGCCTGTGCCGATAAATGCATTTAATCGGGTACCAAAAAATTAAATAAATAGAACCGAGAACTCATAAAATAATCATCCCGCGGAGCGCGGCAGCGCCCTAATGCGGCTCCGCGGGCGGGCGGCGCCCCCGCAGCCCCCGCTCCGCTCCGCGGCCTCCCGGCCGCCGCTGCCTCCTCCGCTGCGCCCGGGGCCTCCCGGCCGCCGCGCTCACCCGGGCGGCCCCGCGCTCACCTAGCGCCACCTCGCAGGCCTTGCGCAGCTGGGAGTGATGCGCCTTCTTCACCTCCTTGTCGGCCAGGATCTTCTCGAGGGCCCGCGTCAGGAACATGTTCTTCGTCTTCTTCCCTTCATACATGGGCGCGGCGGGGCCGAGCGGCGCCGAGCGGGGCCGCGGCCGCCGGGCGGGAGCGCTGCGAGCGGCCGCGCGGAGGCTGCGCTGGGCCCGGGCGGCGGCGCCCGCCAACGGCCGCGGCGGGGACAGGGCGACGCCGCCGCCGCCGCCTTCGCTCGGCGCCGCGCGCCGCCGCTTGTCCTCGGGCGCCGCGCGCGATGCGGCTCCCCGCGCCGCGCTCACTGCCCGCGCCGCCCCCGGCCCGCGCCCGCCGCCATCAGCGGCCGCGGCGGCAGCGGCTGCGGCAACAACCTGCCCGCGCCATGTTGGGAGGAAGCGACGTCAGGGCCCGGCGGCGGAGCGCGGAGGAAGCGGCGGGGCGGGGGACGCGGCGCCGCCCGCTGCAGGTGCCGGAGGTGGCGGCTGCCGCCGCGGAGCCGCCGCCGGCCGAGGAGGAGGAGGAGCAGCGCGAGGCGCAGGGCTGCCCTTGCGGGGGGTTTCGCCGCCCCAGGGGCGGCCCCGCGCCACGTCGGCGAGGGGGCGTCCTGGGCGCCATGATGGGCGGGGGGCGCATGGGGGGATGGCCGAGGGGGCTCCGCGCGGCGGCCGCCCCGCTGCTGCCACGAGCGAGCGCTGTGTGCGCGACACGTTACCTAGCGCGTCCTATGTGCTGTGCGCTTTACACCATGGTGACCTCCGGGTCGGGGTGTTACATCGTAATGGGCTTGTGGGGAATTCTCATTTCTTTCCGTGTGCTCTACGGCCTTCCCCCTGCCCTCCCTAACGAGCCAAAGGGGATTAACTTGCTGGCTGATTTTGCTTGGGGCCTAAGCGAAGCAGGAGGTGGCGGGTGGAGCACGTGCAGGAAAGCAGCACCTGGCACTCACCGACGCCACGAGGCCTGGTTTAGAAAGCATCTCCCTTCAGGAAAAACACTGCATAAAAATCAGCGTGGAAATTAAGGTCTGAGTTCTAGAGCTGCCTTTGGCACCAACGAGCACGGTGCCTCCACCTTCCCAGGATGCAGCCGGGAGCCATCTCCAACCGGGGAGGAGCTAGGAGGACCCCCAACGAGGGTGCTGGGGATATCCCAGCGAGGGGAATTCCAGCAAAGCTGTTGGTGAATGCCAGGCCCAACTGCTAAAACATGTTTTTGTCGTCAAAATGATTCCATCTGCACCAAGGGCTTTTGGGGCTTTTCCTAGTGCTACTGTCAGTTGGAAACCACAGGCTATCTCACACCGCACTGACAAGTGATACGAACAGTATTAGGATAAATCGGCTTTTAGCCTTGTAACTGCTTTGTCAGAGAGTTGAAAGTCATGTTGCCAAGCACAAAGATTTCTTGAAAGAAAAAATCCAAGGAACTTCAGTGGTCGTATTCAGATTAGACCCATTGGTTTGCGTCTTACTCAAAAGACCGTGTCTTCAGCAGCACGATTATTAAACATAATTGAATTATTTCTAACCCATTATTTAGGAGAAAGCTTTTTTTCACTTGAGCAAATCTTGATGTTTTTCTGTATACAAATCTACAAGTTCAGGACTTCTGATGTTGAAATGACCTTGGTCTGTCAAAGCTCACAGAGAGTCACTACAGGGCCAGAGGAGGAACCTTCATAGACGTCTTTGCTGGTAGTTTTTCACCTGAATCCGAATTTCCTAAGCCAAGCTGGAGCTTGCACGTGGTGTTTAGCAAATGGAGTTTGCTATTGATTTTTGCAGTCCATTTGGCAGAAACAGACTGGCAATTACAATACCATGAGGACAACGGGCATGGGTATGTAAAGAGCACTGAGCGCTGCAATTATCCACTTTGCTTATATTAATGTCTGTTTTCATATAGTGTACACCAGATGATTTTATATGTATGTTTTAATTTGGGTCAGGATTTTACTTGGGCATATAGAATTGTTGCTGAAACAATGAGTGCCTGGAGGAAAAGACCTGGTAAAATTACACTTGGTTCCATGTCTTTTAGCTTTAACATAAATAGACTCAACTTTTTTTCTTTTTTTCTTTTTTTTTTTTTTTTGGTGTGGTTTGGATTTTCAATTTCTGTTCTCAATTTAGAACAAGTGCTGCTCAGCTCACTCATTTTATAGCTTGGCACAGCTGGTACTTCGCATTGACATGCTGATCACACGGCAGCCCCAGCCTAGACCCCGCTGCAGTGTCGAGCCTGCGCGTTATTGATGGCTGCTGCCGAAACTGTATGGGAATATCTTGTTGTGGATCATCTACCCAGCAGGCTAACATCTAGTTTCCGTCAAAGAGCCAAGCCAATAAGGAAGGAAATCACAGGGAAACTCTCATGAACACTGGAGGTAAAAAGATAGTCCAGGGGCCTCATTTAGGGCCAGGATGTGAATGGATGTCTCAGCTTGTATGCTGAGTCCCGTGGCTTTGGGTAGAACCAGTTTTATTTACTAGGGAGGCCCTGTATTAAGCTAATGTTTAGTCAATTATGAAGAATTTTATGGACTTAGAAGAAGCATTAAAAGAGCAGATTTTGGTACTGCCAGGGACTACAGAACATAAAGAGCATATGATTAGCTCTTTGCTTTAAAAAGTAGGATTTTTTTTCCTCAGTTAAAGAGAGAATAAGGAGGGAGAGGTGAAAATATAGAATACTGCTCTTTTTGATGGTGATAGTAAAAGTCTCATGTTTGGGACAAAGGTGATCTGTGAAGCCAGTTTTCCACGGGAATAGTGAATTCGTCGGACTTACCTGTGCATTCATTAATTTTTACGCAAGAAAGAGAATGGGAAAACATGGTCAGGGATGGTGAGGAGAACAGGACTACAGCGTACTAAGTGCTCTTAAATCGTTCTGATGAGGTGTAAAACATCACACTAATAGACTGTGATATTACAAATCTTTAAAGCTGAATGAGGCAGAACTGCCATCAAAAGAAGCAGTGATAATCTACCTGCTGCCACCTCTCTGCTTGTTTTCTTGGCCTGCACAAGCATTTGCTGAATGCTTCAGCATTTGTTGAAACTAACCTGATAGGGAATAAAGTATTTTTAATCCAGCTATGTTCTATGTTCCTACCTAAATGTGAGCCTAAATGTGTCGCATTCTCAGCAGGCAGCCTTTGCTCAAGATTGGAGATAACATAAGGACAGGAATAAGAAAACAGGCAAGTAGTCAGGCATGCATTTTCTGGCAGTAGTACCAGTTTATGCCATTTTGAAATGTTTAAAGTACTGCTTTCTGCATAATATTTCCTCAGTGTTTCCACTGTGCAACAGACCTCTCCACTCAGCTTAGCCTGATCTCCTTGTGTGAGACCCTGTGTGATAGATAGGTCAGTAGATGGGACCAGTATATTTGGGACCTTTCTTAGCTGCAAGAACTTTGCATTTGCTCCCATTCCAGGTTTTCATGCACCAGATTTAGATAGTGCACGAAGGATCAGGAAGCAGATGGATCTGGTGCCTGGGAAGCTGGAACAGGGAAGAGGCTGTGACACTGCATGATGAGGGCAGACACCTTGGTGGAGAAGTTTCCAAGTCTCCTAATAAGTCTGCCTGTGGTTCTGGGTTGTACAGTAGCCAGGTATGGAGGAAGCATTTCTGTATGTGTCTTTGGGGAGTCCTAGGACTGCCACCCTTTCAAAAGTAAGTAAAGCATGGCTCAAAATACTCATCGAATCCATCATCCAAAAGAATCCCAATCTGCCAAGCAGACTGTAAGAGGTACAGTCACTGTGAATACACTTTAATGTGTCTAGGAGATTTTTTGTAGGTAAGTCCAGGGGCTGAAGTTAACAGCTCATGGCTGTGGAGTGAACACTGCAAGAGGTTAAAGCAGGCTGCAGTGGGTACAAGTATATCCACTGCAGCGCTGAAGTAGCATGGCAAGTGTTTATGAGGACAAGGGCTATTAATCATTAGGTAATTCCTGGGTGGCTCCCAAACAGTTACAGAAAGGAGTATGGCACCCCAGAGTGACATCAGGAATGAAATAAACACCTGCCACTTGGAGGAAGTTTTCGCAAGGTGGCATTTTTTCCCTCAAAATTAAGGCTAAGAAATTCAGACTTTTATTACCTTGAAATATATTCTCAATGCTCCAGTTAAGTGAAGATACATATTCCTAGTAAAGCATGATATTTATCAGTTTGTAACAGGTGCAGGAAAATGGCAGATAACAGTGAAGCAGGAGAAAAAAAACACTCTTGTCTGTCTGGAATAAAAAAGTTTCAGTTGTGGCTGGTAACCGAAGGATACCATGTTCCAGGCTGTAGTTTGCATTTGTGTACTGGGAAGCTTATTGTGCTGCATTTGCTGCAATGTGATCCTTTTTTGCTGGTACTTGCTCTGTGGGAATGCATTTTCCTCTGGCCTATCTAAAAGAGGCTTTAACTTTTTGTTTCTTCAGCATTTTCCCCCTGCTAACAGAGATAGTGATTAAATCACTCAGTTCCCACCTTCAACAAACCATCCTCTCATTGTGACTGAGGAGGGAATATGACTAGCTGCCTTAAAAACATAAATAGAATGATTTTAAATGGTTCTGTAAGTTTTGTTTCTGTAAGGTTTCTGTGTTAGTTTTTCAAAGTTAAGGACTTGTTTATGGATGTAGCAGCCATAACTGTCTGAGGAAGTGATTTTCTGAGATACTCTGCTCAAGGAAAGCTAATATAGACTGTTTCTTTTAGGTAAGGCAGAAATGAATGGCAAATCTTCACCCTGAACCAGGAACCTTCTTCTGTAGGTGTAGTGTATAGTGTATTGTGGTGTGTAAGGACGTGCAAATGCAAGGTAAATTGGAGCCAGTATTGTAACCCCTTCATAATGGCAAATATTTCTGTACGTCCATACAAGGAATACAAAGCTTTAGCAATTTCCTGAGAGCTGTGCACTGCGAAAAATATATATACTGAGGATGTATAGCAAGGGTGGCAGTAAGAACTACCGACTTATTACATCTCCCGAACAACTCCAGCTGATAAAACCACTACAAAAGTGGGAGTGGATTTTAAAGAGAAGCTGCTGAAGGAGGGGGCAGTATGATTGCCCTCCTTCTTAGCAGACAGACGAGGGACACCCTAGATTACTCTGTGGATGTGAATTTTTTAATTTAGTTAATTCCTAGAACACATGTAAGAATCTGTAACTGTGCATGGCATTTTTTTTTTAAATCTCTAATGTCAAGTTAGACTGGGAACATTCTGATTTGTAGCAAATTAGATCAGTTCCAGAATTACTAAAAAGGACTTTCCTACCTTTAAGTGCTAGGTTCAGACTGCTGCAGGTCTTGTGTAACTGATGTAATACGGCCGTAATGCGTGCTGAGCTGCCTACAGGTAAGCATGAAATAGCCTAGATATTGGGACCACGAGGCATTAGTCTTAGCCTAATTTTGAAGTGCTGAACGACTCCTTTCCTCTTGATATGAGGTGAATTTGGCATATCACTTAAAAGCTTGTGCATTTTCAAAAGATTATGCAGATCTCTTTTAGTAAGCTGATAATAACAAAAGGAGGGTTGGAAATATAAAAGAATAGAGGAGAGTTAAATGGGATTCTGCAGGAGAAAAATCTGCCTTTAATCTGTGGATTTGCTAAGTCGAATGAATGACGAGGATGGTTTCCCAGTATTTTCATATCTTGTTGAAAGGCTTAGACAGAGGTCATAAAGTCCCGTGAATTAAGGTGAGGAGCAATGAGACTAGAGCAATAACCGCTTTTAACTGCTGTGAAGTGCTCTTTGAGTCTGCCTGATGGTTTCCTGCAGCAAGTGCGGCGGCTTATTTCCTGTTAAGGATGCAATAACTGCTGTTTCAACATACACATTAGGAACCATGGGTCTGTCTCATCGCAGGAATGAAACGTTCTGTATATGAATAGCCAAAAAGATAAACATAAATGGGGGTCATGGTTATTCTTGCCTAGAAAAAAGATATTAAAGGAGCATTGCAGTGATTCATGCTACTACCCTAATTAACTGGATAAATATTTACTGAGACTGTATTCCCTCAAATTCCTTTCCAAGACATTTAAAAATACCTGTGGGAGTTTTGACTAGATTTCCAAGATGTTTCTGGGTTCAGGTCAAGTTTTGGAGCTGATGGAAACCGGATCATTAAAAATGGATGGACAGGCTCACAGCGTGTTGGATGGACAGTTTCTCATGACATTTATAGCTGCTGCTGCTGTAAATGTGCTGTTCACATCCAGGCATATTTAGTTTTAATATCTCAAATGCTGTTTTGGGCGTTGGTTCTTGCTCCAAATTGTATGATTTCAGGACTCCTACAGGGATAGAGATGGTGGCTATGAAAAAAAAACATTGCTGTGCTACTGGTGGGACTGTTGAGGGATAATTTACAGTTATTTGTGGCTGAGAAGGCTGAATAGAAGAGATATCGCTGGGCTGGTCAAAATCTCATTTGTCGTGGAGATGATATGTGAAGACCCACCAAAGGAGATGTGAGGAAACACATGAGGACACATGATAGAAATGGAGATGCAGAAGGCGACACAGAAGACACACAAAATGAGATGTGTGGAGAATGTTTGGAGGAAGTGGAGGACACGTGGAAGGGGACTTTGCTGGAGACACACTCTTGGAAGGAGGCCTCCCCGCCACAGGAGGAACCATGCTGGAACAGAGGAGCAGGAAGAGGCAAGGAGCAGCGGAGGAAAAGAGCAGCAAGTCGGGGGGAGAAGGGTAGAAGAATGAAATTCTTCAAGTGTAGGACTGCTTTGCCTCTGACAAAGCTTGAGGCCTGGGCTATAAAAGAAAGGCAAAGTATGTATCCGAAACCTTGTTGCCCTTTCCCATGCTAGGAAGGTTGGAGTTTCCGTGAGTTCAGTAGGTTTTTGAGATGAAACGTGCTTATTTTTGAAGCTGAGCCAAAGGGACTGATGGTGTTTGAGGAGACTCGGGCAGTGGGGGGTGAGGAAACGCGTCGGCAGGTCATGTGCTGAGGTGAAGCTGCAGTGGGTTACGTGAAAAGAGCAACTAATGTGCTTGGTAGCCTGAAAACCCTTCACCAGCTGCGGGGAAAGACTGCTGGAAAAGAGCCAAACAGCTTCTCCAGGCCAGGTTAGGACCCCAGTCACCTCCAGCCTGGTAAGCGGGTATCTCATTAACAAATGAGTGCCAATAGCTGGCACCGAGTTACCCTCTGAAACTGGGTCCATGCTCTTGCGACAGCAGGACTGGAGGCCGCTAACAAGGATGATGAATGTTTACAGCTGGAAGAGCAGCATTTCCTTGGTCGGTAGGCTAAAAATACTGCCCTGGAAGGGTTTGGAAGTGACAAATAACTTCACCATATGTTTGTGACCTTGTTTAATTAGGAACGTAAGTTTAGTTAACAAGAATATGTAGATGTTGTAGACTGCTCTGCACTGTCCTCCACATTACGCACGTTTTTGTCTTTGTGGCGAGCAAACATTAAGGGCACATTTGTATTATTTGCATTCTTTTTCCCTCAATTAAAGCACTTCAGTGTATATGAAATCCACTGATGTGGGCTTGGAAGTAATTTATATATAACTTAGACTAACTTTTTGAAAAAACAGTTCAGATCCATAACTCCACTTTCACGCTGTCTGAAATTCATTCTTCCAAAGAGCATGTAGCCTAAATAACTGAAACGACAACAATCCTTCAGTGTTTTTCCTGTGATTCATCCTTTCAAGAATAGTCACCTACTCCCATAGCTGACAAGGAGAGGGTCTCAGAACATCTCCAGCTCGGAAATAGATGGGAGATTCTCGCAGACAAATGGCATGAACACAGGTGCAAGAAGGAAACAATATGGTGTTTTTTTTCAGAATGAAAGTGTGCTGGCTGCAAACTCTCTCAAATGGATGAGGCTAACCCCGATGTGCACACTTGGCTGTGCTCACATACCAGAACACTCAACATGGGCAACTTGGATTTTTTTAGGGCTACAAGGATGATCAGGGGCCTGGAACATCTGCCCTATGAGGAGAGGCTGAGTGAGCTGGGCCCGTTCAGCCTGGAGAAGAGAAGGCTGAGAGGGGATCTAATCAGTGTATATAAATACCTCAAGGGAGGGAGTGCAGAGGACGGTGATGGTCTCTTTTCAGTGGTGGCCACTGACAGAACTAGAGGTAATGGCCACAAACTGAAGCACCAAAAGTTCCCCTGGAACTTATGGAAGAATTTCTTCACAGTGAGGGTGACAGAGCCCTGGAACAGGCTGCCCAGAGAGGTTGTGGAGTCTCCTTCTCTGGAGATCTTCCAAACCCACTTGGACGCAGTCCTGTGCCACATGCTCTAGGTGACCCTGCGTGTGCAGGGGTTTGGACTAGATGACCTCTAGAGGTCCCTTCCAACCTTTAGCATTCTGTGATTCTATGATTTTTGCCTTTTTTGAGCAGCAGTAAGCAACCTGCACGACAGCTTTCTTACTCGTAAGCCTGTGTTGTGGCCATGGAGGAATTATGCATTATCTTAGAATAATTTGGGTCTTCAGAGTAATTAAGAAACTCTAAGGGAGGTTTAAATTCATGATTTCATGTCTCATTTCATCTTAGTGCTATATCAAAGATGAAACATTAAAATCCAAATTGACTCCCAATTCACGGTACACTGTAAGAATGAGGCTATGTCCTTTGAAATAGATGTGAGCCCTCCCGTGAAGCTGACTGTACTCTGTTTTAAAAACCAGAGAGCTAACTGCAGTATCTCATAGCCTGGCTTTGTGTATTTGTGCACAGTTAGTAAATGTGGTTGTTGTTTGAAATGCAGTATTAAGACATTGTGGTGTTTCTTTTATTTGCAAACATAAATATTATTGTAATAATATTGCAAACATTAATTTGTTTCAAAAAATGTCAGAAGACAGGAATGTGAATTCACTGTTTGTATACATTAATCTCGAAATTTGAGATTATTTCTGCTGTGTCATTTACTAGAAAGCCTTAGGTTCACTAATAGAAGGTAAATGAATAATAGGTTTACCATGAAGCTGTGACTGTGTTTTGTTTTTTTTTTCTTTTGCATAAAAGGTCAGAACACATTTTCTTTTTAACAGTTGTCGAAGCCTATAAGAACAAGATTGAATTCTACAGCAACAGATTGGACAGATTACACTTTGACTATATGTTTACTAATCCCGATTATTGATTGCTTGCATAAAACATGAAGTTCTTGCACATTCTTATAAAAATAAGATAAAGGTTTAGTAGCTTTTAAATATGATATAATGGCTGCTAGAAGCACAGATTCAGCAGGCAGCTGCTGGGGTAACATTTGCGTGGCCCAACCAGCCCTGGAATTTACTCTTTTTGGTGACAGATTTAGAACTGCTATGGGATAAATTTTGAATGCTCTGCATTGCATGAATATCCATGTCTTGGTATGTTGTGTGTATTTGGTATTTTCTGTATGTTACAGAGTAGCATTTGTTTAAGGTGTCAAAAATCTGTCTAGGAAAAAGGAAGGAAACGCGCGGCCTAGCCAACACTTAGCAGTTGGTTAATGATTATTAATGCAGAGTACAAAAACCATTAGCTCCTGCGATTTTGGCTCCTTCTCCAGCAAACTGCAAGGATGGGAAGATGTGAATGTAGCAGCAAAAATAACTGACAGGACTGAAAAGAAACGTGAGAGGGAGAGAAAGGGAGAAGCAATCATGGTCCACAGCACCTGAAGGACACTGCGCTCCACTTGCAATGGCTGAAGAAATGGGGTCTGCCTGATTTTCTGTAGAAGTTACATAGCAGAAATATATGTAGATAGTTTCCTGATTATATACTTATTTTATTCTCCAAGAACTAGTTACAGCTGAAATAAGTAACTCCTTTATTTGTAAGAAGGTTGTTATGTGCCCAGTATAATGCACATAGGCAACCCTGAAAACAAGTACTGAAGGTACCTGAGTTTAGTCAGACCTGGAAGGTGAGCGTTGTTGATGTCTGGAAATTAAGGGCCAGATCCCCTCCGAATCTGAATCCTGTGATTTTTCTTATTTCTCGTTTTAATTGTTACAAAAATTAAGCAACTAGTCTAAGCCTATGATGTGGGCTCTTCCTATGCAAGAAGAGAAACGTCTAATGAGTAACTCATGCGTTCCCAAGAGGAACAAGTCTTAAGATAGATGTGCCCCAGCATCCTCTGTACTGTATGTCTTCTGTGCTGACTGAGAGGGAGTCTAGTCAGTTTAGTTTAGGTGAATAACTTTTAAATAGTCAAAGTTAGGTGAGCGAAATCTCACTTCTAGAGATGGAGAATGGTGAAATTTGACTCCGGACATGTGAAAGCTGAGTTCATCCAAGGGGGGGAATTCAGAAAAGGGCCAGGATGTGAACGGTGGCATTGGTACAGCTGTAATGTTGTTCCAGAGCATTGCGGTCCCCAGGATGGGGCACAAGGGCAGTCTATTTTCTTCCAAACCATGGAAGAAAGGGAGGCTTGACTTGGCTAGCTCAGAAATCTCAGGCACACTCTTGGCTGTAGGATTATTTTTGGTTGTTGAGAAGATGCTGAATAATAGTGAATGACTTCTTAAAGGTTTGGGTCTTCTTCATGGCAGTGGCTATTACAATTGTTGGGGAACACCTATGGCAAAGCACAGGGACTTTTGTAGGTGTGTGTCAGGCTTGGTGAGTAATTTTCCTTTGTATGACAAAAGAGATTTTTAGAGTTTTAAGATTATTATTTATTTATTGTTTCCCTTTTTAAAGATTTATATTAGGGAAATGAACTGACTATTCCTGTGGTAAAATAATTTCCCACACTAAATTGCGAGATGATGCATATCCAATAATTTTCCCTTTTGTTCCAGCCTTAACTTCTACACTCTACTGAATTTGGGCATAAAGTGTGGTTTAAATAGATACACATTGTCAAGATTTTGTGAAGCCTAAAAGAGCGTTCCTTGGAAATATTCCATGTTAGTCTCATCTCATGGCTTCCAGTGATACTTTTCACTTTGAATTTATTGCCAGTCTTTAATTTCGTACTTCATAACTGGATATTGGTGCTGCTGCAACTGTATCATTGTCAGAAAGAATATGAGGCTATCCTTGAAAAGCTGTGAAATCTGCCACGCATTGAGGTGCGGGGTCAGTATTTGCAGGGAATTTAATGAGGGAGGCTTGCTGTAGAAGGAGCCAAATTCAGCTCTCTGCGCTCTGTGGTTTCCAGTCTCTTGCAGCAGATACACAGTGTTTTTTACACTTACTCATGTTCCCTTGCAGAAATGTGCTGCAAATATAGCAAAGATTATTCTACTGCTTCTGTGCAGTATCTTCTGCTCTGTTTCTTCACACAGCAGCTATCCATCCAATTTGCAGTGTTAGGCTTTATCTGCATGTACAGCTGGAGGTGCCAGGGTGACATGAAAGTGCCAAGTTGTGTGGGGTGCGAGGCTCTGTTCCTGGCAGGGAGGCGGGAAGAAAAGTGCTCTATCCCTTAGCGTCTCTGATTATATCCACATACATTAAAACTGAATTATATCACAAGATTCCTCAAGATCAATTCATACTGTCCACATGGGATACTCCAAATGCAAGTTAATTTTTGGGTAAGAAAACGTTTATTGTGGGCTTTCATCACATGAACCGAGATGTGATTTCCAAATTGTTAGTGTTCTTTCAGTCTTCTGTGCTCGTAACTCTAGAAATAATCTCAGCAGTTTCTGTTTATTAACATTTGTTCAAGACAAAGGGTTTTTTTTTATACTTCTCGCAGTCAATCTTTTCAATCTAAAAGGATTAGTTCTTGTTTGTTTGCCAAAGCCAATTTTCTAATTTTTATTCTTTCCTCTGACCTTTTAATCACAGGTAGGTGTTTGCTCTCCCACCAAGCCATCTGACCCTGCTTTCTTTATAAGCGCTGATAGTCCATTATTGTTATCTCTTGCTAAAAATAAAAATATCTTATAAAAATAGTCCCAATAATCTCTGTTGTTTTGGAGACCTAGCATCTTATTATTTAATTTGGATTTTCCTCCCATTCCATAGCAGACTTTTTGTCCTTACTTTTAGTCCACTTGATACTCAATGAAAATGGAAAACATTGCAAACATGCTAGCTGTGTTCATCATTAAAGCTGATACGTGCTGTCCTTAGCCAGTTTTTGGATAAAACTCATCCCATATCAATCTTATTTTTATTTTTTTTATTTTTTTTTTCCTCCATGCATATAAGCAGTTAGTTTGCATCAAAGTGAAAAGTCACTGGGCCTTGTGGTGAGGTAGACCTGTAGGCCCTCCCACACTCTTCAGTGTTGCCAGACCTCATTCCCCTTTGGTCACTCGGCGAAATGGTACAGAACATCCTTCCAACCCAAGAGATGACAGTGATTTTCTGGGCCACAGTTGGCAGTGGGAGCCGTACGGGATTTGCCCACAGCAGAGCAGCTGTTCACAACAGCAAAAATCCCTCCCTTGTGCTCTGGTGTGCAACGTACTTAGGCCTCGCTCCACGAGCTGGAGATACGCTAGTAGCAGAAGCAGCTCTTTTTGCACGCAATGCTCCCAAATACGCTGCAGAGAAGGAGGGAGGGCTCTCCTATTTTGCAGAAGGGAGACAGTGCCTGGGGCTTTTGAGGAACAACCCAAGCCGAGCGCACCAGCGCGCTGGCCCCGTGTGGCGGCCACACACAGGAGGCACCGCCGGCCGCTCGCGCGGTTCCGCGGTTTCATCGTTACGTGAAGCAGCGCCCGGCACAGGCCGCTCGCCCGGTGCTGTGGTTTCACCGTTACGTGAAGCAGCGCCCGGCGCAGGCCGCTCGCGCGGTGCCGCGGTTTCACCGTTGCGTGAAGCAGCGCCCGTCGCAGGCCGCTCGCAGGCGTTGTGTTTGTGTGCGAACGGCCTGCGGGGAGTACGGGGGGGGGAAGCGCGCAGGTTCACAATTTACATTTAGCACCCGAAGTTCGGACATGTAAGAGCTGTTGCTGACAGACAGCGCACACTTCTTGTCTGAAATGGAGGAAACGGAACGGGGAGGCACGCAGCATGATGCGGCAAATTTTTGCTGCTAACTGAGGTTCAAGCACGCTTGGCCATTTTGCCAGCTCCTGGGCTAAGGAGACCAAGCAGCAGCTCTGGCTGTGCTGCCACAAGAGCAGCCGAGCCGGGGATCTGACCCTGAGCAAGCCGGCTGGCTCCCGGGCAAATACCAGTACCTCATCCCAAACCATATTTAGCTCTGTGACTGCAATAACTTAACTCAAACTTAGTAAAGCAATTAATCTGCATGCAAAGCTTAAAATGCATGAGGTCATATATATATTTTTAAAAACCTTTCCTGTTTTTAGATAGCTAAGCCCAAAAGAGGATGCTCTCCTCATCTTGTAGATGGGAACTCCTTTAGCTCAGCCCAATCAACCCAGATTATCTCAACCTGGAGAAAGAGTGAGATGAAACCCAGAACAATAAGTGAATCTGTCATTTCAGTTGAGCAAACCATGCAGCTCTTCAGGCTGCTCTACCACTTTTTCAGTTATGATATGGAAAACAAAAAGCCACCTAAAAACACTGGTTCTGATTCTAACTGGATTCAAAATCCCATTAGAAAGTGAAACCTTAGCAAACTCCCTTTGCTTATGTCTATCTGCAAACCTAACTTTATATTCTCTATAGGACTGGGAAAAGAATCAATTCATTATTTGAGTAAAGAAATAAATACCCTCGCTTAGAGTCAACCTGTTAAGCCCCACATGTACTGGTGCGCATGGGTACATACTGATGCACAGCACTCAGCATAAAACTCTAAATTCCATGCTCACAGACCTAGCACAGTATTTATTTCAGAACTTGTATATTATTTGAGATTAAATATACAGTCCTAATGACCTGGGCATAGATTAAAATATTTAATGGTTCTGGCTGTTAAAACAGGTTTAAAGTGGTCAGCCCTTCGAGTGGGTCTGGCAGAGGAAACGCATAGGTACAGCTTGTTGCAATGGCCAGATTTCCTTTGTGACAGGCACTTGCTGCATGGCTGGGGAGAGGGGCAGAATCTTTTAATTAACATTTGAATCTATTATTTATGAAGGCATTCCCTGCTGTCTGAATACAGGAGGAGAATGCAAGTTTGCAAGGGATCTGTGAGCAGAGGAGTTGAGTGTTTCTGCTTCATCACTGCTCCTCTGGTGAGGAGAAACATTAAGGGGTTTCTGGATTAAAGATTCACCTATTTTAAATGTTCTCGCCCAAAGATGGTTTAACTGTCCACTTGCCCACTGCCCTGGGGTGACTTTATCACTGGGGTGATTTGTGGGTATCAGTGAAACGCCTTGTGGTCGAGGCTCTTCTGACACCACGTGCAGAAGCGCAGCCTATGGCTGCGGTTTTCGACAAGCCGCTCAACCAGCGCGTGAGGCTTAGGGCAGCGGAGCCAGGGCTGCGGAAGGCAGCCGGGGGCTCTCCTGCAGCTCCGTGGCACCAAGGCAGAGCAGCCGCTCGAGCGTTCCTGGCGTCGGGGAGCTGCTGTGTCTCAGAAGGCGCCTGCCACAATGAGCTAGAGGGCTAATTGTTCCTCGCGCAGATTTCCTCCTTCACAGCATTTCTTTGGAGCTTACAATTTTATCCTGAATGAGAATTAAAACAGAACATGCATTAAGCATGGCAAACAGTCTGTATTTTTAGTGGAAGGAAGGTTTTTAAATTTACAACTCAAAATAGGCATTTTGTGTGGTGCATGCCTCAAAAACTGGCTTTAAGAAATAGAATTAATTAGGTCCTGGGGTTCATATTTAAGAGTTCTTGACATATTTTTCTCCAGTTCTCTTCCCTTGCTCTGTATTTAACAGCAGGGCTGTAGTTGCATCTCTACACAACCTGAGATTTTTTCTGATGTTTACTGGCACTTAAGTACTGAATGGAAATGACAACATCTGGCTTTTAGTCACAAAAGCAAAAAGCATTAAATTGTTATGTGCAAGGTTAACGTTTTTTATTAATAAATGTGATTGCTATGTAACAACAAGCTTTGGAAGTGATACAGCAGTCTTGCTGCCAGGTGAAAAAGAGGCTTGCAAAAACATTTATTGCTCTACCCATGCTCTGAATACCTTCGATTTTTTGGGGTGGGAGGTGCCATTAAATTTAATGTAAACATAAAAAAAGAAGATATTGCTTAACATGAATACATCAGAAGAGGCAAACTGTCATCTTTTTGGGGAGTCAATATATTGCGTTATCTCCAACCGGAGTGGCTTTAATGAAGAGCTGCTTTCTGTGTATTCTCAAGCGGGGAGCGCAAGCTGCATCGTGCGGTTTGTGTTACGGGGAGACCAGCCTGTGGGGCTGTCTGTGAGGGCAGGCCTGGTCGCGGTGCGCGGCCTGGTCGCGGCCCGCTGGACACTGCCGGGCCTTGGTTCGAGGTGGTGCTTTTTGTGTTGGGAAGGGTGGCCCGCAAAGGCACAGGCCTCTTCCCCGCAAAGGCACAGGCCTCTTCATGTCGCAGGAATTAATCTCAAAGCTTTTGAAAATAAAGCTATCAAAGAAAAGCCCAGATGTTTACAAAACCTTGTTTGAGGCTTTTTTCCAGGTTACAGAGCAGTCAATAATCATGGAAAATGCCACTCCTGGGTTTCACATAACCATTACATTTGCCGTTTTGACTGCTAGATTAATAATCATAGTGTTTTGCTGTTCATATATTTGTTACTGAGTTGAGCTGTAAACTATTCCTGGCATTGTAAAATAATATCAGCCTGCTCAAAAATGGCTATCGATCATGTTATGTTGTAGGCAATAAAGACTGCTGAAGACAAGTACAAATGGGAGAGATGCAGAGGAGGTAAAATGGAGGTAAAATAGCTGTTCAGGGAATGAACATTTGTAAGTTAAAAAGACTATTGATGGTATCCAAGTACCTGAGACAGTTTAATCATGAGAGTAAATTATTCTCTTTAGAATTGGTCTTGCTTATCAATTCTGAAGTATTCTCTTACAAAATCTTAACTCTGGAAACGGTTTGTCCTTTCCCACTGACTCTCTCATTGGTCAACTTCAGTGATCCTGGCATTAAGGGAGGCAGAGACCGGTTACACTCTCCATTCACCCTGTGGGGATGCAGAGCTGCCCTGCGTAGGTCTCCACAGCTCAGCTCAGAGCTTTTTGGATAAATGGTAAAATACTTTCAATTATTACTGTCCAAACAGCTCAACTCCATCTACAATGTTAGGAGCTTTTATTAAATAAAAGTTTTTTTTTTCTTTTTTTTCCTTGAACTCCTCCACGAGTTCAATCACTTTTCTGTACTAGTGCAGGTGTGATGGTGTAAAGACAAAACCAAAGGGTTTCAGGAGACCCACTGTTGGCCTATAAGTGGGAATCAGATGATACTGCCTGAAACTGTTTTTCCTGGCCCATTGTTGGGACAGGTTATACTGTAGCAAGCCAGTGTTATATTTGTCTCATGCTGATTAGGCACCTTTCATTCCTGTCCCTCATTTCACAATGAAATGTCTTCCTAACAGTTCAATCTTGTCGCCTAAACCCAAAATAACTCTTGGCAATTGATGCTAAGATTTAATTTACACCACTGTCAAAACCAGCTGTCAAGAATCCATGCTTGGCAAAAGGCGGTTATTGCTGCCTTCAAAATATTTAATAATTATGGTCAGGAGCAAATGGAGATGAGCCGTGAATTTTGAAACCTTCTGTCCTCGAGATTTTAATTAACCAGCACAGAAACTTGCATGATTCAAACAAGTATGAAACAATCTATAAGCTTTCAGATATCTTGTTTAAAAAAATTATTAATAAAATTATAAGCCTGTGTGGAATAAGAATTACTTCTTTGCTCACTGATTACCTTCTGTATCTGAAAAAAGTGGCTTTCTCAATTAAGTATAGTGCCCCCCCATCTTATAAAGATTTCCCAGTTGCTACATTATAGTACTTACTTTGCAAGCATATAGTTTTTTTTAATAGTATATCCTGGTTGCCAGTAATATTTTACAGGTAAGTAAAACTGATAAATCCTTAAACTAAGGCATTTAACAATGGAATGAAATGTGAGGAATACTTCAGAAGCCTTTGAAGATTTTATTAACAAATACGGTTTATTTAGCATGTTATGGCATAGGATTAAACTCAAAATTAATAAAGTATGCTTTATATGCTTTTCTGGCTATAATGATGTCAAAAATATTATTTTAAAAGTATCAAAAAAAAAAAGGCAGCAAGCTTTTTGCTGCATTCTATGTACTTTCCTTATTATTCCTTAAAACATGATGCTTGTTCACTGTGTTTCAGCTGTAAAGTTTACACTTGGGAACTTGACAACAGCCTCCAGGTAAAGTTCTTGATTTCACTTCCATCTCAATTAAGAATCTATTTTTAAGTCCTTTCAAGCATGCAAAAAACAGCCACATAGCCATAGACCTATAAAACTCCCTGTAGCGATAAAACTCCAGTTAACTGCAGTTAAGGCCTGAGCCTGGGCTGGTGGCGTGGCCATGGCTGACCCCAGAGGCACCAGCTGGCTCCTGGCTCCATGTTCCCAGTCATGGCAAGGGGCTTTGTCGGACAGGGTGTCTCTGGGCAGCAGAGTTTCATATATCTTAGCAATATTCTATTATAATTTGTACAAGTCTTTAAGAAAGCTATATTTTCAAATGTCGTATCTTGATTTGAGTCCACTTGAATATATATATTTGAAAATAGATATCTCTGAATAACTGAAGGAAATTTTGGGTCAAATTCTTGCATTATAGGAAAAAAAATCACCAAAGTGCACGCACACATATGTATGTGTATATATATGTATGTGTGTATGTAGGCAGAAGCCCCATTGCTACTTGCAGCGTGGCTAGTGCAGCTATATGCCACGCTGCCACTTACTGCTGTAGGCCTGTGTTGGCTCACAGGGTGTATGTATGTTTATAAATGTAAACTTTATTCCACAGGCTCAGGGATGGGAAGTCTTCCCATTTGGCAAAGGAGTAAGAACAGGCACAATCTGGAACTAGTTCTTTTTTTCCAGGCATCTCTGTGTGGACCTGGATCTACCCTGTTGAAGTCACTGGCACAAATTCAAATCTTTATCATAAAAATAAGAGTAGTTTGCACTGAACTGAAAGCTAAACACGTATATCAACTTTGCAAATTTCTGTAAAGCAAAAAATGAAGGATTTTCTTTTTTTTCCCACCAGGTACATCAGGTAGGATCAACACTGTCACACCACCATCATCAGTACCATGATCAACATCAATCACAGAGCTTGGAAGTGCTTTGACTTTGAATGACAATTGAACACACCATAAGGCATTAACATTGGAAGTGAACATTGAATTCCAGATCCTAGACACAGCTTCAGTGACATTTCTTCAGCAGATGCAGGGTTATATTTTTAACTGCAAGCATGGTCTCTGTGCACGTTGGTTTGATGAGCGTCTCGGGAAGTAAAAATCCAAAGTGTCCAGTATCGCGCAGCTCGAACGCAAATGCATAGGGAATGCCATTTTTGTAGGCCCAGTCCATAGAGCTACCAGAGCTCACATCTGAGGAAAGGAATTTGGAGAGTGTTAAAAAACAAGGTTAAACGCTTCTTCTGTTGAAAGCACCAGTTATGGTGGTGTTTTATCTACAGCACTCAGTGAATATTTGGAACTAAGCTGTGGCTCTTCCTGATCCCAAAAGCCCTGCAGGGAAGGGCACTCAGCACTTGCACAAGGTTCTCAGCATCATATGAGATTACACTCATATTTTCATACAAAGAAAATAACAACTGTCTTTTTTTTTGTTTAAAGACAAACTTCATTAAAGGAAAACGGCTGAGAACCAAGCCCTCAGATCTTGTTCTCCTAGTGAATTTAGTCTAAAGCTTTGCTTCCACCAAGCTCTTCAACCAGACCTGGGCTCTGCATGGTCACAGACTTTGTGTGACTTTCTTATGAGCAAAGTTCTTCATAGAAAATTCATTTGCAGGCAAGAGGGAGAATAACGATAAAGAAAACCTATATTTGCCTTTTAAAGTGTCTTTGAAATTCTTTTCATTTCTCATTTGCTCCCGAATCCTTATAGCATGCTATCTTTTGCATAGGTGGTGTCTAATATTAACAAACCTTCCAGAAGAGCGTTTCTTATGCTTTTCCTTATTGCCCATATGTCGGTTATCCAAGACACTTATATTTAGATAAAGATCCTTCTCTCACGTGGCCTGTGTTCTTCTGTACAAGTCCTTCTGTGCATTAATTCACACTGCTGTTCCTTTGAGATAGCAACTACCTATGCTGTAATAGGCACAAGATGAGGGCTGTGGGATGGAGGCCCACAGGAGTGTGGCTCGTGGAGCTCTGCATCCAAAACACAGCTGGCTTCAGCAGCAGCAAAAGGGAAGCAGGAGGTTATGTGCGAGAGATCTGGCGATTTATTAAACCTCTCACTTCAAATTCCATTCTCCTTATCATGAGAATTGAGGTCTCGTATAGCCTCACATCCACCCAAATAGCCTCAGTAAAAAAATGGGTCTTGCTGAAACCTATTGAACTTTACTCCTGACCTGTCAACATGGAAAGCTCAGCTGACAAATGCTGTTAAATATTTAAAAGCCATATTTTAAAGATATTTTGCTATAGGGGAAAATGCACTTGAAATCACCCTTCAAAAATGGAAGATGTCTGAATAAAGATACAGTTGCTGTCATTTATCATCATCTAGGCGCTGAGACATTTGAAATCTAGGTTTTAAAGTGACCCTCTTCAATTTTCGAATGAGCAATATGAATAGCTGTAGGTATCACAAATGCACAGGAGACACAAAGTAATGGTGAAAGATGAAACCTTCTTTGAACTACTTTCTCCCATATATTTTATAATAAAGTAATGCATTTACAGCAGCTGTGAAAAATATGCTTTTTAAGGTCTTCTGTTCTATCTCTTTTTGTATGTTCTGGATATATTATTTGCTAGATTTCCCCCTTCAGATGCATTGCATTTTAATCTCTTTTATTGCATCAGTTGACTGAGTCTTCCTGCAATCAACTGACTGAAGCAGTTACAAAACTTCCTTTTCTGCCTTCCTCATGAGCCACAGCTGGACAAAGTTCACTTTAAACTGTATTTGCTTCCTTTGTCATAATAAAGGCAACCCCCTTCTTAACTGTAGGTAGGTCAAAGTCACACACTTGAGTCAGAGAGAAACTCACACAGCGTGCTGGATGCAGGACCGTATCTGTATCGTATCCCATAAGCTGACTGGAGAGCATTAACAGCATTATAGGCTGCAGATTCCTGTGAGGGGGAGAAAAACAAATCCATAAATTAGATTTTGCATTAAATGCTGTAATAGAATTTGAACCTGAGCTACAGATCATTTACTTCTGATGCACCGCTGTGTTCCTCAAGTCTGTGGAAGCTAATTTAAAATGACTGTAAGGGATAAATACATTATTTATTTTTACTGACAGCAAATCCCTAGAACTATAAATTTGACTCAGTATTTTCATGGTGTAAGAAATGTACTGCACTGTGGATGGTCATCCATTAAATAGCTAAAATTGCTGGTATATATTGCATCTGTTGCAACACCAAATATAGGTCACAATGAGACAGTGAGATGAAATTATCTTTTTATGCAGTTTAAAAGCCCAGTGTTTTCCTCGACTGCCTGTGGATATATGTCCCAGTCCATTCCATCTACACTGGGCTTGTTGCGAAACAGAAATTATCTAGTGGGGACATCTCACAGTGATCAGTGGCACAGTGGGAAGAAGGAAGGAGCTGATGCCCCTCCTGAGCGTCTGACGGGCAGGTCAGTGTGTGTTGCTGCTCTCACTTTCCCTGGGACCAGACCATGCAGCCTTGGAGAGCCCTTTGCTCTGCTGCAGAGCTGCAGCTCTGGCATGGCATTCCCTGCATCAGGATCCAGAGCCATGCAGGCTGTTCAGGAGGTTTGTGACACTCCATGAAACCGCGTGTGGAGAGCTGGGCCCACCACTCATTTGGAGAGCCACATATAGTTACCTCTTGCAAACAAAGAGAAAAGATGCACATAGAAGAAAAATGAAGGTTATGATCCCAAAGAAAAGATTCAGGGAGAACGTACAGGGAAAGCAGAGAATATATTGAATTATGCAGAGAAATCTCCTTATAGAGACCAAGTAAATGAACACAATCGGAAATTGAAAGAAATGGACTTTGATCTTCCCTCTGAAGCTGTAATGTTTATTTTGTTTTTGTCAACTGCAGAGCTGTAAGATTCAGGTCCTGCAAGTTTTTGTGACTTGGTCCTCGTACTGTTCAGCAGATACTGTCTGAGGGCCTTAGGGCAGGATCACGCTGTACTGGCCTTTCTGTTTAGCCTCTTTCACTAAGCTCTCACGCTGCTGCTCCTGTCAAGAATCAGGATTCTGGCTAACCTTTGTCTTGGCTACTGCAGGAGTTTTCATTGCGGACCCATTTCAGGTCTAGTAAAGCAGCTAAAGAAAAATGTCATTCCAGGGGGGAAAAAGGAGTCTTTTTCATTTACTGGCCATACAGTATGACTTTGGTCAGTTTTCTTTACACGGAGAAATCACTTCCCAATGGAAGAACCCCACTACAAGAATTCATTAGACACCATTAGATTTTTTGTTTGTTTGTCTCATTGGCCTTTTTTTTTTCTCAGTGCCCAAAAGATATTTCAAGAGACTCCAGCTTGACATTTTCAGCTCGTCTCTCCTCCTCTTATCATCTCCACAGAAGACTGTATGATGATAGAAACTGGTAGATATGGTTATTGCTGCTGGGAACTTCTGCAGGGTTTGGATGTAGGAGTAAGTTTAGGTAGAAAAGTAACTTCTCACTCACCCCAGCACCAAGTATGAGGAGGCAGGGGGAGGTCTAAGGACAGGGAAATGCTGTCACTTGGGTCTGTTCCCCCTCTTACACATGCAGATGTCTTAATTTGTGCGAGTCATGACACACAAGACCCATGATGGGGTGAGATGTGTCAGAGCCTACAGGGTTGGCAGTGTGAGCCATGGTGATGGGAAAACCACCTCACAGAGCCCTGAGGAGTGAGGAGCTCCAGCCACGGCCCAGGGCTGTTGTCCATCACTGGCAGTGAAGCCCCAAGTGCCAGGTTTGGTGAAGAGCAATTTGGCAGCAGCTGGGCACGTAGGAACCCGGAGGCATCGTGTGCAGCTGGGAAGGCCTGACCACAGCTAGAGCACTGGGGGAGCTGCTGAACACAAGCAGGCCTCAGCTGAGGGAGCTGAGAGCCACTGGGCAGCAGTGGCCCAGGAGATGTATCGGGGAAAGGAGAACATAATGAGGAAGGAAAAATTCCACATGTGTGTTACACATCACGCAGCAACGAGACAAAAAAACCTCTCCAAAACCTGATGAGAACATCTTGAAAAAATATTTTGGCAGTGCCTACTTGGACACAGCACATTGGTACTGCGCTCTGTGCAAGGGCACGAGCCACGCGGAGGTCAGCGAGGAGGCACCGGCGGACGTGCCTGGCAGGCAGGAAGGCACCTCCGGGCACGGCGACCGTGCGGGTCTCCGTCCTGAGGGATACTGCTCGCTTCAGCTGTTGAAGTTGTGTACCCAAAATGGGGGCCGGTTCTGACCTGCATCACACACAGCGCAGATCTGATCTGAATAAAGCCAGGCAACCGGTCTTCGAACACCCTCAAGGAGAAAGCTTGATATGATATTATCAGATTTTTATGAAGAGATATACAAAATTGGTTGTGCCATATGAGGTCACTGTAAGCACTCAGGCAAACGGCTGTACAGGAAGAAGAGGAATGAACAGTAAGTGAAATTTAAAAATCCTCTGGGTGGGTGAATATTTCTGCTGCTTATTTCAATCTAAAAGTATAATTTCACTGAAGTATCTTAAAAGAACAGATTTCAGGACATTGCTAATAAGAGACCTGTGCCTAAATTAGAACAGAATATGCATGTTGTGTTCAGCACACGGCTCTCCAGTTTCAAAGCAACTCTGAATAATTGAACACTTTAATTGAAATGGTAACTGACAGCTCACTAGCACGTTGTGACCCGGACACACACATCCGTCCTTTTGCTTAGGATTAATTGTGACCCCTTATTAACAGGAAACATTAATCATCTGCTGTGCATGTGGAGTCCTACAGTTGTCCACTCAGCACAATCCATGTGCACCAGCAAAGCTTGTGCCATTATCAGCAAGAAACAGAGACTGTTTCTTTTCAACTCACTATAATTCTCCATGAGAACTGGAACCTCAGTTTAAGTGACCATGAGAGACACATAAAATATTGAAGATTATGCATTCAGGAACCACCAGGTGATTGATTAGCATACAAAAATGCACAAATAAATAAGCAACATATTCCACTCATTCTCCCTCTAATCCCCAAACTGAACTTTTCTAACAATAGGAAATTATTTCATTTTCTTACTCTGGCCTCCCTGTTCTTTTTGCCCCACGGCAATAAAAAGGTGTATAAGATAAAAAATACCAGCAGAACACTTAGAATGGGAGTTTGTCTTTCATCTGCCCAAGGCCATTGCCTTTCTTTGTTGCTTTAGGTCTCTGCTCCACTCTCCCTGATGCTGACTGAGGGATTCAAGGTCTTACAAAAGCAGGGAACACCTACCACTAATCAAAAAAATGAGTTCCTTTTGTCTAAAAGCTTTGGATGGAAAGGTAGAGTGTGTTCCCCTCCATCTCAAAATGGAAATAACTCTCAAGCTACAAGAACAGCATGTGCTGAAAATTTACTGGTATATGTGAAAATCCTCAAATTGAGATTCTTTTTCCTTAGAATGAATTTCCTGACGCTGTGTTGTGTTATATTATTCTAAGTATTTTCATAGAGATATCCAACAATCATCTTCCTGCAGAGGAACTGATGATTCCTCCAAACATCATGATTTTTTCTTCTGCCGTATTGCCATTTTTTTTCAAAATATGCTTGCACCTGCTGATTTTCAAAGAAATGAGATCCTGTGCTTTCAAATTCCCAATCCCATTTTTTTTATTAATTTTTCTTTCATGAGTAGCAGTCAGTAGCTCATGTGGGGAGCTTTTATCCTTTTGCCTTATCTCTTAAGGTAGGGAGGATAAGTAGTGGCTTCATGGCATTACTTGCCATGAGGATGTGCTGAATGGCACGTGTGATGTACAGTGCAGGACTGCATTGCCAGCCTCCACAAGTCTCCCATTTTTACCTGCTCTGGTTGCTTTGTTGACTTCTGGTTTGCTCTATTTCCCAAGAATGACATCAGGCAGGACATTTTTAGAATGATGAAATTAAGTGTCTTAACAGAAATAAGCAAAAAATGAGAGCACAGTCTGTGCAGTGCTGGCTGTTTGTCCTCCTAGGATGACAGCTGAGCGAAATTGCAACGAAGCTCCAGGGACTAAAACATCATCTATTCTGCCTGGGATAAACCTAAGATGCAGTTAAATTCCATTTGGAGTAAACTAGATGACACTAGGAAGTTAAGAGTCACTCCAATATTCAAGGCCAAAATAGGACATGGAAATTTTGGGCAAGAACTGAGGGCCAAAAAAAGTACCTTGCTACAGCTTGATGCATTGGGTTTCTGTAAGCAGCAGCAGGGAGAAAGTGAAGCTCGAGAAAATTTCCCTAAGAGAATAGGCTAAAGGGAGGTTTTTCTGATGTTGACTGAAAACAGAGCTCAATCTGTGAGCAGTGGGAATAGTTCTTCTGCTTTTGGATGAGCATGGAACACAAGAAGTGTGCATATCCTCTGTAACTACTCAAAAAACGGACTATTAACAATTTAGTCTTCTAATAGACAGAATCTTCAAAACACCCGATGTAAATTGCTTGCCTGAAAGGAGTAAAGAAAAAAAAAAACACCTATGGCTGAGCAGGATGACACATAAAGCAACAGAGATTTCACCTTTTAGAAAATCTACTACTCTCTTCTAATTGATAAATAAACAAATCTACTTCAGTTTTGTTCTTAAAACTGAAGAACATCTTTGTGCATCCAGTACTTAGGTTGAAGTTCTGAGCATAAAGGGGGAGAATTTTGGCTAAATGCCCAATGACTTAACTACATAATTCCCATTATTATTTATGTTAACTACATAAAATACTATAATTGAAACCTAAGGATTTATCCTATGAAATAATTTACAAGAACAGATGGACAAAAGGCTAATTTAATCAAATTACTGCTGAATCACTTGGAGTGACAGTTACGTAATCAGAAATGAAATTGTGGGTGGGTCCAGAATAAATACTGCTCTCTATTAACTATATGCAAAGCATCAGAGAAACAAGTCTTCTCTCACAACAAAGTGTATCAAAGCCAAAGAGCAGAGATGCACGTTCTCACAAGTGCTAATACACTTACCACACAGCTGAAGTTTGGAATCGTTGCATACTTGTAAGAGTAGGGGTAGAGCAGCATCTGAGCATAGGCATGGAAGGACAGATAGGCTTTGATTTGTTTGCGATGTCTGCGGAGAAAATGAGCAACAGCCTTAACTTCAGGCTCGGACTCAGGGAAGGGACCACAGTAGGTGTCATCACACGGGTGAAGTGAAGCACCTTCATCTACAGATTGAAAGAGAAAGCTGATGTAAGTTATCGCAGGGAGTTTGTAAGGGTCACGTTCTAGCTTTGCCCGTTTGGGTGCAGAAGCACAAAAAGCAATCATCAAATTGTTTTTTTTTTTCTGATTGAAGAGTAAGAACCAGTGGGACCCCAGTACAGCAATCTGCTCACTCATCTGATAGACACACCGAGTTGCCAGGTGGCCAGCGCTCCTCGGGGAATGTATTTTTGACCCAATAAATAAAGAAAGAAGAGCCTGACTTCTTTGTATTTTCTTCTCCAGCTTTCCATATGAGGGATGTGTTTTTTGATGGAATTCCTGCATGGCGGTTTTATTAAAACTGCTGAGGGGTCTCAGTGGTCTGTTTGAAATCAGAGAGCTATACTTCTTTCACCAGTCACTGCCAAGACAAGTCTAGCTCTTAAGTGCATGTTAATGTTGTAGCTACTGCAATGATGGTTACAAGGGCAGGCAGATAACCTCATCATGCATTACCTTAGAGACTGCTTTAAAACATGAAAATAGTCCATAACTACTGCCTATTTTTACTCTTGCAAACCTTATGGGAAAAAAATGACAAGCCACATGGGATGATTGCTCAGGTAGTTAAAATAGAAATCATCTAGGGTTGCACATGGCTTAATCTTTCGCTGGGTCAGGAGTTTAATGGTGAGGATTTCTTTCAACACGTCCACCTGCTCAGGTGGCAGGAAGCTGCAGCAGTGAGACCTACATGCAATATCTCATGAGGAAGTGAAAGCTGAAACCCAGACAAGGAGATGGGGCAGTGGCTCCTTTGTCATTTAGCAACCCTGGATCGAAGCCACCATCTCATTTACGGCTTAGGGACTGGGCTTAAAGGAACAATATTTATGCAAATCAATTGTGATCTTTTATCCATTGATTTCAAAATGCCACCTGCTTTACACTGACCTACAGAGTAATAATAGTTTGTTTGTGATATTCTCTGGTGCCGTCAGGGACCTAGGGAAGCAGTCTTTTATTAGCTTTCCTCTGTAGAGTAAGTAGTCCCATCTCCAAATAATGAGAAATGAGGTATTGTGGTAGTACCTAATAATATGAACTATAACAAGGTTAGGCAATCAGCCTGATGCCAGGAAAAAAAAACAGTAGAAAAATGTCATACTGCAGCTTCATTTATAATATGAAAACAAGAGGCTATCATTCAATGGCCACCAGTGGGGATTTCAAAAGGTACCAGTGCTTAGATAGCAGTGGATATGGAATGATTATACTGGGGGCAGATGGCCTGCTCCCTGCAGAACAGATGGCTATCAAGTCATGCAAATCCCGAGAGTACCCTGCTTCAATTTCTTGGCAGATAATAAAGCTAAAGGAAAGCCATTTAACAGAACCTCCATGAGTTCTTGCTTTTTGGGTGGATACTTCATCTCCTGTTACAATGTTGTATCATCATGAATCTCAAACATCAACACCACTGTTGATGAACAAGCTGCAAGCTAAATGTAAAATGACCCAAGCTAAATGTAAAGTGGTAAAAAACAACTCAGTTTAGTGATTTTTGGTGAGGAAAAGATGTTCTAAACTGGTAAGCCTATGGCAATCCCAGCTGCAGTTAATGCTGTTCCTTAAGTGAAGCTGGCTGGGAAAGAAGAGTGAGAATTTCCATGGCGATTTCCATTCTCCTACAGAGAATGTAAAAAGATTCTCAGTTTTCATACTGGGAGGTCTTTAAAGCAGCACAAAAAGGAAGAAAAATAAAAGATACAGTAAATATAAACTCCTGTGAAATGTCAAAGTTACAGTCATGAGAAGAAAATTAAATTACAGAAGAAGTCAACATGCTGCCTTATTTTTGTCCTTGGGAGCACATTGCAGGGGCACAAGTATCTTCCAGTATCCCCCATGAGATCAAATGTACAAAGAAATTGTGTGCAGAGACCGATAAAACCAAGTTGCTTGGCAAGACTGTGGGAGTACAGACGAGCAGGAGCTCCAGCCTCAAAGCTCCTTGCGAGCTTCGCTCTGGCCAGTGCATGATACTGTCCTCGGTGCATGATGGGGATACGCCAGAAATTTTACTTCCTCCCCTGCTTCCTTGGCAACTGCCTCTTATCTGGATTTGCCCCATAGAATGATTTAGTTCTAAGAGTCTCATTATTGGCTTAAAATTGCTATTTACTTATTGAACTTTAAACCACTGCTCTTCTAACTGCACATACACTGCACATAAGGGGCATCTCTATCCTGCAGATCTTGCAGTCAGTACTCACCCCAGCTTGTCTGCACTTACTGTACACTGTTTTGAGCACAGAAAGCTGCAGAGTGAAGGCTACCATAATCAGTGATCTATCCCTTTGCCAAGTCCCTAGAGAATACAGAAGCCGCACCATAAAACCTAGGCCAAAAGAAGGGGCGCAGCGTTGTCTCTGCCAAGCAGGCCGCAGCCGCGTGCCCGGCGCTGCCGTGCTGGGGCTGCTCTGCCGCGGCTCACCTGCCTGCGAGCCCCGCCGTGACGCTCAGGACTCGTCCTGCTAACTGTGGCTGAACCGAATTGAAGGGTTTTTACAGGCATGCGCAGTTGAAAATTTTACATGCATCACGATTATACAAGCCTCAAAGTGTGATATGATCCAGATTCTCCTCTGCCTCATTTAGTGTCACATTAATGAGAACATCGGGCCCAGGGCGAGGAGCTTCTGAGCACCAGACGCCCATGAAAGAGCTCTTTATTCTCTGCCAAAGTATTAAATTTCTGTCAAACTCTGTTTTAACAGAAAATGAAATGGAGTCTGGGGTCCACTTTGAGAGGCAGAGCATGTGCTTGGAGAGATGATGAGCAACCTTGAATAAATTTCAATTTTTTATACTTGGGTTGAGGCCCTGTCTTTCCTATTTAGTTCAGCAACGAATAGTGGATCACAAAACAGGATGTGTGTGTGTACATGTGGGCATTGCTGTAGTTTCACTCTGCCTAGAAAATACTTTTTTGCTCATAAATACACAAACAGCTTCCAGGACTAAGTCAGAAGTATTTGTGTTTTAATACAGTGGCTGGGTAGCAAGTCGACATCTTCTGCATTACAAACCTATATGCTAAAACTAGACTGAGTTCTCATTTATAACCTCAAGTAAAAGATGGTAACAGTGATGAAGGACTTTGGTCCAGCTTTACATTATTTTTCCAGCATAAAATTTCCTCAAAGGCCGTGATGGCAGCCCTGGGAGTTGGATCTTATGTAGTGGAGAAATCCTTGTCTATTGTAGGCTTTCTCTGACTGCTTCCGTATTTGTTTACTGTGAGTTGCTAAAATCTGAAAGCATATTTTATGGGTACTTATTGTATTGCTTTTTTTTTTGGTGTGTGTTTCTCTTTTCTCCCATCTCATTTGTAATCACTTCAGGCAGACTATTCACACTTCCTCTTATCCTTAACATTCTCAGAAAACTACTCAAAGAGAAAATCAGACTTTGAATGGGAGAGGGATGGGCTGTTGTGCTAGCCCTTTGTGAACACCATTTCTGCCTGTGTAAGTTTATAAGGTAAACAGACAAGGCAGAGAGACACGGAAGGAGGAAATAGCTGCAAAGGAGGAACTGGAAGGAACTTGTTCAAGATGTCTTGCATGTCTGCAGAAGAACTGAGAATATAAGGCAGAAAGAACCAGGAATATAAGGAATAATTATACATGGAAGCGCTACTACTTGCTGTAATACCAGATACTTCTCCTGTGTAAGAGTTGTACTATCTTGCTGTAAGAGTTAATAAAATACCATTTTTTATTTAATAGATCCACCTCTATCTTCCGTTAGTATTTCACTCCTGCTGCAGTCTAAACCCCAAATTGAGGTCAACTTCCATAATAAGGATTTACGGAAGGTCTGGGAGTTTAAGAGCTCATCTCCACACACTTACAAGCATTTTTTTTTCTGTATTAAATCTCTAATAATAAATAATAAAAAATAGAAAAAATCTCTAATAATAAAATATTGACTAACATTTTTCTACCATGTTGAAAAACAAATCTGAAGCTTCCAAGCTATTGTCATTTTAGAGAAGTAATGAATTTTAAAAAAAAGTTTAAAATGTTTCAAAAGGTCATACTCAGATAAATTCTGAAATGTCCTTCAAACGACATGCATGATTCCAGAAATACAAAATAGCTCATGTGCCATTTCTACTTGCTTAGTCTTCACTTTTGCCACACTGCCCAGAAAAGCTTTAACATGTGATGAGAGGTGGTAGTCCTAAATTCAGGGCATTTGGTTTCTTTCTTAGAAGTTAGGAGGATAATTCAAAACCTTGTAACATTATGGGGAAAGAAGCTTCAATTTTACCTATGGAAAAGGGAACACTTCATGCTAACCTACTTAATGTGTTGGATAATTAAGGACGGGGTAATCTGACCTGATGGACCAAGGTGTTTCCAGACTTACCGCACCACTTCACTTTCCAGTTGCGATTGGCGTCAACACCATGGCACCGAAACCTTGAGTTCTTTGATCTTGTTTTTCTCCAAAATCGATCCTAATCATAATTGTAATAGTTTTGTAATAGTAACAAAAGTAAATGTAAATAGTACAATAGTAACTACTCCAGTTAACGTATTTGGTACAATAGTTTAACTGTATTCATTTACTTCTATTTTGCATGACACAACGTGATGAACCATAACATATGGAAAGTTACTTTTGAATTATATAATAACATTCAGCCTTTTCTTTCTGAACAATTTTTAAGGAATACTACTGATACTACTTACATATGTCCAGCTAAAATGATATCCATCCACATTAAATACAGGCATGATATAGAAATACAGCTGAGTTAGCATCTTTCTCATGGCAGGATCAGTCTGGTATGTCTGAAGAGCCTAGAGTGGAAAGGGTAATTAAAATAGTTTCCATAATAAAAATAATTTCCAAAATAAGCATCATGACCAGCTGAGACAGCCTTTGGCAGCACCGAGGCCTGATCTTACTGCATCACTGTCATTCACAGAGCTGTAATAGAAGGACTAATACTGTCTTGTGAATGTCATTAAAGGTAGCAAAAGAGCATGTGAAAGCTGTTTCAGAAGACCTTATGTTCTCCAGATCCCAGTTACTTTCACCATCCCCAAAATTACAATTTTATATAAAAACAAGTGTATATACAGTGTAGGTGACATAGGAGCTGAAAGTCAGTGTAACAGTTTTTTGGCTGAAGACATACGTTTATCTCCCATGGTCAAGGCAGCACTCCTTTCCCTCAGTGATGGTCTATAGGGATTAAAGGCTCACATGAAGCAAGCTCTTGTGTTATCTGAAGTAATTTGTTTTATTCAAATTCATCAATATAGGTGGCTTATTCCTTTATAATTTAGAAAATCCAGCAATTTGCACCGGCTCAAGTATAAAGGCTAACAAAGGAAGTCTAGGCAGAGAAAGCTACCCTTCACCTTGTAGAAATGCAGAAAAGCAAGACATTCCTCACCATTTCTGGCTGCTAGTACTACAGAAGCTCTTTTACCATGTGCAGAAAGTTTAGACTCTCTGTGCAAAAACTGTTTCTTATCAAAGCCGGGCATTAATCTTGCATCCTTCAAAGTTAAGTCTTGATTCTGTGAAGCGGGGAGTGAAGTGCTTCACCTGGCACCTGGGCAGGGTAACACCCGGACACTGGGCACGAAGGCACTGCTGGGGCCAGCTCCTCTCGTGCAGATGCTGCAATTACAGCTCTTCTGTTCTGCGGTGTTTCCAGCCCCTGACTTCCCTCACAACGCGTGACTCTGCATGTGCAACCATCTCATAGGCTTCTGGGCACCGCGGGGGAGAGGAGAGAGAGACCAGGCTTTGGAGGGAAAACCGTCCCCAGCCAATACACACATCACAAGCCTCCTGGCTCATGTGCTAGAAAGTCCCAAAGCTTTCTAGCTGGAATGCTATTGTACGGCTATTCTATTTACTTTTATTGGGAAACTGTATCATAAAAACATCTGGATACAAGTTATTGGTATTCAGAGAACTGCTGCTATAGTAAAAAGTATTTTTTTGTTCAAAATTGAAAGCAATGGTTACTCAAAAATAATGGCCATGGAAACAAGAGCTCTATTTCATTACTGTTCCACATGCAGAATTGAAGTAACTGGGGCTACTCTATGCATTAAATTAGCCAGGCATTTAAATCTTCACAGGATTCAGGGTCTATATGGTAAGTGTGGATGTTAAATCTGTAAGACTTTGTTACTGCAGTGAAAACAGACATCGTCCAAAATACGAGCCAAGGGAAATGAGAATTTTTATCATGCATATTTCAGAGAGAAATAATATGGCTGGGGAGCAAGTCAGTCCCCACACGCCGCTTCCTTGACTTTTAATGCTTTTCTCTTTTTATACAGTATGAAAAAATACAGCTCAGGTTGTACCTCTGTAGTAAGTATTTATGTATCCTAGATAATGAGATAGACATACTTACTTGTAGCTGTTTTTATGTAGGTCATTCTTTGTCTGCAAGTTACATCTCTACTTGTGCATTTTATTACACTGAAAGTTATATTCTGTGCTACAAACTGGAATGCTATAATAATAACCTAACACTCCCTTTGTTAGGCAAATTTTTAGAAGTATCACCACTTAAATAACAAAATAAAATACGCATTGCAAAATGTCAACTGTCCTTTCATTTTTTAAAGATAATCTGTGTTGTTTTAATGCCTGCTATCTTTGAAGAAATGGTATGAGAGACTTCGGAAAGCAATACCATCCTACAGCCACACTCTTGGAAATGTAAAGTCTTAACATTGATTTAAACCCAAGCACATCAATGATTCCTTTCTGTTCTTTCAAGCATATTTATCTTTATAATTTTGTTACCCTTTTAGAGGAAAAATTCATTTAAATTCTAATGGATCTGGTGCAACACTTTCATTCATGGAAAGTGAGAGTGTTAATGATGTCAGCTGGTGTGAGTGAGACCACACAGCTCCTTTCTGCTGGAAATACTTCATCCTTTACACTGTGCTTTTATCTGACAAATCTATTTGATATATGCAGTAAGACAACAGCAAGTGTGTACGCTTATCACCCTTAAGAGTGCAGTCTTTGGCATGAGCCTTACCGTTATTAAGGTGTGTCACTGCCAGAGCATAGCACACGGCTGCCCATCCTGACGTGGTTCTTAAATCCTCCCAACAATAAAAACAACCCCACAGCATTGATACCTTTTCTCTTCTCCATGACACAAGCGATCCGCGTATAAACCATTAGTGAATTAACTGTGTTGCCGTTTGCATGGAGCCCTCCGAATACAAAATAATGCTGCTTTTATACAGCTGGATTCTGCTTCCCCATCAGGCAATCAATAGCTGCTTTGCTGCTGAATGCACAGAGCCAGCCTGGCCCAATAAATGCTGAATAGTTTTATTAGTGAATGAGCAGATGACACAGGAACCCTGCCAACAACGTGCAAGCAATCTGCCTGGGGGATGGGGAAATAACCTGTGATCAATAAAAGGGGACTGGATCATCTGGATGAGCAAAGGACCGTGGTCATTGGTAGAGCTAGGCTGGCTGAGGATCTCCTCCATCGGAAATTTAATTTTGGAGGGAACAAAGTAAGCAAAGAGCTATGCCGTAAAGTGCCAAAGCAATAAGGCACAAGAGTTTAAAAGGGCTTTAGGATGCAGTGGTGCTTTTTTATAAAGGAAGGGCATTCCCTGGGAAAGACGAAGCAAAGAGATGGGGTTGAGGGAAACTCTAAAATTGTAGCTGAGATTAATAATGATTTGTTGTCCCACAATTCATTATTATTAAATTTACGGTAACAATCTGCTGCTTCTGCTCCTGGTTTTGGGTTAAACATTCACCCTGAATAAGTGATGTGCTAGAGAAACAACCACCAGGTCCAAGAGGCTTGTGCGTGGCGGGGACCACCCAGACCAGTGCAGTGTCCTGGCGGGAAGAAGCTGGCTGCAGTCGCCTCCTGCTTCTCACCTCCCTACCTCCCACAGATGTCAGTCCAGGTATTATTTAGTGAAGGCAAACAAAGAGAAAGTACTTGATGCATCATTTAATTAAATTACTGAGACTCAGTTAAATAGATGCAAAAAAATGCCTCTAATACAGTTTCTGAAATAGCTAAATTATCCAGCATGCAGAATTTATTCACATTCCTTTTTCACGCTAAGCAGAGCTTCTGCGTGTCAGTAGTTTCTACTGAAGTCCTACTCATTCAGCATCATCAGACTGGACTGTCAAAACACGAAGCAGAATTTCAATGGGGCCAGTAATGTCTTTGAGCAATGATGTGAATTCTCTTCATACATTGAAGAGAAACATACCCAGCAGCTTAAAAGTCATCACAGGGCTGTACTTGAATTACCTAGTGATTAATACTTTCACAGGAGTTTGCACTAGCAAGTGTCATTGAAGAACCTACAAGCAAAACATAGCTGTAGGGATATCTTTATTTTATGGAAATGCATTCACATTGTGAAAAACACAAATGGAAGCAATATTTACCTTCTTAAGATTGTAAGTTTTCAGGAGAATGCAGCTGAGTAATTGGAAGTACACAGCAGAAATAATGTAACATTTATTTCCTGTAATTTTTTCTGCAGTAATGGAGCTATCGTGTCAAAGGTAAAAACCTTCTCTTCTGAACATCTTTACTTTTGAACAGAACCTGGAAAAATCCATCACGGACCAAAAGAGAAAGAAATGCTGCATAGCAGGAGGGTTTGCCTCAGCTCTTGGTAAAACAATGCATCACATGCCTCGTTGTGGTGGTACCATGGAACTGCATTCCACTTTTTTGGCCTTGGTTTAGGATTTATCCATTGAAAAAAGAAAAAAAGAGAAAGAGAATGACATCTGAGAGCCCACTCCTAGAAGAGCTTACTGGTAGCGTTCACTGTTACTTTGTCTTCCTTGCTCTGCCTTCGGTAGCAAGGATGTGCTGGGGAGACTCAGAAATGCAGAGCAGGGCTGCAAGATCCTGCTGAAATAGCAGAACTCGGTCAGGATTGAAGCAGCTGTGGGGTGGAGAGAGGACGCTGAGCAGCAACCAGACACAGACCAGTGTGATTATGCCACGAACGCTTGCAATGCTTGGCATGCCAGGAACGGTGTGTGGAAGAAGAGAGAAATCATGAGGCTGGAACAGATTCTTAATTTGGAGCAGCACCTCTCGCTGTTGAAAGGCTGATGAATGAAGTAGTGAGTGAAGGGACTGAAAGATGGGAGCTCTCTGACGGAGAAATACCAATCAGTGCTCCAGGCAGAAGGTCCTGATAGAAAAGAATGAGTTAGCTAACAGTAAGTAAGGCTGCGTGTTTCAGATACAGATGCTAGCAGATGAGACAGATGGATTTTCCCTACAGATAATGGATATATAGAGCACTCAGATAAATCACTTTTTTTTTTTTTTTTCTGAGGTTAGGCAGCTAAAGCCAGCTACAGGGACTAGGGGTTGACAAGCAATAAGAATTATGCTCTAATAATTGCACTATGTTTACTGAAAGAGATGCAGAGCATTTTTAGATCTGTTACCAGCTGACTGGTCCTCTGAGGTGGAAGAGTCCAGTCTTCACAGTGCCATAATCACTGGCAGCTGTGAGGGAGATTGCGGGGATTCAAGATGCCTTCCTAAAAAACTACAAACATGGATGAACAGAAGGAACGTCCAGAAATGAAAACTTTATACAGCAAGAAGACATTAGTTTAAAGAACAACAGAACATTTCAAATCAAAGGGAGATGAAGAGTATCACCTAAACGGAACAGACCTTGGAAAGGAGGAATGTATCTCTAATGGGCGATGGGAAAAAGCTATGGGTGCAGTCTTGTTTTTACATCCCTCTGACACAAGAGATTCAGTTTTGAATGTTTCATGTAATTTTTAGAGCTCTTTAAGTGTCTGAGAGACAGCAATCAAAGATATTAAGACTAGTGGGATATCCTTCCCCAGGAATAGGAAGGGCATTCTGTATAGGAAGGAACAGTCAAATTCTTGCTTCCTTTCCTTTTTTTTAGTTCAAAATCTGTGTTTTGGAGAACTCCAGAAAATGGAGATGGAAAGCATATAATGGGGAATGAACTAATTATGTTGTCTTGGAGCACCTCTAAATGTAGGGGTAATGAGCAGGCTTTAAATTAATAGTAGTGTGAAATATTGGACTATAGGAATGTGGTGTTTCATCAGTTTCTGTCCAAAGGACTTGAGTCTATTAAGAAGTGACAGGTCTAACATACAACATTTAACAAATGCTAGTGTGTTGCTCCACATAACTATCTTACAAAATCCTGATATTAGAGTATTTTTGAAGTGGATCAAAAACTGATGTCTAAATCCTGCAATCAAAAGGGGAGAGCAGCCAGATTTTTGAGGTTCAGTCACTATAGACAGAAAAGGGAAATATTTTTTTCTGAATGCTGAAAACTTAACAGTTTTGAGATGATTCAGCAATGCTCTGAAGTCACCCAGACCTTGAAGTTTTTTTTTTTTTTCCTAAAGTGTGGACTTCAGCATTGGAAGGAATGACTGAGTGAACGATTCTCTGATCGATGAGGCAGCATATCACAGATGTTTTGTCCATCAGGACACACACTGTGGAATTTTGCAGAATGAGTAGAAATGCTACACTGGCTTTCAACAGTTCTTAAATTCAGGATGCTTATAGCTTTATGGCCTTGTAGGCATGTAGCCTGCACAGCAGAGGACCAGAGCCAACCCTTTTAACATTCACACTGCCTTGGTCTCCTGCTTGGCCCTTGGCTCTGATCACACAATCATCCTTATACACTTCTGTATATGTGTCTGCTCTGTTATTTTAGGTATCCTGTCTTTACAGTCAAACACTTCATAAACATTCCTGAAGAAGAATGTGAGGTCTCGAACTCTGCAAAATTCCTGGTAAAAAATTGGTCTCTGGGGCATGTTTGCAAGTCTGATGGCTAGCTAATTGGCAGTATGCATCCCACAAGGTGATTCATAAATCAGTCTCAAGTGCAGAATGGCGGAGGCAAGTGTTGCCATTTTGCTCCTGGGACAGTCTCTCTTAGCTCGTTATTATGGAGTGAAAAGACAGGATTCAGTCCTGGTTTTGGCAGCAATCAATATTAATGACAGCTTTAAAAAACAAATCCGCCCTCAGCCCCTTAGCCTCTCTGTCTGGGGTTGTCTGTCTGCTCTGTGGGGGCAAGATGAAGTGTAAACACATACCCTAGGGTAATTTGGGAACTCACATAATTGGGATCACAGGACATACATTTCAGAATTTGGTCTTTCAGACGTGCTTCTCACAGATTTCAAGTATGAGGAGTGTACTGAGAATCCTATACAGATTTGGGATTCTCCTGAGACGAGACATCCATTACAGCCCCTCTTTAAGGGACGCTGGAGCGTGCGGGATAAGCAGAGCTTTAGAGTTGCAGTTTCAGATTTCTCTGCTATACATTTGCTTTCCAGTGGGCATGTGCTTAGGGGTGATGGAAGTGTATTGGGTCGTCTAATCAAGCCAATGCTTGGACCAAACTTATCGAGTCACCTTGATCAAGCCCAGAAAGCTCAGAAATAGTTCTGAACACTTTTCCAGCAAAGACCCTAGATCCTGGATAGGCTATCTCAGAGGAGGCAGACAGTATGGTAGTAGCATTGCTAGTACAGGAGAAAATCCCACAACAATCTCACATTAAAGTAATGTGATTATGTGGAATGCAATGTAAGCTGGCCCATGTTCAAAGTAGAACAGAACTACTTTGAAGAAACTATGGAAATTTAAATGTTTCTAAAATATAATGGCCTTCAGAGTCTGAAGAGAACACCATATTTCACATTTGAGATGGAAGTTTGCTGAATCAGGTCAACAAATGCCATTTTTCTTTTTTCTTTTTTTTTTTTTTTTTTTTGCTAAGAAGTGCCACTACGCTTTTGAGGATGCAAGGATGAATATGGTGGTGGGGTTACTGTACTTTCAAAGGCATGACTTGTTTGCACCTTGATATGAAGCTCCCATCTTAGATTGGATTAATTGCAGCATATCTGGCTAAAATATACTGCTTTCTACAAAGCAACTACACATAACCCCTTCTTTCCAGTTTTTAATTTAGTGACACATTTTAATTTATAATTACATCATATGTAGTCTTTTTAAAATCTAGGCTAACATATTCTTTTGTTTAAGCTTTTGTTGCAGACACAAATTCTGGGTTGCATTAGATTCACTCACCTTTACAGGCTGCATTCAAAGTAGTTCCCCCTAATCAGCTCCCTCTATTTTCACAGCTCCAGTTCCTTCCCTACTCCTCCACATTTCTGTAATATTTCCATGGCCATTTTTTTGGTCGTTTTTGCTATTTTTTTTCTGGCCCTTTTCAGCTGAGTATGGCTTGAAGTTAGTGGGACTTCACTGGAACCTGCCATCCATGGCAAATATCTGACTTTCCTGTCATAGTGCACACCAGATATTTCTCCGTGACTCATTATTTGGGAGCTTGAGCTCTGATCCTACAAGCTTTTAGCCTTGAAATTTAGTGACAATGTGGCAGGGTTTGCCAGAGGTCACCGGTGTTGTCCATCTCTGCAGTCAGTCTGATTACCTTCAGCTAAGAGCCTCAAGGTTTTCAGGGCTGCCTTCTACTGAAACAGAGCGTGAAGCTCTTATTAACGCTGGACCTACAGCACACAGAGCCAAGGCTACAGCTCTTTCTGGAGTAGATTATAATTAAAAAAAAATCCAAACCCCAATGAATGCTCCTTGCTTTAATTTGTTTCAGAACTCAGGGAGTTCAGATTTGTACTTTGCAATGTTATTAACAAATAACAAAAATGCTTTCCTGCCATTTTCTGTCTCTCTTTGATTTTACAACTCTATTTCTATAGCTTTCTTCCCTACTCCTCAGTTCATCTTGTCTTTTGTCTATTGTATTTGCCTGAATACAGAGCAGGCTGGTGCAGCAAGGCAACCTCTTGCCTTTGCACATTTTAGCCTCACATCCTCAACTCCCTAGGCTGTTCTGCCTTTGTCTGCTTTGCATTTTAAAATAGATGGGAGCTGGGTCCTGCTCAGCTCAGCAGGTCTAGTTTCTGTCAAGCAGGGTTGCTGCTGCCCGCACTAGTGCAAGCCGCAGCGGTCACCCAGACCAGGCAGGAGCACCGGCTGGTGCCAACGTCCCTCACGCTGCCAGAAGCACCAGCATCTGGAGGCTGCCACTTCTGGAGATGAAAGGAAGATATCGAGAGCTCCCAAACTGCCGGGGAACATCTACTTACATCTCATTGCGCATACAGGTCAACAGTTTTCCTATACACTGAATGGCTCTGGAATTCAATCATCTCCGATGTTTGGATATAAGCAAAACACAGTTTATTTTGGATACAAGTATCAGGGGCCTGGGGGCACTCCCAGACATGTCTCTCCCTGCCCACTGCCCAACCTTGGCCCCATCTCAGCCCCATGACGCTGCCAGCTCCGGTCCTGCCACAGCCCTGTCCAGCTATGGCCTCCCCACTCTCACCCCAGACCTAAGGTCTGAAGTGAGAGTTGCATAAAATATTTTTGACTCACTCCACTCTAAAGACACATGCAGACATGGTTGCTGCTAGAAAAGCTAACATCCCTCTCCCTAAAATCCCTAAATCCCTCTTCTCCTTTTGCGTGTCTTTTCGTGTCTTGGGGGGCTTGTGGTGCTATACCTTAGAGTCCACAAGTGTGCCTGGAAAAATCTATTTCCAATTGGACTGCCCTTTCTCAAAATTCTCCATAAGCATCCAAGAGGCTGGAAAGCATGCTGCTGGGCTGCAGAGGTGCTTAGGGAAGGAATTTGCCAGCAAAAGAGAACTGCAGAGAGTTAGAAGCACACACAGACTTATAATTTCCACAGAGTTCCACAGAGTATATGAAATGTCTATTTCATATAACGAGAAAAAGTAATATCCCAATGTAATCTAATCATCATGTCTCTGCTCCCTTCTCAACCATTTTTTAATATAACGATGGAGATTGTGAGCATAATGTATTCGGATCCTGTTGCATTTTGCTTAGAAGCTGGATTGAAATATTGCTAAAGAAAGATGAGAAAACACCATCTCTGGGCTAATGCAATGCACGGCTGAGACAGACAGACCAAGGAGTGCTTTATTTTTGTCTCAATGAACTCTGAGCTGCAGAGACTTTCTTTAAGTTAGGAAAATGCTTTTACACATTTAGCCGAACAATCCTATGAGCAAGTTACTCTCAGAGGATCTCAGATAACAATCAGAAGGTTTTTATATACACATGCAGCCTGTAGCCTGCCCTAAGTTCTGCAGAGAAACCTTGTGACTTTTACCTTTTACCTTCACAGTTAGCTACATGATAATCTCAGCTAACAATAGGATAGACATACTCTAATATCATTGGGGTGTTGCACAATGCAGATGTTTACCCATATGAAGTGGCTTATGGGTTCCTAGAAAATCTAAAGGAGATATCCTAAACTGGAGGAGTTATTAATATATTGTGGAATCACACAGTGACTTGGCAAAAAGAAGAGAGAAAGCTGTTAATAGGAAGAACCTTGCACATAAAGATTTTGCATCTTTTATTTTGTGAAAAAAAAATGCAAAAGCACTCAAAGCACATCTGTTGGTGTTTTGAAGCCTTCCTTGACTTCTGTCAATTGCATTGCAAAATGGGCTCCACTCTGCAGCTCCCCAGATATCATGGATTAGACCCCAGATATCATGCATTAAAGAAGAATAAATTCAATAAGATAGGATCGAATAAATATTAGGGAACTACTTGATATTCAGAGAATACAAAATTGATCTTTTGGTTCAAATTTGCCTATGATTTCAGCTTTCTGTTCCTATGGAATTACACAAAAGAGAAATGTCTTTTTTGATCTAAGTCCTTAAGATAAAGATCTTACCAAACTGATCTAAAACAGCACACACTGGCATGGATCTACCTGGACTGTTACCAGAATTACAATTTCCACAGTTCTATATCTTGGAATAAATTCCTGCTTCAGGTTTCTGCCAGCATGTGTCTGGCATATTTTTGTCCTGTGTTTAACTGTGTCTGCCTGTCACTATCAGCTTCACTTATCAAGCACTTAGTGTTCTACAAATAATAATAAAAAATACATAACAGCTAGTTATTGTACTTACCAATAACAATTATATTGGTTATAATAAGTATGCAATTTTTTTTGAACCGAAGGAGCTGTCTGACTGTAAATCATTAAATACTTACTTCTTTGACGAACCACTGGCAAAAGGCAGGTCCAATCCACTCTCTTGCATGAATCCCACAGTCTATCCAGACAGCTTTCTTGTAAGGCTGTGATCTTTTACCTAACTTAAAGTGTAAAGATTCATAAAAATATCAATAGATATCTTGACAATAGTGAGAACCAAAAATTGGAAAAAAAAAGAGAGAATATAAGAAGTACTAGAACATTTTGAATTTCCTTGTAGGAAAGAATGCAACTTTTTTTTTTCTTTTCAAAGAGAAATGACAGGCAGGTATAGCCAAGCTAATGAAGTAGATCTATGGGAAAAGAAAATGGCAGGAAAAATCAGATCTGTCAATTCCTCTTTTTCCTATACAAAATGTAGTTCTTAGCTATCACATGAAGCAGGGTGAGTAAAACCAACGCTACAGGGATAGCACAATGCAGAATACAATTTAAGAGTTCGGCAGCAGTGGGTGAAGAGAAAGTACCTTGAGTGTAAGCTTTTTTTTTCTCTTTTATGATGCCCTTTAATTTGTCATCCTAAAAACGTGAGTTGAGAGTGCTCTGCCCAGGGATTTTGTCAACAGCTAAACGGGAAACATATGTAGCACATGCTGAGAAGGGATCCAGAGTCTTCTGGAGTCCCCCTCTAAGGTAATTGTTTTACAAGTTGACTATAAACACAAATATTTCCAATTCCCTTAAATCCAGACACTGCTAATTTTACTTGTTCTATAATTGCCACATATATCCAATCCAAATGACCAGGATTTGGCTCTTTGTTTTCCGAACTCTTATTTGTTTGTTCTTTGGAGACCACATGCAGAGATGCTTAGATCAACTTCTCCACAACTTCTCCTTCAGAAAGTTTCATCACCTGCATTTGCAGTGTTCATCCTATAACACACACAGCTAAGCATCTGCCATTGATCCCAGACTTTGGTCTGATTAATGACTAATCTTTACCTTGAGTACAAACAGCGGTCTGCCTTCATAGGATTTTCCAACTGAGAACATATGAATAAGATCTGAATAAGTTTCATTCAGATGATACATCCAATTCTGGATCTGCAAAAAAACAGAAACAAATTTGCTGCTTCAATTTTTGCATTTCTTGGGAAATGGCTGTAATACTTTTATTATTAAGCTTAGTTCTTACTTGGTGTTATTTTTTCATTTTTTCTATAGATTTAATATTTGTCTTATTTGATTGTTTTCCTTTACAAACTTAACTATCAATGAGTTCTCATGGTTCTGTTGCCAGAAGCTGGATGCAGCCTTCAGTTGCATGTTTCTTTCTTTCCATTTTATTATGGATAGCACTGGAATGCATTTGCTGTTCACTGAAAACTTGGAAATGGGGCTAACCACAGAATCACAGAATGCTTAAGGTTGGAAGGGACCTCTAGAGATCATCTAGTCCAACCCCCCTGCACACGCAGGGTCACCTAGAGCATGTGGCACAGGACTGCGTCCAAGCGGGTTTTGAAGATCTCCAGAGAAGGAGACTCCACAACCTCTCTGGGCAGCCTGTTCCAGTGCTCTGTCACCCTCACTGTTAAAAATTTTTCCATAAGTTCCAGGGGAACTTTTGGTGCTTCAGTTTGTGGCCATTATCTCTAGTTCTGTCAGTGGCCACCAGTGAAAAGAGGCCAGCACCATCCTCCTCACTGCCTCCCTAGAGGTGCCTATAGACACTGATTAGATCCCCTCTCAGCCTTCTCTTCTCCAGGCTGAACAGGCCCAGCTCCCTCAGCCTCTCCTCATAGGGCAGATGTTCCAGGCCCCTGATCATCCTTGTGGCCCTGCACTGCACTCTCTCCAGCAGCTCCACAGCCCTCTTGTACTGTGGGGCCCAGAACTGGACACAATACTCCAGATGCGGCCTCACCAGGGCTGAGTAGAGGGGCAGGATCACCTCCCTCGACCTGCTGGAGACGCTCTTCTTAATGCACCCCAGGATCCCATTGGCCTTCTTGGCCACAAGAGCACACTGCTGCCTCATGGTCAACTTGTCGTCCACCATGACACCCAGGTCTTTCTCTGCAGAGCTGCAGACACTTTCATTACACCTTAGGACTGTAATAAAGAAAGCAGGCCCCGGAGCCTTCCTGCCAGAACACAGTACGGTGAACAGATTCAGTGGGAGAGGCGCACCTGCAGAAGTCAATCCTACTTTTTTTTTTGTTTATTTTACAGATCTTGAAGAGGTGCCGCATGTCATAAGCTCACTCTAGTGACTTTGTTTTGGAGCAAATTCAAACACCTGGATTTTCAAGAGCTCCAGTTCCTGACACTAAAATTCATATGCAGTGTTCAGTCCTTTTGAAAGGGACTGATCTGCTGCCCTATGAAAGGAACTCTTGACCAGGTACTTGCTCAAATCAAGGAAGGCAACAGCATCAGGGATAAATATAAAGTTAGTAAAAGAAAGGCCGTGCTCGAGAAAAATAAAACAGAAATCCAAAATTCCTGATGAAAATCCCAGTGGTGTTTGGCTAGGATCCCTGGGGCCTCACCTTCATGAGAACAGAATGTGACAAAGTCAAGGTGTCAGTGAGGCCTGTTATCTGGATATGCTGGTACACTGAAATCAACAGAAATTATTTACTCAGCTAGCTTTGAGAATAGCATGCCTCATAAAAGGACCTTTATCTAAATGCTTTTTACTTTCGCTCATTTTACTTTCTTAAATGGCTCAGTGAGACTTTTCAGTTTCTGAAATCTCTTAATCCACCAGAATTTAAATCTAGAAGACTTATTTTAAAAACAAAACGCAGAAGCTTTCAAAAGGAGTTCCATGAACAAGATAAACCTTGGAAATAAGTATTAAAATAATGTTTTTTTCTCAGATTTCATTAAAGGAGCCTACATTTACAAAAGAAACATTTAGAACACTTCTGAAGATCAACAAGCAATCGTTAACTTGAACACATAACGAAATCTGGGCCTTAGTAAAGAGAGTGGGGTAATAGAAAAGGGGTGAAATATGAATTTTAACATTTTAACATACTTCGTCCAGCGAGTGATATACTTCATAGTTGTACTCAAGAAGAGACCTTCGATTTCTTTGTGGCCTCCGTCCAGATTGCTTTTCTATTGCTTTCTGTAAATCTGATATGAGAATCCTAGATATAAAAAGATAGCTTCTTCAGCACATATTTTAAGAGATAATAGGTCTATCTACACACATATCAAAGTAAAGGTTATCATATCCTTCAAATATATTATGGAAGTAATTGTATAATTAGGAATTATATTATTCAACATCAGTAACTTTTATTAAGCAAATTAAGGATTTATTTATAGTCCTCACCTGCTTTGCTGAATTCTAAGTAGTATGTTAAGTACCTACCAGGATCAAGCTCTGTTTGTTCAACTTTACACACATAATTTAATTTCACAACTTCTCTTTATGCGTCTGTGCTTCAAATGATATTTGATAGTCTTTATTTACTTTCAAATGATTGTGTACTACAAATGCTTATAACATCCCAAGGCTCTTAAGTTCTCAGATCTGAATGCAACCTAAACAACTTTGGTGCAGTAAAAGCTGATCTGATGTCTGACCTGTTTTCACGACCATCTTCCTGTCATAGGGTTAAATGCTGGGCAGAAGAGCCTGTCTTGCTCTTCTGAAAGGGGGTCCTCACTTTATGCTTACTTAATGCTTCCTGTCTTCAGAAAATTCTTGCAACTTATCCAGTCTTCACCCAGTCCAGCTAAGATTTTACACTGTTTCCCTCAGTTTTTCAAGTTCCAAAACAGATTAAAAAAAAAAAGCTTCTCTGGCAATAGTGTGCCACAAATATAAGTAAAAGAAATCTGGCATTCATTTCTTTGGACAAGCTCTATATTTTAATCCATCTGGCAGTTGGAGACCTGATTACCAGGGTCTGACCATCGACAACCTGCAGATACCACCAGGCTGGGAGGTGCAGAGGGAGAGAGAAGAAACACTTTGGAATTAACAAACACTGCCCATCTTCCTCCTAACTCACACTATTCACACTGGGCAACAAGTAACACAGAAGCCCGTGGAAAATCCATGTACTGTAATCTAATAACACATTTTCAGGTTATTGCAGAGAACATTTGCTTTAGCACCTCTTACTGCTTTGCACCCAAGTTCTTTAACTGCCATATTTATAATACATATAAAATGGCCTTCTGTCCTGCCATTAAAGGTGATTACTATGAGCAGAAACAGCTGCTGACACATGAATAAAACTGATGGGGCCTAGTAATTAGGGGACATTTTTATACCAGCAGAGGAAAACAATTACAGAAATCATCAGTTCATTTTGAAAAGTAAACAAAGCTAAAACAGTGTTCAACCCACATGGCTAAGGCTACGTGGCCTCCAAAATTAATTTCCTTATAATTCTTATCATATTTTTAGAAAGACAGATTTAGAAAGAGTTCATTGTCAGCACAAAAATGAAATACTTATAATGGTGCATATAATATACAGTTCTTTTCTCCTGAGATATAAATAGCCTCACATAGGGCTTTATCCAGGAAATGTTTAAGAAAACAAATACCTTATCCATACACTTAACTCACTGATATGCCTTTAATGAGAAGATCACCCCTCTTGTCTATTATAAAGATAGCATACTGATAAATAGCATAGGATTAACTATATCCTTCACAACTGTCTTGAATGCTTTTAAAGAGCGCTGTAAGCAAGGTGTGATCCTTCACGTGGAGTTGTTAAGTTGTTCCACTGGAAACGGAAAGTTATAAAACAAGCCCAACACTTTCCTTTATAACTCATGACTAACACTTGTGTCCTCATTTACAGCCTGCTTGTAAACAAATCCATTTCCTGTTAAATACAGAGAGAGGCAAGGCACACTGTAGAATCAGTGACAGTCATCACCATCCTGCTCTTAACAGAAGTGATTTTGTGTACACATAAAACACTAAATGATTCCAAAGGAGGACATTTAATTAAAACTGCCTGCCTGGGGGAGATTTTCTGTTTTTCCATTAAAATGGTCATTTTCTTGAGGAAGTCTAGCTCTCAGACACTCTAATTGCTATGGGGAACATACTTTCTGCCACTCAGTGTGGCAAACACAGACCTGTGACGCCCAGAAAATGCAACATGAGCTTACGTGTAGGGGATGTTGGCCTGCTGGAGGGAGGACAGCAGAAGCTGGGACGTGTTGTGTGGTACTCGCAGGTCGGTGACCGTTCCTTCGGCAATGTACGAGGTGCTGCTGGGCTGCCACAGGTCCACCTGTAGTGCAGGAACCAACCTGTAATTCATATGTATTCAGTGTAGGTGGGGAAATGCAGGAGATGGCATGCTTGAAGTTATGTAGGCATACACCGTAGGCATGGTATAGACAATAAAAGCTAGGCTGGTCCGACTGATCCTCTCCGGGAATGGAGCCAGCTTTGAGGAACAACTGCTACCAGGTTATTAGAATTCACATGGGCGCTCTGCCAATGGGAAAAAGTAATGGTCCCAGGAGCACCTCTCCTCAGAGAGCCCAGAAAGAGACTTCATGCCAGCTCCATGCCAGCTTCATGCCTCTCGTCAGGAATCTACGCATTCCTTATATTTTGACTTCTGTGGAGCCCACAAATCTTTTTGTTTTTTTATTTGACAAGGTGTCTTTTGTTTGTAGTATGGCAATAAAACAACAAAAAATTGAAGAGAGGTAGAAAGTGTAGCATAAAGCTGTGTTGCTTGCAAAGCGTCCCCAAAGTCCTGCACTTTAGAAATGCATCAGAGCTCAGTAACAGATGGTGACTAATACTTTAAAGAAAGCAGTGATCTAACCTATAATTTTATATGAAATGACAGAACAACAGGGTTAGCATATGGAAATAATTACAATCTTGTAACTACATGTTATTTACTGAATAATAGTGCAACTATTAAGTGTTATCTATAGCTTAGCATACTTAAGGGATGCTTTTTTACTTTCTTTGGTTGCCAAATTGGAAATACACTTGGAAATTTTAGACCAGAGCCTGAATTTCTAAAAAGGTGAGACAGTCTGCAACAGGGATTTGAAACTCAGGGTATTCTGCACCTGTAGCAAAATGGTCTGTTACTGTTTTGATGTGCCAAAAATAGATGCACAGACTCTTAAATAGAAGTGTGAATAGCTCCTACTCAGCCACTGTTAATCCTGCAGAGGGAACACATGCTAAGAAACCTCTTCCCAGACCTGCTGGGTAGGCATGGGAGTCTATGAAAACAATGTCAGCAAAAACTTCTGTGTTAGTATGAAAAATGTGTGCATCAAGATCCATGAAGCCTTAGAAATGATAATGCCTGAGGGCAGAATATAAAGGGAGAAGTTTAGTAAGGACTTAGTATGTCCTAGCATTTCCTTGATAAATATCCCTCAAAGGTTGCTATAATCAGCTGTACTGGACTACACTGACAGAAGTCATAGGTACAGCTAAGTGTCCCATGTTCTACTTCCTTTCCAGGTTTCAATGAAGGTTTCTATCATCTTGATTTTAGAAGCTCCTTTAAAAGTCTCTTTTGGTGTGCCACATAAACTATTTTGAAATATCTAAAGCATTTCATCTGATCTTACTATGAACCATTCTGCATGGGGGGTTTTGTTCCAACTATTACTCAAATGGATTTGAGTAACAACATTCTGATCACTAGGAAGGCCTCTGATGCTGAACACGCTGCTGCTTCTTCAAGCAGTAGTGACTTCGGGCCAGTTAATGTCTGCTACCTTGAAACGAGAGAAGTGAAACACAGGGGTAGCCTCTTCCCTTCCTGCCAAAAGCACTCTCTGCTTCCTGTGGCTGCAATATGGTCCAGGGATCGGGGTGACTGCGGTGGGCGGGCGCGGTGTCTTTTGAAGTCTAACACAGGACTGGCAAAGTTCAGGAGTCTTGTGAAGCTGACAGCAGCTGTGGCAGATGGTCAGTAGACACTGATCTCATGAATGAAATGGTGCTAAATGCAGCTTATAAATAAAGATTATCTCACTATGCTAACACCTTATGTTTGTTAGTGTATCTTCCTAATTTTTAAATTAAAGTGTACCAGAGAAACGCCACCCTTATTCAACACGGTTGATCTCACATATGGTTAATTGGAAATGTGCATTTGATTTATAAGATTTATATTGAAAACTATACTCCTACACAGACTAGATTCATTGCACTTGCAGTAACAACATGCCAACCAACTCAGCTTGAACCATCTTTGTAGCAATAAATTATTATACACAAGCTAAGAGCAAGTAGAGAATAGCCTGGCCAATTGCAATACTTAGTTAGACAAGACCAGAAATAATAACTACAAAAAAGGAAAAAAAATCTATCATTGTGATATACTTAAAACTTGTCTTTTTAAGTCTTCAACTTTTTCTTGACAGACACGCCTTAATTCCTCTGAGGGAATTTTCCATCGTTGGGGAGACTATAAGCTAACCAATATGCACACTCTTCGTTACCGCATCACAGAACTTATTTTCCTTTTTAAGCTATTCTAATTATCCTTCACATTACTGGCTGCAAGGGAATTCCAAACCAGTCTTCCTTTATTTTTGAATTCAGTGGTCTATTGCATACTGGTATCCTGTGAAAACACAATATATCATGACTGGTATTGTCCTGGTAGTGAGACAAAAAAAATTCCATTTTAGAATCACTCCAATTCAGTTTCCTGTTTGGGAAGTTTGGTCTCAGCTGACTCCTGCTTCTTTTCTTTATAATGTAAACCAAGGATTCAATGCTCATCCAACAGACGTTACCTGTGTTGTTCAAAGTACCTCTTGAACGGCTGACTCGATTCTGCTTTCTAAAACATATAATAAGAAACACATTTCTCCAACAGATGTTCTATTTACATCACAGCTTTCAGCTTGTTCTTGGTACGAAACAGAGACGGTGCATGAAATCAGCCAAGGAAAAGATGGATTTCAGGGTAGGCATGTTTGGACTGGGCAAAATGAACCACCCTTTACTCACTGTCAGCTTTAGGAGAGCGCAGCATTGCATCTCCCACAGATAGCAAGGGCTCCACTGTAGTCAGCACTTTTCTTTCGACATTTGTCTGGCAAGCATCCCTAGGATTTCCATGCTGTGCTCCACTGGCTAGCAAGGGGGAGTGATATTAATTGCTCCCCTATTCTCAAGAGTATAAATATATCAGCTCACACTGGGATAGCTTCCAAATAGTAGCAAATCTGTGCTAAATAGTCTTGTCTCTAGCTTTTGACTCAGCATGGTGAAGAGTCAAAATCAGGTAAAGGGATAAACATTAAAAAGGGTATGAGTGCTGAGCTAGAAGAATTCAAAATTTCTTCTGAAATTTAAGGTAGTGCAGATAATTTTACAGTGAGACAAACATTTCATTGCTATAATCCAACATATCACATATATTATGTACCCAAAGTTCTGCTGTCCTGCCAAAACAGAAATGAAAGCATGCGTTTTTTTTCTTCATTAGTTCCATGTTTTGCTACAGCTAGTCCTGTGTTTGTGGAAATAGAGCCCAAGAAGGAAGGAGTCTCCTTATGCTTCCTCAGGACACACTAACCACCACACACATTCTACATTCCTTTTTCACCCAGAGAAATCTTTGGCTTCTTCAAACCCCAGGGCTTAGAACAGCTCACGCTTTGTAATTAAAGCCATTTGCTTTGGCAGTAGCCTTCAGTTGTTCCTCACTACCCTTTCATGATGAGGTGTTTAATTGCTCCTTCCAGTTAGACCAAAAGGAAGATGCTGAGCTCTCATCAGGTGTGAGATCAGTACAGATCAAAGAGCCGATTGACGCTTCTCATTGAAAGTATGATAACTCTACCATATGATAACTCTGCCATAGCATATCCTGTATCCATCCAAAGTTGTTTATAGATTTATCCATGTTATACTTCATACAGATAGCTATTTTTAATGCTTATATAACCTTGTAATTTCGGTTTTTATATTTATTGAGATTTACCCAGCAATACATGCATGGAAGTTGGTCTTGTCTCAACATCACAGTGAACATGGGAACTAATTTCATATTCCTTCGACAAATGTTGTCCACTGTGAAGTTCAGAACATAGTTACTGTTATGACGCCATCAGTTGAAACGCATGGGCATTTAGTCAGTAAGGCAAGCAGTAATGTTCTTTTTTGTAAGCTCTATCAGGATGTGTGGGTTTTGCACTTAGGCATGTTCACATATAGACACATCACCACCCTCTGTGTTGAAACTCATTAGGAATGTTTTCAGTCAGAAATCTGATAGAAGACTGAGGATAGAAGAAGCAGAAACTATTCTATTCTCACCGATATTGCCGAAGGTCTGACTATCAGAGGCTTCCTCATATACAAAATTAATACAGACATATACATGTATATACACAAAGACCCCTCACATGCACAACCATAGTGCTGAATGGGATGACATTTTAGGCTTCTCTTGGCACATTCACAAAGAATGAATAGTGGGGCAATACATATGTTTAGTTCTGAGATAAGAACTTCAGCAGATAATTACTTTTCTGTTTATTTATGCAGGAAAAAAAAGATAAGTCTTTTATCACATTTTATCTTGAATACAAACAGCAGCACCTATCAAAGTGAATGGAGAAAGACTTATTGTTACCCCTCAAAGAAACAGAATGTACTGATTTCTCTGAAAATGTTATATATACGTTTGGTAGCTGGTAACAGCAATATCTTTAGTCCATCTGAGCACTCATCTCAAGCACATTTAGAACATCATGCTCCTTTAAGTTTATAGATGCAACTACTTTCTGTTCTTAGCAATGTTTTGGGTGGGGAAGATAATCTTTTTAGGTTATTTAGGTTTTTTAGGTTTTTAGCCTGAATGTGAAAGACATGGAGAATAGGTCAGAAAACAGGGCAACATTTGTACTGTTGACTCTGACACTAGTGGATAATTAATTATCACTCTGCTGTTGCTCACCTCAAAGCCACAGCTGTGCTTCTTTGGAACGGGTTCACTGCTGCAAATGTTCTCAAGATCAGGATTTTATATCGATTTCCTCAGCACCTGCCCCTGCCAATTAGGGAACTTAATGGACACTCCTAACTGCAAATCTTACTCTTACATGCAGAAGAAAGGTCCAGTCACTAGTAGGAATGGGTTTTCCTGCCCTTTCCGGAAGGACTTGCAAGGTAGACCTAGCTGCTAGTGCAAAGTAATTTAATTTTCCGATTTAGCATTCTAGACATTTAATTGTCTCTACCCTTTTAGTATTAATCTGCTTTTCAGTGAGACTGGTAAGAGTAATTGTGTCAATGAAGGGGGGCCGATGTGCTGCACTGCAGCAGCCGCAATACGGGCTGCAAGGGAATGTGACCAAAGCGTGGCCTGAGGTTCCGCGTCCTGCTGCTCTTTGCGAGACTGTAACTGAGTAATGATCTTGCCCCTCTCCTACAGGGAGTAATTCTGCACTGGGCTCTTCATTGCAGGAAAGGGCTCTTAGACTATTCCTCAGGAGAGCCACCGACTAAAAACTCAAGACACAATTATATGGTAATTGCACATCCATTCCTGCAAGTACAGATGCCACTGAGATAAGTGTATTTGAAAGATGTGAAACAGTCTTAACAGACTCATAATTTTTTTTATTTGTTTCTTATTTTTTATGACTTGGTTCATTTTGTACTTGTTTCCGCACTGGAATGGCAACACAGGGGCCTGATCCTGCTTCCATGAAAAAGAATGCGAGATGTGCTGAGCACTTCATTAAGCTCAGGCTTGGGCTCCCTTCCCATTTGAAGAGGGAGCAGATTGCTTCTGTTGCCAAAGTCCAGTCTTCCTGCACCTTAAGAGAACAACACACCCACCCTGCAGGGGCTCTCTTGTTTCACCTGGCATTTTCCTACTAAAGTTTTCCAGGAACAACTCTCTCCCTCTGAGCCCAAGTGGATTTCTAGACACGTACTTTGCTATATAGATGTGTAACCTCTGATGTGTAACACCCTATGTTCCTTCTGCACCTGAAACTTTCTGCACACATCTAACTTGACCTATTGTATAAGTCAGAGTAAAATCTGGAGTAATGCACAAAGCATCTGACCATATAATATGAGATGTTTACTGCATGTGCTAAGCAAAACACACACAGCCTGGTTACTGGGCTAACCCCTGTCTGCAGGTAGGAATAGCTCCACTTTGGCTCACAGGTTTTCCTACTGCATTTTCAGATAGTCTTTAATCTCTGAAGCTTTTCTTGACAGTTGTCTTTGGAGCCAGTGGAGCCCTTTTCGCTAAAAGCTACTTTCTGACTCTCTGAACTGCAATGACAGGATCCACTTGTGGATGGCAGTGGATAAGCAGTTGCTGCAGAGGTGCGAAAACAAAGCAAAGGGAACGGAGCGGTGCCTTCAAGGCCTGCTAGGCTGGGCTCTCTCAAGTGTCTGGCTCTGCCCAGGAATTTCTTTAGTAAAAGTTACTGCAGGCTGAGTGGCCTAACTCTATTATGCCAGGCATGTTCACAGAGCAACAGCTTCCCTGCTACCTACACAAACAGCCCTGACTTAACTCTGACATATGTGATAAAAATGCTTTCAGACCACTGATGGAATAGAAATGATGATTAAAGGCTAAAATGAAGTAGCACTTCACAAATGATGCTCAGAAAAATAAATTCCAAAGCAGATAAAAAGATGATGAAAGTGGGTCTGAGGAATCCAAACAAATCTGTTCCTCGCAAAGTATTTTGGAATGTGACATTTGTTTCTGCCAGTCAAGTCAAAAGATTTAAAATCATGAAAGGGTTCATAAATCAGTAACAGACTCACTCAAAGGGTCTCCTAGGCAGGAAAGAGCAAGACAATTATTTCAGTGCGATACGAGACAGAGAGAAAATGGATGGACAAGAGGAGCCCTTGGGGGACAGGCAGTATGTAGTTGGGGAGTATTCAGATCACTCTGGCACCCTCATAAATATTCTTTCTTTTCTTTTATTGATCATTGTCACAATTTGCAAATGACCAGTGTGAAAACAGTGAAGCTGAAGGTGCTATCTGTGGTTTTACCCACTCTGTTGGAAATAAATATTTGTATCATTTCCATAAAAAGACTTGATATTTGGTGCCTATGATTACATCAGAGCAGCAGTCACTATAAAAATCATGACAGTGATCACTAATGGGAAATAAAAGGTATGTAATTCCATGAGTTTGCACCTGAGTTGTAAAAGATTTTGCTGCATTTTAGTCTAGCACAGCCTATTGCAAACAAGCCTTGACACTGCAATGCAACATTCCTGTTGCCTTACTGGAAAGCTGGAGGAGGAGCTCCACCACACCTATCCCGTCATACCCCCCTCGTCCGTACCCATGAGACAGGAGATGCTGCTGGCTGCTGGCACGCTGCCGTGCGCAAGGCAGCGCTCCTGACTGCTGCTGCTGTTGTCACGTGGCGAGAAGCAGGGTCTGGCATCGGCTGCCTCGGAAGACAGGATGCCTTTGGGTTCCCTTCTTACAGCCTCAGGCCGGGCTGTTGACTCCTTCGTCGGCAACCTTTGCGCATGTGGCAGCGCATGGAGACCAGGAGCTCTCAAAGAGTTTGCTCTGGAGTGAGGGCCGCGCTGTGGCACTGAGCCCAAGCAGAGGAGTTGCCCCATGAGGCACGAGACAGCAGCGCCGGCTGAGCCATCCGCCGCGGCCTTGCAGGCTAAGATGGTGGCAGGCAGGAACCAGTGAATCCTTCCTGCTCGGTTATCGTGAATGAACTTACTGGTTGGGTACATGCACGTTCAAGCAACTTTACAGAACTTCCAGAAGGAAAACAAACAAACAAACAAACAAACAAAAAAAACCAAAAAAAAAAACATTTCCAGCTATTTTCCAAGGCTGGTTATTCTTCCTGGCAATCCATTTCTATGAGTTATGTTCATCCCATCAGGGAAAAAAGCAACACAGTGTCGCCTGCAAGTTAATCGAACTGCCCAATGAAAGCATCGATTTATAATAATGATTAATAACAAAGAGCTGTTGGCAATGGAGCTATAGGGCAAAACCAATTTGTGGAAATTACTCAGCAAGTGATTATGACTAATGGGAATTGCCTTTGAGCGATTCATGAAGCAAAAGCTAAATGTGTGGAATGAAAGATTCATTACACATTATTCATTCAGTAACGACAGTGGCATTTGTACTGTAGCACTCTCTATGCTTCGGGCAGGTTTCAGGGTTTAGTTTTGGCCCTCAAATGGAGTGCCAAACTCAGATTTTAAAAAAGCAGGTATCTGTCCTAGGGAGCTTCAGCTACTAAGTTTAAAATGGCTGAAGTGATTCCATCTTCTGTAAATATGTGTGAGTTAGCCTTACAGCTCAGGTATGGATAGCAGAGTCGTTCTGACTGAGATGACCAGGTTTCCATGTGGACTAAAGCGCTGCGGTGTTAACACATCCAGCCTCCTGAGTGAGCTTTGCAGACACGCTGCGTCTAGACTGTCATTCCTGTCCAGGCTAATTAGCAAGGGCATTTCCTGAGTTACCTGAAATGCATTAGGGCATGTAACAAATTCCAGGATCATCTTTCCAGTCATTCTTAGTGTAGGCTTGTGTAAATCCACATTCATGATGGCAATTCAGGCACATTTTTCTGTGACATGTCTGGCAATGGTTCCAGAATGGGAATAGGCAAATTCTCCTTGTCTTTCCTGCTTCCCTGGGGTTTACTTGGTTTCCCCAAATCAAGGGAGGCAAACAACAGCTAGTTTAATTCTTCAGGTATGCAGTATATTGGTACTTTCTCTTACTTTCCTATGTAGATAATCCTTTAAACTTTATGTGGCATGTGTTTTCCTTAAGCTAATCTGTCAGCAATGAGCTCACAAAATTATTACCTATTATAAAAGCTCCCCTAGAAGTAGAAGAGATCTCTATAAGGCCACACACACACACACAAAAGGAAGATAGAGCAGACTTTAAATTATGATAAAATCAGTGGAAAGAACTGTTATTAAGAAACAGGCATATAAAACAAAATAAATAAAAAGACATATTGCGATTCTTTTTAGCAAATGTTAATTTTCCTCCTGTTTGTTCTCCCTTTGTCGAACATAGTAGTCTGTAAGAAGGGGTAGTCTTGCATTTGTTTTTTTAATTTTGCCTGACACTGGAAGACAACGCTCTGCAATGGGATAATCAGATTTTCTTTTACTCCTTCATGCTAAAACCCTTTGGTAGAATCCATTTGGCTGGGCAGAGATAAATTTTCCTTTAAATTCTCTGGATTATGAAAGCTAGGCTAGAGGCAAATGCTAAGTGACATTGCCTTACAAGTGAAGAATTTAAAGGCAGAAAGAAATGGCTGGAATAAACACAGAACAACTCTCTTTAGTGAGAAGCTGAAGGACAGTAAAGCTCCACCAACACAGTAAGGAGGGAGTCTGAGATAAAAGGGGTTTATTTGTTCTCTTCCCCTTGCCAGCCCAGAAAGCAGAGGAAGAGCAATCCACAGGTAGTTTAAGCAGTCTGGTTGCCAGACCAGACCAGACTTGCAGAGCGCTCTGCATTCAGAGGTTGCTTTTTTTCTGCTTTTTAATGTTTCTCTGTGAAGATCTGAAGAAAGAAGAGTACAGATTTGGGGGGAATGATCTGATGGTTGCACTGTTATTCCAGCATTGGGAGGGATGGGCCCCCCGCGTCCCGGCTCCACCGCACATTACTGCTGCGGTTCCGCATGACCTGCCGTTGCCTTTCTGCATGCCACATCACAGTGACAAGCAGCAGACAGATGATCTGTTCTACACAAGGGAATCGTGGAACAAACACACAACCCGATTGTGCAGAATCTAGCCGCAGCTACCCTGTGACCTGCCTCCTGTGTTCACTGACATTTCTCCTTCTGTTCCTGACAGTGGGGGGCAATAGCACCAGACCGTATCATAATCCAGGTTCAGCTGCCATCTTTAAATGGTTTTAAAGAAAGCATTAAGATTCTTGCAGTTAATCCCAAAATACTTTCCCTAAAAAAAAGTAATTTTGTTGTTATTTGATGGTTATTTAGATGGAGATCAGCTATATCTTGAAAGGTTTCTGGTTCCAGCTTCATTTTTCTCTTGAGGAACAGAATATGTAATAAGATAGGTTGCTATTAATTTACCATCTAAACCAAAATGCATTTTAAGGAGATACCTCTTCTGGTTCTCTGCCTCTAAAATGCAAAAACCCTGAAGCCAATACTCGTAGCTATTTGTGTATTACTGCTATAACTTCTGCTCATATCGCTGTTGTTTGTCAGACAACCTGTGTTAAGACAGTGACAGGATTATATCAATACCTTGTTCATACCTGCTTCGCATTATAATTTTTCTTTGCAAACTGTCTTATATTTCCTCCTGAGCAATTATCAGCACAGAGCGTCAAGACTCCTGTTTAAAAAATGGAACCTAAGTCCAGAGACTTGGGTGAATTCAGCCCTGGGGAAAGCTGCATGTGTTGGGGAGGCAGGGGCCAAGGGAGAGCAACACAGAGACATAAAAAGTTGCACTACTCTAAATGGATGGTTCTTTTGAAGTCCTGATGACTTGTGGCCACTGCTGCCTTCTGCTGATATTGTGAGCACAACCTGGCACTTGTGAAAAGTGATCCCTCACGAGCGAAAAATTTTGGGCCTTTTTTTTCTGGAAAAGACAATGGGGAATTTAATTTAAATATATCAATGACTTGGATGTGTTTCTCTCTGTCTGACCCAAGGTGGATGTGTAGATGGGAAGTGACGCAGCTGTGGAGTCCTAAGACCTGAAAAGCAGCAAAACCCACCCTGTTTTCATGAAACTGAGTGTGAACGAAGTGTCAATACTTTTCCTTTTTTTCCTTTTGGTCTTCCCTTCAACATCCCCAGCTTATTACCTCACCAAAACCAACTTTCCAATTAACTAGCCAGATTCCAATGCACTTTGCCAAATTTTTATTATCCTGTCCTCTGAGTTGAAGCATGCAGTTATTAATTCAAATTGCTACTGGTCCCACTTCGATGGAAGTGGGTGAAGAAATCTCCTTTTGGGAGCCTAAGGGAGCTCTGTAATGAGAACCAGTTTCAGGAAGGTGAGCAACCCTTTTGCTTAACAGGGTTTGCAATAAGAAGAGAAGGAAAAACCACATGTGCTCACTCTTTATGTTCCAACATCCAAGGGGAAGAAATTAATGTGAAAAACAGCTTCCATGTGCATTTCTTGGATTTAAGGTTAGATTTTTTTTCCTAATTGTGAGTAAAATGATTATTCTTTTTGGGGCGTTACTTTAATTTCACAATTGAATCAGGTCCAAAGACTCACTGAGACAGTAATAATCACTGCAGAAAAAGATGCATAACAGTATTCTTTAAGAGACTTGGGCATGGCAGTCAAAAGCACTATAATAAATAGTGTTCAGACCCAGCATCTGTTGAACACTGGGATTCCTTATGCAATATAGGCAGAGGCTGGATCTCTGAAGAAAGGGATTCACAAAAGCTAGCACGCTGAGCGGGGAGCTATCTAAACACATCAGTAAGAAATGGAGAGAGCCTCAGCCTTGCTACTTAAAGCTAGTTAGGTATCTATATCTTGACTGCTGGCATATTCTCAGCAGTAAGCAGTCCTGAGATGAGGCATCTAAGGTAGTGCTGTAGTAGTACTTTAATTAAAAAAAAAAAAAGAATATCAGGAAAAATTTATCATAACCAAAAGATAGAATGCTTTTTGTAAAAGTGAAAAGGCTCTTATAAGATCTTTACTATGTTTGATTGGGTGGGTGGACTCAGATCCAATCCGCTTACACCCCAGCTGTTAACAATTGAACTTCTTCATTTTTCCTCTCTGCCTCCTTGAAAACACAATCATTTACATGAGGTTTAAACAAGAGAGACTGAAAGATTCATCCCAGACTACACAATATCTAGGCAGAAGTTGGAGGCAGTGAGCAGCACTGAAGTTTTGTGCATGCTCCCAACATTTTGGTACACTGGCATTCTGCTGTGACATAAAATTGTGTATTCCAGGACTGCCAAAGCTACCAAAATGTCCCTCTCTCTATGCCCAGACAGCAGTCCAGTCAGTTGGACACGAGCGTTCACTGGCCATATGACTTTTAGTTGTTTTGCCTGTGCTGCTTTACCCTCTTTACTGTCATTGGTAAATTTTTGCTAGAAGGAGAAATCAATTCTTCCTTTTCCTGCTTATGTTCGCATCTTGAATAAATTCAGGACTTTAAATAAGCCCATCAGGTAGATAGATAACGCAGAACAGAACTAGGTATGCTAGCAAGAAATATAAGAGTGAAAAAAAGCAAATCTGCAAATGTGGCACCTATATTACCTTCAGGCATTAATTGTTATTGGGAAATTAGGAATTTAATGGGCAAAGGCTGTTTTCCAGAGCATAAAATAGCTTGAAGTAAAATGAAAAAACGAAAGGCATGTCAGTTAACCACTTTGGTCTTCAGCAAAGGACAAAAGAAAGTCAAAAAAATCAGACTCACCTTAATTCTGTTAAATACAGCCTTCAGGATCTGCGTTTCCCTTTCACTGTCAGGAACAATCCGGATGACTTTATCACTGCCAATAACATAGGACATTGAATTGACACTTTAAGTATCCTTGCAGCAACACAGTGCAACAGTAAGTAGGTTCAGATACCTACTCTAACCGTGCACTTTCTCAACATCAGCAAAATGTCAGGTGAACTGGAGATATGCTTCCAAACTTGCTCTCCTGGTTTGCACGCCTCCATAGAAGTGATTTGATTTCACTCTTTAAAGGCAACAGCTTCAGCTTTTCCCCCCACCCTGATTTCTATGTTTCATTAATTACTTCCAATTTAAATCATTCAGACAGATTCATCCATAACAAAATTCTACCTCACACATCTTCCCACAATTTTTTTTTTCAAAAGGGATCATCTGTTTCTGAGAATAAATTAGCTAAAATAAATTGTTTCTATCTTAAAAAAAACATAATAGATTGAAGAGTCTAGTGCTCTAGTGCCTTAAAGAGAGGACTTCAACAGGAAACAAGATGCTGAATAGCTGCATATTCAGTGACCATCATCCATCTCATATGTTATGTGAGGATGTGGATCACAGAAAATACATAGTGTGATCTTGTAACTAAAGTGTCATCATAAACCATACACGGAAGGTATGGAAGTACCTTTTCCCATTCGTCTCCTTTCTATCTTTTCTTTCAGTTTCCCAGCTGTCCCCTTCGGTTTCCTTCTGACTCTGCCCGAGCTCTTCAGTTTCAGTTCCTGCCCAGCTGAGCATGTCCTGCACAGTAGTCCCATACCCCGATACTCTTAAGCCTTTAAGGCTTTAGAGACTTTATGAATTTTTGTATAGCTAAACTAAAAATGTGCCTGCAATAACATGTATCTCAGTCAATTTTGCTTGGCTTCTATCAATGTTAATCGACAGTTTATGCTTAAAAACAAAGATTTCTAAAAGCACGTCTGTTATAATCTGGCTGCTATAAAAATGTATGGGAAATTACTATGTTTCTCAGGCAAATTTAACCTCTTATACAGGAACTTTGACATATGCCTGTTGGAGTACTACAACTATTTCATCTTTTCAAGGAAAATAGATGCTTTTAATTTAGCAGACATACAACAAGAAAATTACTTCACATTACTCATTTCTTTCAGAATATTAAATTGCTATTAAGAAGAAAATTGGAAAATAGAGATAATGATTGCCCAGGACATGTTAAGATGAAAGTTTTGGAAGTATTGGGACAGTGAACACATAAAGAGCAGCTCTTGATGAAGTTAAGCAGGTGTTCAACAGTTGTAACAAGAATTTAGAAGGATCTGATATAACATAGGTGTAGTCTTGAATTTAAACATGTCACTCTAAAATGTCCTAGATTAGCTCAGCAGCTCTGTCCTCTCCAAAGTGATGAAAGATCTGCCTTAAAGCGGAAAACTGTGCTGTGATGGATTGGTCATTTAACACATTGTTGAAAAATACCTTGAGCTGCGGCTGGGCCTGCTCCTTGAGAGTGCAAAAAAAGTTGTCTAGCATAGCTGGTACTGTTGCTATTTTATTAAATGATGGTTAAGTCAGTATGACAAAGGAGTTCATTTCTTTGTGGGTGTAAGAGGCAGAGACACACTGAATTACTGAAAGCTATATGCTAATACCCACCTTTGTTGGCTAGCCAGAGGGGCGATAATCCCTGCAGATTCTGCTTTATGCCTGATATCTGCCAACCAACGAACACAGTCCTCAGCTTCACAGCTTTTTGTAGATAACACCACTAAAAGGCCAAATACTTTAAATGCTATGCAATATCCCATGAATTGAGGAGAGAGAGTCAATAGTCTAGCCAATAGTTAATAGCCACCAAAAAAAACCAAACAGGTCTGGAGTGATGTGATGAGCACATGACAGCTGTCCCCCTAACACACAGAACCAGGCCCTACTCACCCCTAGCTGCAGAGCGAGTGACCAGGTCCACATTTGGGGAAGGCTGGTTCAACTGGGCAAACTGGGTGCCTGAAAACCTCATAACCTCCTCTTGGAGGCAAAGGCTAAATGAATAGGGAGAAAATATCCAATTCCATTTAGTGTGGCTGTCCTCCCTTTTCTCCCTGTGAATGTATCCTAAGTTTTTCCAGCAAGCACAGGCTGAAATGGATGAGTCTTTTCTGTTTCCTTGCTGCCCGTGACAAAGCTTCAGATCAGCACAGCACCATGGGGCCCACAGATCTGTCCATGTTGTTATAATTTGGGAATTCCGTAAACAGCAGAGGTGCTGGAATTGCCTCCAGACCTATGGCAGTGCTCTGCTGATTTATGCATGCAAGGCTATTTTTTTTTAGATATAATGTCATTAATATTTTTCTGATGTCTTTTTTTTACTCTACACAAACAACAAGACTGGATATGTTTTGCAGAAATTAATCTGGGACTTCACATCAACCAAGACATTTATCACCAGCAACTAGACAAATCAAATTTAAGGCTATGATTTAGTGGAATGGTTTGAATTTTGTATAAACACAACTGGAAGTATTTGCAAGCAGCAAGGCACGACCTTTATTAATTTAATTGACCAGACGGGACTAGTGAGCACAGAGGAGAAGCCAGACCCCACAGGGACAGCCCTGGGTCTGAGCAAAATGAACCATCAGCTGCTAACTAATGCAGTGACTTTCTTTTCTTTTACTGACCTCTTATATTTTTAAAAGCATCAAGAATGACACAGTTGCTTTTTAAACACACAGAATGTGATACATGGATCTGGGGAGGATAATGTTATTTACTGCCAATGGGGACTAAAAACTATTGGTTTACTTCTTTGGCTCTTTCCATTTATTTTTTATTTTTTTTAACTTACTTCACAGTTTTACTCATCTATGAACAAACCAGATGGATTCAATGAAACCATTCTGCAGTATATATACAACTTCTCGTGGAAATAGTTCTCTCTCATGAAACTTTTCCACTGAAGTCACATGGCATGAATTTCGTTTATTTAAATTCCTCACTTCTTTGAGGAAAATCCTTCTTATGGTTTTATTTTCCTGCCTCCTGTGAACCTTCATCGGCTCTCTCCTCACTCATGGAATTCAATAAAAGTATGTTTACAAGAGCTTTACAAGCATTTTAAACACAATTTGAGGAATAAGATGTTATTAGTTGGAGGAATAAGATGTTATCAATCAAATATCTCATGAAAAAATCTACAAGAAAAGAAATCTCTACTTACAAGTATCTGTCCCTAATGGCAGAGGAGACATTATTGTTCTTAAGAATAAGTAGCCAAAGCTGCCACACACAACTGTTTAATTAAGGCTTGGGAAGTAGTTACACATGGAAAGAAACATCTGAAAAAATCCACAACATGAAAGCCTCCTTGTCACCAACCAGCACACCATCAGACATCACGTGTGAGGAAAGATTGTCCCATTCCCTTTTCTCTGCTCAACTCCTCTATTAGTCAAAATGGTAAGAAATGTCCCAACTTTAATTCTCCATTTCTCTCTGTTATTCAGAGTTCCAACCATGGATTCATTACTGTTGAAATAAGTACTTACCTAAACAACATCCGGTTCCTTCATCAGACCTGACAGGGGCCTCTAGAAAGGGAGCTTCCTGAACCCTTCTGGACACTTTTTGGAATTGGACGTAGGTATTTTTAAATAGAATTATATACTTTTTTTCTTATTATTGGGTTTTCTTTATTAAAGCAAGAAGCTTATGTTACTATTGGAATAAGGAAGAGCTCGCTCATCTATAACTTTGAATGAAAATGATTTGCTTGAGTAATATAGAGAGAAATGTTGAGGAAGCAAAATGTACTGCACGATACTATTAATATCGCAGAGTTTCTCTGCAAACTGAATGTATATGCAACTTGCCTGCTCATTCCCAGCCATGGCCCATCTGAGTTTCATAAACGCTTTTTAGGGCAGGAAGCATTTCCTGCTTTATGTGTGTAGGAAGTTCTAGGGACTAAACCAAAGCTGTATTATTGAGAATTTGTCCTTGAAACTGCTTAGGTCAGAAACAGGTGGTCTGGAAAGGTGAATGTTTCCAAAAATTCAGATTTTGTTACACTGTTTTAACTAAAGAAGGATTTTTTTTCAAGCAAAGTAGGCCTCTAGTGACTACTGAATATTGCATAAACAGCCTTCTACCTCAAACCCTGAAAGTGGGAGCAAGTTGCTTCAGTGCATAGCTCCATCGCAAGAAAAAAAATAAATAAAAAGCAAAAATATACGGCAATAGGTATCAGCTTGCATCTCCAAGCACTATCTAGTCTTATGCAAACAGAAGAGAGAGAGATGGCCTTTACTTAGGGCAGAGAATAAAATAAAAAGCAACAAGACAAATACAAATCTAAGAAGTAAGGAGAACCAATCAAAGTAGGACAGCAGACTTCAGGGAGATATGGTACTAACTGCATGGGATCAAGATACAAGAAAATTTGAGATGCCTAGTTTGATCCAAGGAGGAGGCTGTAGTAGTCTCCTTGAATTAAAACGTGCAATTACTTATTTCTGTTCGCTTCTTAAGATACATAAGAACACATCTGCATGAAATATCTGATGCCTGTCTAACTTGTCTGTAACTCTTTCAACGACGCACAGTTGCTTTTAAGAAGGCACCATGATCTGTGAGGTATCAGAGGTTACTGAAAGTGTCTGCCATAACTCCTGCCCATTCTTTCTTCCTATGGCTCTGATATTTCTCTGGTTGTGTGGAGAAATGCTCTGCCTCTGCCCTTCGTTAGGACACGATGGGCAGCAGAAGCACCTTTGACTTCTGTGGCATGGTCACGGCAAGCAGAGTGTGAGAGCCAACAAGGGGTCAGAGGCTACCAAGAGCTAGGCTGTGGTGCTCAAGCACATCCAGCATGTCCATTTCGATCATGTCCATTTGTCTCCACCTGCCTCCTCTCAAATAAACAACCCTGTCCTAATTACATTTTTCTCACTGGTTCCTGGTTTGCTACATCCATACCCAAATCTGGTATTTCTAGGTAATTTTGGCCTTATATGGTATTGCTGATACGGTTACTTAGGTACTGTTGGCCCCAATACTCCTCTCCAACTACCTATATAGCTCAACCATTTCCGACATAATTCCCCTTTAAGCATCTGCAAGACCCAGCAGATCTTCACAGTGCTATCTATACTTTTGTAAGCTTCTCATATTACTATGTTACATCCAGCAACTTCTCATATCATGACCTATAGTTTACCCACCTCCTCAACTTAACCTCAGACCAGGGCTTAGCCAGCAGCCTAGTCATTTGCTTGAAGTCCTTACGCTTCTCCATGCTGAAAGTCCACACCGATACCCACAGGGCTGTCTGCGCTCTGTCCCCGGATGTGTTCTTGAAGATACTGCGGGTATCTGCGAAACCACAGAAGGTCAACCTCACCTCGCACCTGAGCCATGCTTGCTTGCAGAGCATGTGGATAATGGGAAAGTTTAGGCATAGAGCAGCACTTTCTGATACTATAAATACAACTTAGCTCCACGTCCCTAAATATGTGGTTGATAGTAGTTTTTAAGATTGTTTGGGTGCTAAAACAATAAATAAATCATGACTTCAAGACTTGCAGATGGCTGTGATAGTGGGAGTAATAAATAGACCACAGATGGGAGGCAGTAAATCCACATTTTACAGAAGTTAAGGAGGAAAATTGTACAACTCTTGTGAAAGTCTTGAAACATTGTGCCTTTGCCCAACAGACTTGGTGCCACAAGCCCTGTAAGAGCTCATTAGTAAGCCTAGAAAGATATCAAACATCCTGTGGTCCATAGGTCTTACCTGCCAAGCCTCTGTGTGCCTCTGAACTTAATGAAAAATAAGATACATGCACAGTGCCAGGCTATGGGCTCATTTTCCACCAATTCTACTTTTTATTATACCTCTGCAAAGGGACAGAAGAGCACTTCATTTGTTTTAATGGTTATATTCTCCTCTAGAGTTATCAAAAACTATATATGAAACTGGGCAGGTGTATCAGTTTCTTAACAAAGTCTTTCAGTGCCTCAAAAAGAAGGCAAATGTCATTGCTCCTGTGCCTCTCTCGGTGGCAAAATAAAGGTCTGCAGTTCTGGCTGTCTACCTGAAAGCTTCATCCTTTCTTGGAAATTCAAACCTCAGTATTCCCTGACAACTTTGTTGCTATTCCAACCAAAGTGCCCTCACTCGGTGTGGACATAGCTTTGGCCTTTCTACTAAATCGGTTAGAGACTCAAAGCATCGAGACAAGTCTGCTGAAAGAATAAAAAGTAATATTAAGCTATAATTTATTTCTATTAACAAATTTAATAATGAAGCTTAACCTATTTGGTGCTACTTTTTGCATGTAAGGACTTCATACTTTTTTCTAGTACCTTATAAAAGCTTATTATTCAAACGATGTAATTTTTATCACATCTTGAGCTTTCTCCACACACATGAATCTCTTGATAACACAGCACCGCCACAGTCTTGTCTGACTTACATTGTTAAACAATCACATATGTGATCTGTGTCCCTATGTATACAAAGAGATGACAGAGGATCTTTTTTCAAAGTGTAGTGGAAAACTCTAAGTACTTTTCTCCTATTTTGCTTTTCTGTCTGCAGACATTTGCAGAATAAGGAACAGCAGAGACTCCAAACAAGAGATGTCCAGGCTTTCTTTATTTGGAGACAACTATGAGACTTCAAACTATGTTCAAAGGCACGTAACAATCACCATCTTTGGTGATGTCCAGGCCAACTGCAGACCTTGAAAACAGGAAGTAATGTCCATGAAAATAGGTTTAGTCAGTGCTTGAAGGACATTTCTAATAGTGTTTGGTTTCTGATAAAATGGCAAGTTTTCCCCACTGCATACTAAAACCCAGTATTTTGCCATGCAAAACTTGCTAAAAATCATTTACCATATGTGTTTACCAAAAGTGTTTAAATTAAAATTCTCTTAAACTATAAGTAAGTAGAAGCGCTATTTTGTTCTGATACTAATAAATAGTTTACCACCGCCCCCCTCTGCAAGGTCTCAAACCTTCCTTTAGAATGTTTGCAGTTCATATAAAAATCATTATTTACAGAGAATAGACGATGTGGACTTCACCTCTTATGAAGCAAGACTTTGCATGACCTTACAGTAAAATAAGGGAACCTTTCAGCTGAGGATTACACATTTCAAACTATGTGACAGCTACTGAATGAGACATATAATTTATCTGTCCTGCTCAATTTCCAAAGAACCAGACAATCTTTCAAAAACAGAGTGAAAGAAACTGTTATTTTTAATTCTGTGAGTCATGCCCTTAACTTAGAACTGTAATTACCTTCTTTCATTTTTTTATAACAGAATTTCTATAGGAGGCCAATAAAATTCTTATCTTTGATACATCAATCTGCAGTGTCTCTGCAACTTTTACACTGCAGTCCCAAGCTATTATTAAAATATTTTATCCTAAGCAGGTTCAAATACATAGAAAAATGAGAAGCGGAAAAAAGATAGAACTAATTTGAAATGCCTAATCTTATTGGTGCAAATTATGCTGGTATCTCTTCTCAGTAAAATACCTGCTCAAAGAAAAAGTATTGCTGAGAAACTCAAGCGCCTGCAAGCACACTGTGTTGTCCCATGCAGAATATTTGTCTAGCAACAGAAGTTTTGATGTTGGCCATATGTTAGATTTAAGTTACTGCCATTTGCATTCAGATTTTTCCAGAGCAAATGTCTCCCATGCTTGTTTTCCTCCAAAATTACAAGTAACTGAAACTCTCTTCCTTTTCTTACAATAATATATTTTAGTTAGCATAAGAGATCTGAATGCTGGATATACACTGGAAAGGGAGAGTTGTCCAGGTGGAGTTTTTGTTTGCTCCACTGTTCTCTTCTCAAAAAAATGTTGCCCTCGGGATAGACAAAAAAAAATCCAGTATGGAGTGGTCTGAGTAAAACACTGAAATGGTTTCACCCATTCACCCAGAATTCCCCCTGGCAGAGTGACTATTACCACACCTCTGAAATTATTGCTTTCTTGACCAATGAAGAATATCCCTGTGTAGGAAATATTCCCTGGTAGACTGCCGAATGGCAAACTAGGAGCCTTCAAGGGTACAGATCAACATGAAATTGCTGGATTAACTACTTGATTTTTTTTTGTAAACTATGTAACAATTAAATGATACCTTTGGAGCTCATAAAACTGCTCCGTGCCACTATGGCAGAGCCACCTAAGGATTTAGACAGCTAATTAGCATTAAAGCTAATGGAACGGTAGTGTGTAACTTGTTCTGGTAGCTTTGAAGGTTTCTGCATACATTCTCTGCAAAGGATAATACCAGGCTCAGAACATGACCACATGGAAGAAACAACGGCACAGTTCTGCCCACTGCACCGAAGGCTTTCACCTGATGCTTTCAATCCCACCGGGCTGGGAGCAGTTTTAGCAGTGGTGTGTTCCCCTCTAGGCTTGCAGCAGCAACCGCCATGGCGCTGAGCACCTGCCCAGCTCAGGAAGGGTAACACTAGGGGAAGCACACCGGTGACTCAAACAGCAGGAACAGGCAGTAAAACTCCCAATAAAGTTTTCTTCATTTAGAATTTGCAACTTCATAAAAATATTCATTAAAAATCATAAATTACTTGTAAATGATTTTCAAAATTTGGGGAGAATTTGTTCTGGGTCAAAATAACACAAACTTTGGATCTCCTAGGCAGAGCAGCACCTGGGGACTAATGCAACATTTTGCCCTCTTCTCCTTTTGTTAATAGGTGCTGCAGTTGACAGACTCTTGTGCTCATTAAACAGCATGATAAGACTGCTCTCCCGGGCCCTTAGCTCCCGCAGGCAACCGTATCCGCCTGATCACAGGCTACTGTAGAAGTAGACATTGTTCACCTGCGTTTCCTATGGGGAAGGTTTTTGGGAGCCTCTCTCCTTTAGTGCTTAGAAGCCTTCTAAGTCAAAATAGCCATTTTATCCTGTTTAATTCCTGTACTCCCTTATACACTTTATAAACTTCTTTATATTTATTCTTCAAAATAAATATACATTTTTTCCTCCCTGGTATTTGCATCTTCTCATACAGTTAGAGATGGCACATGTTTGCTTTCTTTGTCCTTGTTTTACTGTGCTAACTACACCAACCTCCTCTGCTCATAGACCTCACAGGTCTCAGTACACCCTAGTAGCTTTTCTCTGCACCAGTTCCTGTTTCCCTGTTTTGAACATGGACCAAAGTTGCTGGGCAAACTTTGTTAATTCCATTGAAAAATCTCCCCTCCTACAAACTCAGTTTTATGGTCCTCTCACACTGGGGCTCATTGTCATGAGATGACTGCACACTACATACTGTTTTTTCCTCCTTGCATCCAAGTAAAAATCCTTGCAGTTATAGGAGAAATCCTTATTAATTCCTAAAGGCATGTCTTTGAAATTTGAACTGCTGAGTTTCATCCTACTTTTCTTTTTCAGTCACTATGACTCTCCCTTTTTTTAATCCCTATCTAGAACCTTATCTGAATAAACAGAGAAAATAATCTGCAGATTAAAAAACTTCTAATTTTCACTTTTGTTTTTGAGGATAGCAAGAACTCAAGGCATACTGCCAGAGGAATGAAAGTGTTAAGCAATTCATGTTGCAAATGGGAGAAAATGTGGAGTGCTGGGTTATTTGTGATGTCCAGTCTCTTGAGCACAATTGAAGACCTTGATCCTATAGGCTCTCGTGAATGTATAAAGGCTTTCAGTGAGAGTTAGGAGAAGGAAGTCTATACTCCTCACAGCACTTGGCACAGAAACACAAGTAACTGGAAAGCGTGAGTTTGTTAAGTGCATAAAAAAGCGATCAGAGGAATTTTATCTCATACATATTTTAAAATGCAAATGTCAAGATGGTGAGTTTAGTTTTAATTTATGTCTTATCATTAGTGTTTTCCATGTATTCATTTATTCATTTATGCAAGTTGCAGCACAATGAAAATATTTATGGAGTGAAACAAAATGTTATGGAATGAAATACTGTTGCACTGAGATGTCTGTAGCATACTGAAGTCCCCGGAACTAGTCTGTCAGGCCTTATTAACTACTTTGCTTCAACAGAGTGACATGGTATTTCAATTCATTGAAAGCACACATTTAATCTCACTGTACAAATAAAGAAAAAAAAAAAGCCATTTTCATCTGCACTGCTGCTTTCGTTGGTTTATTATAGCAGACTGCTGTAATACCAGCCTACTGGTTTCAAGGCAGTTATTTCATTCATACTAAGTAAACCAAGGAAAAAGCAGCGGGCTTTCTTTCCAGGACAGGACAATCAGTCATTCCTGCTTCAGATAAGGGTAGCAGATACTTCAGTGCTGAATTTCTCATTAACTTGGCAGGCTCATTTGAAAAAGAAGCTGCATGTCTTGCAAGCACCAAGGCCACAAACAACTACAGATAGTGTTAAATGCTAAATCTTGAAGCAGAAGATGAGTGAAGATAACAGAAGTGAGCTGGGGAAGGCTGAGCGAGTGCCGGGCTGGCCAGGGCAAGGAGCAGAGCAGCTCAGAGCAAAAGTTGGGTTGCAGGGGCTGGGAAGCCACGATGTCCATGGACAGTGGTGGGCCACGACCTTGTGAGGGAAAAGCAGATGCTCCCATCTTCAGCTGCCTGCAAAAGCTGTGACTGTGCTGGGAGTATTTCCCAGGTTAGTGCATGACCCAATTATATCTCAGCTTCTGGCTGAGAGGATTTTTACGGGCAGCCTCCACTGGGCACCACTGTGATGGTGAGAAGTGGTGTTTGTGCCAGCCAGTAACTTGTTAAATGGAGGTGCTGTATCTTCATGTTGTCCATTCAGCTGCATCCAGCTGGTTTGGTTTTTCAGTGTCAAAAGTGAAAGCCATAAAAAAAATCCCAACGTGATAGGGCAGTAACTCCGAGTAGGTGGCAGGGCAGGGTTGCAGCACAGGGGCTTCCTCGTGAGGGCAGGGAACCCACACAGGTTCTGCTCCCGCCATGACTGCAGCCACTCCTTGGGCCTGGGCATTTCTTGAAGCAGGCACATAAGCCCTAAAGACGTTGTAATATAATCACAGATATTCCACATTCCTAGCTGTGTCTTAATAAAATAGATGCAGGATTCTAAATTTAAACATGTTTACAGTGGTTTGCAATTTTACAGTCTTACTTAACAGCAGGGAACGAACGGGAAGGAAGAGTATAACACAGTCACACAGATAAACAAGAAAGCTGTGCATAATTTGATGGGTGTAAATCTTTGAACTTAGTCTTGATAATGCATATATATACAATCTGACTCTCCTTTGATCTAGATTTTCTAAATGTAATTCTTCCCTCTTTTTTTTCCCTCATGGCACAAACAAGCCCCACGTAACTCATACAAAACTGACCTGCTATCCTACCATTAATGCAACCTACATTCTTGGAAAAAAATCGGCACACCAAATGCAGAAGACAATTTAAAAAACAAAATCAAACTGAAGGTTTGGAGAGGGAAATAAATATTTCAATGACAATGAAACTACTTCTTCTCCGAAGACTGTTCCTGTTATGCAGCTGCAAGAGCCATTTAGGCAATTGCATTTTACCATTTTCATAAGCTGTTTGTAAGCTGAAAGTATTTTTTTCCACCTAATTAATGCTGTGTCAGTTCTCTCCAAAATTATTTCTGACTTAACGGAGTGCTGTAGCTACCTGTTAGATAATTATATAAGTTAAATGTTGGGATTTATTCTGCTGTATTCTCTTACTTGGGTGCGATGGCTTGGAATCCTACAGAACTTTCTGTGCCTCTTTGCTAATGTCCTGACCTTCAAGGATGTTGTAATAGGATTTCTCTAAACAAGAAAGTGTTAGGTCTGGTTGTGGTTGAGATAATGTTCTGTGTAGCTGTACCTATTTAGCCAGCTGTAACTTCCATACAATTGAAAATGAGGCCAAGCCCTGCAGGGCTTTCCTGAACAGTATTGTAACACTCCCACAGTCTCTACTAGACTGCTGTGAAGAGATAGAATAGGAATAATTTTGTTATACTGTGATAGTATGAAAGTATATGGGACATTTGGTTTGCAGGAACCTAATAAAATGTTCCCCTTCTATCAGCCTGACTTCACAAAGAGACCAGCAACAGAACTGAAATCTCAGTTCCTGAGAGGAAATACCTATAAAAAGAATAATATTAGGTAGGTATCTCAATATAGCACCTCTTGTCTTTCAGAATTATGTAAAGTGGTCTTATCTGAAAGCACACACTGTTGGCTTTCAGTTTTTCTTTTTCTCAATATGTGAATCAGTCTGTGGCATTTGTTTCTGTGGACTTTTTACTGGCTAATAAAAAGGTGGCCACCTTTTTCCCTACTTTGACCAGTACTTCTGAATGCTGCCACATTGCATTTGTTCACATTTTCTTCACCAACAACTTGAGTAAACTTGCTTTATTTTTTGACAAATAGCAACCATTAGTTATACATATTATTATTAATTTACGTGATATGGCACTTTGTTATTTTTTACGCTGTTGACCTTTTTTGCTAGCTGAATAACATTTGACTGGTATTTTAGTAATGAATTCTGAAGCAAGTGAGTGCAACTGATGGTAATGGGATGGATGAATATTATTCTGCATGTTAGAATTGATCCTGGTCATGGAAGTACTTAAGCATGTGCATAGTTTTACTCGCACGAATAACCCTATGCAATGGTCTGATTCGAGTGAGCAAATCAGTTTATTTTTCTGTGCTTTGGTTACCTCATTCCAAATTGGAGAAAGTAATACTCAGCTCTTCGTGAAGGGTTTTGAGATGCATAAATGAAAAAAAATTTATACCTGAGTGTTAACAGAGTCTATGCTGTAGGCCCAGGTGCTTTCATGCTAGGCCACCCTAGAGTATATAGCCAAGAACGGGTGACAGGCATCTCAACAGGACTTTGCAGACAGCCTCTGAAGTATCTCTTTCTCCATCTATACAGTGAGAGAAATGTTTGCAGAAAAAGCCATCCAGTTTAGAGCACCATATATTTAAGCTGTTTTATATTCTCTTCCTCTGGCGCTTTACCTTATGGCTTCCTGTTTTATTGCCTTTTTTTTCTCTCTGTAAGGAAACCAAACTTTCTGCTTTATCACTTCAGGGATATAATTGCTTTGGGCATTTTATTTCAAGCTTTGTACACTAACTAACTACTCTATGCATTGCAGTATGTTTTCTTGAGCAATTTAGAATGGTTTTTATTCCTATTCCTCATTAGGACAAGACACATGCATATATTTAAAATGAGACTAGCAAAGAAGAATTAACAGGCACTAAATCAACTGAAAGCTCTTGGGAAGGTTAATTACCTCACCAAAGAATAAATGCAGTCAGTAATTATGGCTACGTTGTAAAGCTGATTTTTAACTTTTTGATAATCTGTACTTACAACTATAAGGCAAAAGACTTATGTTGCATATTTAATTAAGAAATTCTTCCTTTAAATATGTTACAAAAGAACTGGGGGACAGATTCTTTGTTCGTGTTAATATGCATTGTTACATCAACTCAGGGAGGTTGTGCCTCCTTACATTAACTGAGAACCTGGCCTCCAATTTTGTATCTGCTGACATCTGTGATGTGCAGATGTTGGTGCAGAGCATTTACTGCAGGATATTTATTGCCCTGCAATTTGTAAGTCTATTACTGGTGCTCACTTAAAATTTACCTACCTTGCACAGGCAAATAAATCTTTGTGCAGTATAGCTATCACAGCAACTTTTCCAGTTTGGACAGCTTGCCTTCCTTTTTTTCTCTTAGAAAATTCTGATTGTAGGGCAAGTTGGATTGGACTTAGATATAAGCATGAGATCTTTGATCTCACACAGAGATTCTCCACAAGACAGCCAAAGTATTAGGATCATTGAGTGGAAGTATACCATAATAACAGTGTACACATGGCACACAACTTGATAGTGCTGAAAATTTTGGCTCATCAGAAAACGTTGAGTTGCAAAAACCTTCCACAGTCTGTACAGAGAGAAAATGAAAACTTTTTCTCTTTTAAATCCAAGAGAAAGACCCAGCATGGGTATAAATTTATACCCATGAACAGCATGGATATAAATTAGATGGCATGTGGGAGGCCCCTATTCAGGTACTTGGTCTTAATGACACAGTGCAGATTTTCAGACTAGAGTTAACATGTCATAGGTGCCTCCTAAGTACAGTATATTTTAAGGATGCTGTTTATGTTCACTGTTCAGTTTTATCTTGAAGCTTCTCTCTAGCTGCCCTCTTCCTCTCTAGTGGAATGGGGCTCTGGGCCGGGGACTCTTGATACCAAAACAGTCAGCAAGAAATATGGAGTAACACAGTTGTGATTCCTCACAAAAGAGGTCATAGTGAGATAAGTGAACAAGAACAGATCTAGTGAAATGGTCAAACATTTCTGTATGAAGGAACACACTGCAGCAGCATCAAGTAACTGTAATATTCCTACTTGACCTGATAAGACTCTATTTCCAGAAACTGATTTTGTCATGTTGCCTGAAACAAGACACTGCCCCTTCCCTTTCCTTAATATCTTAAGTAATAATTTCCTTAATTATCCTATTACTATTTCCTTAAATACCTCTTGATGTGTTTCTGTAAGGCGCACACAACACAAAACTGCTTTGAGATTTTCTTAATGTCAGCATGGGTCAAATTTGATTATCTATCTTTGTAAAAACATCGTAAAGAGAGCTCTTTATTCTGGACCAATTTACTTGGGGTTTTATTTTTGCCCAAGCTGAGCAGGACTTACTTGTCCTAATCTACAGCAAACCTGTACAAGCAGGACAGCGTGGCAGCTAGCATGAAGCACTGCAGTAAGATGCCGAATCACTCTGAACAGCCATAGCAGAATTCACTTTCAAAAAAACATAAAACTGAGGAAAAGTGGAAAATTTCCCCTCTACTCTGAAGCAAAAAGCTGTGAACAGTTGTGTTCAGTTTCCCAGACAGAAAACTTGTCAACCTTGGACAAGTTTGCATCTTCTCCTAAACCTCTGTCCCAACCTCGGCCACTCTCCCGGGCTGTTGGAACATGCCTCACATTTTCAAGCCCACTAATAGCAATTTGATTCTGCTTGCAGCAACTTCAAAAGTGCAAACCTGATATTGACCAATTTTATTATTAGAGAATCCGTACTTTTTTGTTACTGATGTTCTGATTTCCTTAAGGAGGAGATGCAAAAAAAGACCTAAAGACCTTTTGTAAGTGAAACCAAGGAAAAAGTAGATACTAAAAATTCATGCTTTTGTCAGGTACTGTAGATATATAGCTAAAACGGTTGGTGTATTAAACTACATTTTAAATGTCTAGAAAACATACCAACAAACAAACAAACAAAATCTTGACTCACTTGGGACATGGCTACTTCCAGTTATACCTGCAAACTAAGAAAACACCTTATTACAAATACAATAAGGCAGAAGAGGCAGTAGAGAGATTTCCATCTCTCCATCAACTGTTAAATGATGGGGATTAGCAAGAAACTCTCACTGACAGCATGCTCTTTAACAGCTTAGGTGGCTTAGAGACCTTATTCTTTAGGAATTAGTGCTGGAAGCAGGACAAGAACTACACAAGTATTTCAATTCCAATCTGAAGTGCACTTTTGAAGTAAATCTCCTGGCTGTCCCTACTGTCCAACAGCAGCTTCACACCACAAAGCAGCCTCAGGGCACATTACACTCTATGGAGCAGACCCGGGGAGCATGAACTGTGTCGAACAACTTTGGGTCTATTAGTGTGCCCCACCACGAACAGGCTCTAAGCTCGTGGGAGCAGACCAGCTACTCCAAGGAAAACCCCTGCACAACTGATACAGTGTGGATGTTTGGGGCCCAGCACTAACTGATCCACTCCTCTGGAGGGTAGCACTACTTGTTTATACAGACATAACCTAACGGGATTGCTATTTTGAATAATATGCCAACACTTTTAAGGCGGTGTTTCCCCAGGTTCCTTTAAACTTATCAAAGGTAGTATAACAAAGTAATTAAAGGGCATGTTTTCTTATGGAAGAAAGGGTTTTTGAGGGTATATGTGGCCTATTCTACTGACCACGGGAAATTTTTCTTCACTGCAACCCATGTCAGCCACACATAAGTGACAAGAGTCATCCTGTTTTCTGAAGAGCAGCATTTCATCTTCCAACTTTCACTGCAATTGAGATACAACCTCATTTGTCAATTACTACTCAGGAAATATATTTATTTCTGGAGAAATTATAAGAAGAATGTCAAACAATATTTATTGTTCTTCCAGAAGATTTTTTTTATTTTAAATATCTATGTTGCTTCATGTTTGGAAAGCGAAAGCAAGGAAAAACTCTCATCGAGTCCTGTTGAAGGACATCACCAAAAAGCGCAGAGTAACTTTTGCGTTTACAAGCTCTATTTGACAGATGTTTTCTGCCTACATGGGCACTGCCTTCAACAAGTGCTGAAATATGAATGCTATCGAAGTTTGAACATACCTAAATGTGTAAAATAAGCTTTGTCAGGTTCACATTAGAACCTTATGCGAAATATTACAGTTTTAAGCAACTGCCAATGAATTTGAAGCACTTTTACTCAAAACTCCATAAAATAAATTAATGATCCAACTATGAATGAACATAGCTTTCTAAAGGTCTTTTGCAAAATCATAAATTCTCTCGTTACAGATTTTAGAATCCCAGGCCGTTAGCCCTTTAAAATTACATGTTGTAGAAGTTCAACTACTAATTCTGATGCCTCTAGTTTTTTTTTCCTTTTCAGCATTCATGTTTAACCATTTTTGAGCAATGCTAAATGTCAGCCTTAAATTCAGAAGTACTTCAGCTAAGCCAAAAATGATGGATTTTACTAAGTGATTTGATAGATATTAGAGGTGCTTTACATGCTCCAAGGTCTGCATTCCCCATTAATTCTGGTGAGAGTTGTCAGGAGAATGTACTGCAGCAGAACCTCTCAGCTCAGCAGGCAGAGTGCGTGGATGTCCTGTTCCACAAGCAGGTGGTGACTGTCCAGGTGTTACTTGTCTGCAGGAAGCTTGGTAGCCTGGTAGAGGCTCCAACAGTTTGCAGCAGAAATAAGTGGGATACTGATACTGTGTATTCACTGTTGTTTGAAATGACTGTGCAGTCACACAGGACCAAACAAACACGGTATAATACGGAAATGCGCTGGAGTCACGGCTCTTCTAAGGAGCAGAGCGGGGTGGTTGCCAGCTTGCCATTTGTCCCACTGTCCCCTTGGATGCAAGAGTGAAGGGATTCCTGGTGCTGGAAGTCTCCCTACCTTCGCACTTAAGGAGTCACACTGGAAGTTGCCTTTGGGCACCCTCTAAAGAACGGACGGAGTGGGTGACTACCCTTGTCCCAGTGCTACCCACTGGGAAAATGAGGCAAATCTGGCAATTGCAGAAGTCTATTTATTCTACTTCCTTTAATGCCACCATTATAAGTTAATCTGTTTAAATACTCAAAAGAGTTTAATGGCATACTTAGTAGTATTACAGTAAAATGCTTTTTATTTCAGATTATGAAAGATTCAAGCAGTGTGTCCCATTGCTGCAGGGGGACAGAGCCAGAGGGATGTGCTGACCATCCTCTGGCCAGCTGCTTCTTTCCTAATCGTTGTTGATTTTGTGCATTCAAAGAGTTTGTGCAGCCGCTGAAAAAACTGTAAAATGCTTTTACTAAAAAAAAAAAAAAAAAGTTTTAGGCCTTGAGGACACAGGTTCACAATGCAGACCCATTTTCCATGGCACTTCAAATCACTATTCCCCTTATTCCATTGTATGAATAGAAAATAAGCAGCAATCTTTAAGATCTGTGTAACTGTCTCCATTGCTCCACAAGGCCTTTGGATAGGATGGCTCCAGTTCATTCAGCAGAGCAGACATGTCAGATACCTGCTTTAAGTGGCAGATGTAGGTGCAAGAGCACTCGAATGCTGCAATCCCTACACAAGTGGAATAAGAATGAACTATCTTAAACCCTGTTTTCCATAATTCACTTCATTTTGAAACCACTAACATTCCTTCTGTACAGTTTTGGTTTTTTATTAAGCTTAAATATCCAAGAGGTAACTCAGAAATTTTTATTTCTCCCTAAAAGCAGCTACCTACTTCCACCTACTTCTAAAAGAATTAAGGGCCTTCTTTGCAGACTAATTTTAATCAAAAGATTCATGAGAGGTAATATTTACAATTTTGTGTTTCAGATTACATACTCAGCTTGATCTTAGGCCTCATTTTTATATCTGAGGGACACAGCTCCTGCAGCTGGCTCCTTCTGAAAATCTAGCTAGACACCAAGCTAGAAACAAATTACATGAAGTTCAGACAAACTTTAGCAAACCAAGTGGCTAAGAAGTCAAGTGATGTGTGAGTGATCTTGCACAAATGGGAAATCTTCTTTGCTTCTTTTGAATGTATGCAAGAGTATAACCTGCAGGCAACCTGAAGCACAGGAATACCCACGATATGCCCAGTTCTTGCAGCAGTGTAAATGCGCATCAGTCCATAGAAAACCAGTTAGAAATCCATATTTAGTTGTATGGAAGGACTGTTTTAAGCCTTAGATATTAGGGTTGATTGTGAAATGTTACCTATGCAGAGATCCTCTCAGAAGGGAGAGGAATAAACCTAAACATTTAACGTTAAAACTGCAGCAACCAGGAACACATGGCAGTTCAGACAGCCCAGCGTCAATGCATGTGGCAAATTCAAAAGGCTATTTTAAAGCTGGCAATATAAAAGTCTGTGAACGCTGACAATGAACCAGATGTCTCACACCTGGAAGAGCCTCCTTCTCTCACAGACTCTTTGTTTATGGGTCCTATAATGGACCTTCCAAAGGAGAGCATAAACACACATACACAGCATAAAACTCTGGACATTGACAAGTCTAAGAAGTACTTTTTTTTCTCAAATTAAAATCTTACTTACTGATTTAAAACATGAAAACTAATCTTTTATACAGCTCATCTTACTATTTGAAATAGTGCTTTAGTCTTCCATGGGCTTGAAATATATTACCAATATGATCCAATTTATGGAGAAATATTCATAAACTGGAGTACTGAGTTTCTTATTTAATGACACTGGTTTAAGGCTATATAATTTAAATATTTGTTTACAGATGTGAGGAGAGGTTGGGAAATTCTGAAGATGAAATAAAATGTACTACTGCTTCATTTGGTTTGGAGAATTTTGTAGCCTTTTGAGAAAATTCCATGTCTACAAACAACTGTCCAAAATCCAGACTTGCTGAGCCAATACACCTCAGAAGTATTCAGTTTCCTAAATCAATATCTGCATTTTTCCTCAATCCAAAAAGGATAGAAGGGAAAAAATAGCAGTGTTGTTCCTTCCCTCTGAAGCAACAATGAAGGCCTATTCTTAAAAAAATTGAGACTTGAAAAACTTCCTTTGAGCATAGAACAAATACAGTAAAGCTTGGGAGCCCTTTATGTTACCAAGAAATTCAATCTACTTTTTTTCCAAGTTGTGCCACACAGGGAAACCAGAGATCTTACTGTAGTACACCATAAATTTTTGATTTTAACTCAAGTAAACCAATGTTTAATGTGCTGAACTGAAACTTGTGAATACCTCACCTATTTTACTGGTTATCATTTTTCCCTCCAGCTAAGGACTGGTTGACATTTCAGGCATGATTCTGATTTTATTGCTATAACTTCATCAGAACTACTCTGTGGTACCTTGGCTGCCATCCCAGAAGTCTAATTGACAAAGCAGTGATTCTGTATCTTTAAAGTTTAAGATGTTATTTCAAACAAGTTGTAGCTTTGGATAGTCACACTGGATGTAAGGTGATAAAAGTCTGGCTTTTCTGTTGGAAGTAGGCATAGGTGATGATGAAGAGGCTCCTTGAAAGGACTTAGCCCAATGTCAAAGTCCAGCAAATTCCCTGCATTACTCCAGGACCATTCCCAGTCCTGTAACCCTGTAGCACCCTTGGCAACAACCTACAACTCATTTTCTCAGACATGCCTTTACTTTTTTTTTTTTTTAAACTTGATTTTTAAATATGCATTTACTGCACTGATTATCAGTTAAACATGAACTATTTCACTGAATCCAGCTTTTATGTAAAACGGAGAGCTTGTTTAGTCTACCTTACTGAATGACATCAAGCTCATCACACTTTCTGCAGCAAAGTCAATTGTGTTTACATTGCTTTGACTTAGAGATTTGGAGGTATAATTGATGTCTTCCCCATTTCAGAAATGTTTGTACATATATTTATGTGCATGTATAAAAACAAACGCCTAGTTTTTCATAAAAAAAGGACATTGCCATTAGCATTACGCAGGATGTGAGCTATCTTGGCCCGACATGGGCAAGGAAGTTAATGTCTCTTGGAGCTCTTGTTGATGACTTCCTGCTTCACTTGCCCCTGAATTACTTGCAGTTTTCAACTCTCACAACAAGAAATTTGCAAATAAGCAACCCCAAATAACCCAAAATCAGAGCTGCAGAAGAACAAGATGCTGGGATCAGAGGCTATTGGTATAGTCTGTGCTTGTGTATCAACTATTTCTCAGCCTTGTTCATATTGATTCAGTATGTCATGAAACAGAGCTTTATCCACTAGATACTTGATGAAAACTATTAGTTTATTTCCTAAATGTAGTTTGCTTTCTTTCCTGCCATTATAATTCACAAAAATTAATGAAATGCTGACAAAGACAGCTGCTAGCTCCTGAAACAAATCATCTTCATACTTCTAAGCAATTTTGTAGCCTTCTGTCCAACTGAAAACAAATGACTAAATTGAAAGCATTCATTCTAATAAAGAGTTGTTACGCTTATTTTCACCAGCATAACATTGTTATTTATCATACAAGCTGCATCCACTCTTCGAATGAACTATATTAGGGCTGAAACTATTATTACTTGATTATACTGGAGACACACAGAAACAAAGACCCAAAGAGTTATCTGCTGATCCAGCATGTGGGGAAGTGCCAGTCCCTACCCAAAACATTGCTGCAGGCCCCGCTTGCCAAAAGGCAGGCGGATGATGCAAAAACAGGGAGGGTGAGAACTGCAGGACAGGTAGCTGGAAAACGGAGCAGCTCTCTACTCAGTAGGCAGCAATCTCCACTCACCACCTGCGCTGCCACTAAAGAGAAACGTCCTTTGAAGATGACAACTGAGAAACTATGAACACAGACCTTCTGTGAAAGAACTTTTGAAGCCAAATGTTATTTCCATCAGTGAGCTGTTGCTTGCTAAGATATGTCCCCTGAGCAGCATTTTCAGTAAAAACTGCCTCTGCTGCTGTAACATCACAGGGTTTTAATCAGAGAGTCTGTAATGCGCTTGTTCCTCATCCAAGGGTAAAATGCTGGAGTGAGGGAAGAGTAGGTTGGTCTACTTGAAATTTGTTGAGTTTTTGGGAAATGTGGCTCAATTTGGATGAGGGGTAACGGGTGTAAGTTGAAACACAGGAAGTTCCACCTCCATATGAGGAAGAACTTCTTTACTGTGAGGGTGACAGAGCCCTGGAACAGGCTGCCCAAAGAGGCTGTGGAGTCTCCTCCTCTGGAGATCTTCCAAACCTGTCTGGATGCCACCCTGTGCCACGTGCTCCAGGTGTCCCTGCTGGAGCAGGGGGCGTTGGACTAGGTCTCTAGAGGTGCCTTCCAACCCTAAGCATTCTGTGATTCTGTAAAATTTCGCATGAAGATGTATAGAAACTTTGTATCGCCTTCTTTGGAGTAGTCAGAAAAGGGAGTGCTCAACTTTGAAACTTGTGATCAACACTGAACTCTACCCTTGCCCTATATTTTATCCTAAATGCCTTGTTATGCTTGAAATAATGTAATCTAGTAATATTATAACCATAGTATTTTGTGAGGGATCTAATGGAGACATGTCCACCAAATGCTAACATCAGAACCTAGATACTTAATAACAAAAGTAAACAGAATAATTAAGAAAATCCATCTAAAACCATATTTTGTGCTTTTTTTGGAACACAGACTTGCATTTTTTTAACCTTTTACACTGAGATAAATTCATATAATGAATGAAATTCCATTTGCAATTTTCGATCTATGAAGACACGATGTGAAAAAAATGTGCACACTGAGCTACACTCGATATGCTACGTGAAATGATATGTTAGACCTAGAGAAATGCAGAACTAAAAATGTCAGCTCCATTTTTATGCAGCTTCTTTCTTGTTGCACTATATTTTGTCCTCAGCTATCCTTACATAAAGTTTCATGAAAAATGGAGTTGGCATGCTATATGCTAGGAATAAGTTGCCAAAAATTTACATTATGCAAGAAGCAACAGAACATACGTGGTGATGCCATGATGTTGTTTCTTCCATATGAAAAAAATAGAGCTTTATTGGTATTTCCATTTGGCCTGTGTAAAGTAGGCAGAGGAGTGACCTAAGTGATACGTCAAGACCATGGGTGGCCAAAAGAGCAAAGGCCTCTCAGCTTTTGCTGCAGTCCCTATCCCAATGCCCCTGTAATCATGTTTCAGGACATGAGTCATCATAAAGCTCTTTCAAGGCCCCTCCTCCCATTAGTAATAATTAAGCTTAAAAGTACAAAGCCCCACAGGCTGTGGGAACAGCCCACAGCTGTGTGTCTTGAATGCACCTGTTTGCTTTTCTTGCATTTAATGCAAACTCTCTTGTTTTACAAGTATCTCTACTAAAAGCGAGTATTTGACTGTTTCTCATAGGCAATGGATTCCAGTCTTCCTCTGACCCTCCTTTGTCATAACATCTGTTCTTTTTACAGACATATAGTTTAAAAATAAATGCATGCAAATTAACAACTTTTAAAATACTATCTTTACATTTGCCTATTTAGTTGTTCCTGTAAATGGCAAAGTTCTTTACACAAGGACTAATTTAAAATTCCTTCTTTGTTAACCTGAAGTTTGTTCTGTATTTTCTTCTGAAATAATGTTTTCCAGTTGAGTAGATGGACTGCCAGTTGATAAATATATATAATTAGGCTTCCTATTAGAATGCTGTGAAAGTAGTTCTCCCAGTGAGGGAGACTCCTGCATAAAATTTGCTTTTTTGCTTTATCTATGTTTTAGCAGAATGATTATTTAGCATTTTTATTGGCCAGTTATCACCTACTCCATCATTAAGACTGTATTTCATTAGCTCTAACAAGGTAGAATAAACCTTTAAAATTATGCAGAATAAACCTTTAAAATGCCATATCTTGTTTCCCTCAATCTCAGTTCACAATATATTCCTGAAAATTAAGATCTTATTTCCTTACTCTCCTGCTTTTCATGGAGCTATCCCCTTTTATTTCCTCAGTAAAACTGTGCAGCCTGTAGCCATTCGACTAGCATGATTTGCCGCCGACTCCGTGAGCAAATTCAAAGCCTACCCTCACTCGTAATTCAAAGCCTACCCCCACTGCAGTTGCCATACATAAAAGCTGATGGGCACTTTTTTCAGCACAGATAATGGAATCCGGATTAAAGAAAAACAACACAGAAAGATCAGCTTTCCCAGAGCACAGCATGGATCAGCTGTTCATGATTCTTAGCTCTGAAGTGTTTCATGGCACTGTTGCACTGTCTGCAAACGTGTAGGGCTAGTCTGTTCTGAAAATGTAAAATCTGCAGATGATCTCCTCGCTCTTACTGATCCAGTCACCAGAGGCAAAAGATCAGTTTTGCTGGACCTGGACCCCACCAGCCACCATTCTCTGATGGAGCTTTTATAGTGTCCAGAGAGGTTGTATCTCATAACTCATCAGTTTAACTCCTTCTTAGCACTAATCTATTGATCTTTCCCGATTTCTTAGTGTGTAGGAGATGAGCTTTACTTCCCTTCTCCCTCATTTCCCAAGGAATTAAGCTAATTTAGCATTTTACTGTTTTCCCCATCTGTTTGTGTTGGATATTGCTAACTGCTACAGACAGGTCTCCACTTTGAGCAGGCTGCCGCTGCCTGCTCTCAACTACTGCACTTTCCGAGCATCTTTTTGTCTGTCACACATCACATGGCAGTTGTTTTACAGAGAAGAGATGGCAGGTCCAAAGAAAGAGGGACGGATATAACACAAATATCACACCGATGGGCTGCATGCCGCCTGGGGGCTAGGTCTATGTGAAACCAAGGGCCTGATCGCTCGGATGAGACAGAGGTGGACCTCAAGTTTCCAGGTTTGTAACATCTTCTAATCTGCTTTTCTGAACTGCAAAGTCACTTGAACTCGCTAGGCACCTACTTTTTGGTTTAAAATATATTTTTGGCGGGTGAGGCAAGGTCTTCAAAGACGTAACTATCCTGTGAGTGGGAGCATTACTTCATCATTGGAAGTACTGTGAGAAAAGGAAGGCTGCAGCCCCTTAGCCTTCCCTCAGCAAATCTGAGCCTGAGGTACCAGCAGTTTTATCTCTGACTCTGCTCGGGACAACCCTGCACGCATAAATCAACGTGTTTTTTCATGTCTCTGTCTGATGGGGGTTCTTAAATTAGATGACGTGTCTGTGTTTATGGCTTCAAGGATCTAGTGACAGACCAGAAGACAGCTCAGCCAGCGCACACCCCATAGCAGGCAGGGGATGAGCCCTCGGTGCCAGGGCTTTTCATCCCTTGCAATTGCTTTGGAGGAAATAGCCATGTCTCTTGCTCCTGGCTACACTTAACGTAGAACAGAGAGAGCTCTTTGAGTGGGGATCAAAATCTGCATAACTATACATTATACTGTAGCTATAATTCTAGACTAGGTCTTGGAAAATACAAACCACAAATTACTCTTATGCTGTTGGATTGTGAATCTAAAAGCTTTTACCCTTCATGCTCCAATGCTTTGATTTCCTCCATTATTGAGTAGACCATGACTCTAAAGCTTCATCAAAACCAAGACAACTGAAATTTAGTAAAATGCACAAAACCAACCTGAGCTGAACTGCCTGAAGATGAAACCACATGCTTTTTTTTTTTTTTAAAAAAAAAAAGAAAACAAATAACTTGGATTTTTTCATTCTATTAACAATCCCTATATATATACATATAGGTATTGTCACACTCACAGGCAGACTGATCAGGAGGGGAGCAGAACAGAAACCTGGCAAAGTGCCTATGTGCCACGGGCTGTGTTTACACTGTGCACTGCCAGCCAGCATGCGAGCTCATTCTGCTGAGGCACTGGGCTGATTAGCCCAGACTTGGCAAGGTGCCTACATGGTGACTTTTCTTTATACCCAATAGATACAGACCCTAATATATCAATCTTGTCTTAAAAAAGAAAAAAAAAGGCAACTTCTTAAGACATTAGGAATCCCACCTTTGATTATGGCGAGCAACAATGTTAATTTTTCTTTAGTTTTCAACTTCTAGAAAAGACCTTTGTTTGAAAATAAATATTACATTATTTTCTACTTGAGCCTGAAATACTCTTTAGGGTATTACCACTGTCTGGAGAGAAATCTGGCAGTCAGGACTGATGACAGCGCCAAATTTCATCTAGGTTTGTCCATGCTGTGCTCATTGGATTTCGTACCTGGAATTAACTGGTTTCAGAGTACAGTCTCCTGCACATGTGTGGACTGGGAGTCTGAAAGGCCTCAGCAGGAATCCTCCAACCCAGATGGGGAACTGGAAAACTGTTTGCTCTCCACCTTCCTTGTGCTAACGGCCCAGATGCTCTACAGGAGCCACATTGAAGGCTGAGGAGCTGAAAGTCAGCCCAGGAAAGAAAGGGAAAAAAAAAATGCTTTTCTGCTCTTTTTGCTCCTGGAATTGGCTTGCTGTAACCAGATGAGTGCCAGTCTGGAGCGGTGGGAATGGAACCACCTCTCCTGGCAGCAGCAGGGCCATTAGCTTGAGTTAGCTCCGTTCTGCTTCAGCATCACCCCGCAGCCGTGGAGCAGCATCTGCTGGCAACCTTGGTAGGAGTCCAGGTGAGTAAATCAAAGAGTGCACCAGTTTTTGGTCAGGCCTGCTAAAGTCATTTCTCACAGCTGTTCCTGAGATTTGCCTTTCTTCTGGGGTCCTAGCCTCTTCTTTTCTTATATAATCACATTCCTGACTTCAGGGGATTAACCTGTTCATTTGTTTCAACTAAGTTTACACTTTCAGTGCTTTAGGAGAAAAATGGAAGTGACCAATATCCACATTTAAAATCCTACCTACAGAATATAATTTCATCATGTAAGTATATGTCCTCAAAACACACTTAAATAGTCTTCTGATCTAACAAGCTGTTGCGCTGTCTTGTATTTAAAATATACCACTTATTCTGCTGCTTACCTCAGGCTTTTAAACCTGTAGAACTCCGCTATCCTGAGTTAGTATCCCACTGTAACATAAATCTACACTGAAAATAAAAGTAGCCTTTTTTTTTTTTGCCCTGCCTTTGAGTGAACCATGTGGTATTGCAAAGCGTATCATCACTCTGCAAGGTATTTGAAACACTGGATGATATATAACAAGCAATAAAAGCCTCAGGCACCCAGCCTGCCCAAGCAGAGGGACACGGTTGTGCCTCCTGGCCACTCTGGTGTGCCAGGCTGCATAGGATCCTACCCCAAACAACCGGACAGCCTCACTGCGACTGCTTGCAGTGTAGCACCCTGCTTTTGGTTTCACAGGAAGGCAAAGAGGTGCTTTGCTTCATCGGGCAGACCCGAAAGGTACAAAGTTTTAGAGAATGGAATATATTGTCCCCACCAGTTTGTTGCTCCGAATATCTTTTTAATTCACAGGATTTTGGCTCTGCCACCTTCAGGTGCCTTGCACAAACAGTAATTGTCTTCATAAGTCTGGTGACTAAAGGTCCATTCCTGCAAATCTGAGACCAGGCAAAAGTCTTGTTAAATTCTTTAAGTTTTACCTGCAACAACATTTTCAGAAAGAAATCTAATGCACTGTACACTGGTAATTACTGGTTCTCCCTTTGCCACCTAACCTGCCTATCATGCAAACAGGAGAGAGACTCCAGGATTCACAGAAAATTTTCTGCATGAAAATTAATGCTCATAGCAGAAATATATCAGCCACCTGGGCAAGGGAAAGTAGTAAGATTTTTTTTGCCTGTTGGATTAGAGTGTCATATGTACATCAGATTGCAAGAAAATCCTCCTTATCTCCCACCTGGCGGCAAAACAAATCATACTACTTGAACAGCAAAAATACTGAAACATGAACTTGACCACCTGCTTTTAGGTTCCACTGCTATATGCATATTCACAGCAGCTTTTGCTTTGGGACTACTGAAGTGACTCCTGATAAATGATCAAAATAATCATTTTCTTCTTGAAATTTGGGATGAACACTACATATACACAATGCAAACACTTTTAAATACTATGCTTTACAAGTATAACTTTTTAATGTATTCAGAGGTAAAATTAAAGATGAGAGATAAGGAAAATGCACAGTTCTGCAAAACAGATAACAGACTACACATCCCACAGATACTGAGAAGTGTTTTAGTCGTGGCCATTCACCTCCAGCTGGCTAAAGAAATATACATTTTCTGTGGTATTTTGACCACATAAAGCTGTTTCAGATGTACGGTGACTTTTTAGAGACAGTAGGATTTAAGAACTAGGGATCCTGCTTATATTGTAGCATGCAATACAGTCCAATACAGTGCATAAAGTAAGAGTTTCCTACAGATTATTAATGATGCATGCAAGAAAAGCAAGTTTTTTTAAAGCTTTTTTTAAAATTTGCTCATTCCAGAACTCTAATTTTCCATCTGCACTAAAAGTTAAGTTCCACTGTCTCTTACGTCAGTTGCTTATTTTTGGACTCCAGATTTTTTAATCACAAAAAATAGTATGTACATTATTTATATAGCATCTCTCCCTTTTCAAATGCCCATGAAGTTCCTATACAAAAACATTCAAGGTTATGAGCATCATTTTTAGAAGCCCATGTGTGATTCTGGTTAAAAAAGGAGTAGCAGGAGCAGAGAAGTGGGCAAAGCATAAAAGTGGGAGCTATCGAGTTCACTGTAACTAGTACTGAAAGCTCTAGGACAAGTATATTTCTTCGTCTGCTTATTTCCATGGGACAGTGGCAGTTCATGGATTCAAAGTGGAATCTTTAGACTGAAGGCCTATAAGGCTTTGATACTCTCTTTTTTAATCAGCATCTTTGACCAAGTACATCTTAAATGCGTCTTCTAGCAAACTCAAAACCACTGTTGAACGGGAAACCAAGCTAAAATATGTTTTTTTTTCTTTAATAATATATTACATTCCCTTTCATAAAATATAGGTTTTAGAAAATAATGGAATTGTAGAGTTCACTGGGATTGGTGCTGTACTTCCCAAAGAATCATTCCTAAGGTGGGAGACCTCAACTATTCTGTGCCCTAGGAAAGGTTCAAAGTTCCCAAGTACAGATGCAAGCTCTGCCTGTATTCCGAATCCCCAGGTTTTCCCTCACTCCCTGGGTTTTCTCTCCCTCTTCCTTCCCCTTGCTGGGGCCAGACAGGCTGCACCACCATCCTATAGCATCTCAGGCTGGATAATATGGGATAAAGCTCATGGGACGCAGTGTAATGTCAAGCTGGAGATCATTTCAGGCACATCATGACCTGGAAGCCTCCTTGACTGGCCTTCAGTTTGTGTAATTTGGATGCACACTGTTTTCCAATTATTATTAAAAAAAAAAAAAAAAAAACCACATACGCACATACAAAAACACACATAAAGAACACATAAAGAGATGATGGAAAGTGAAGAAAGAGCAACTGAAACACTTCATATTTCTCATTTATAATGGGAAGGACAGAGATGATTTAAAAGGTTAAGCATCAAATTTGAAATGTCTTTGCGGAAAGAAAGAATCAACACTTGGCATTAACCATTCCCCTTTTTTTTTAATCTTTGAGGGGAACATAAATGGTATTTCTCAAGAGGAACATCAAGTGATGAAGAAATATGTCACAAAAAGAGAGCTGTGTTGGTGCTTTGATTACAGAATTATTATTTTAAAAGCGGGTACTTTACGTTGTACATACTGCTAGGGAGCTTACAGATTTTTACCTTTTAAAAACTCTCCAAAACCAACTAGAGAAGCATTAAATGTGGTTTTTGTCTCAATGAATGATTAACTTGGATCTAATGCTGATGGTATGCTTTCCAAATGCCGTTTTTGCCAGGTGTTTTTTGCCAGTTGTATCTATGACATTTTAGTTTGACTTGGTGATTTCTAGGGGTGGGGAAGGATTGCTGAGTAGCGGGGAGAAAGAACAGTTTTTACACAACAAAACAAATTTTCCAAACCCTGATTAAAACATTTGGAAAAAATCTGTAGAGTGCAACAGCACAGCAGGAGTTCCTTTCTTCTTCTCAATTCCCTTGGCAACCAGTTTTCCTCACACTCCCAAGTTTTTTTTCCAGGAGACAGAGCAATTGCCAACTGCAAGGTTGGGTGAGGTATTGTGGCATCAAAGGCACTTAGCTATTGTATGTAGGGATAGAAACAGGCATTAAAATACTTGAAATTTGCTCAATTTGCTGAGAATACTCTCAGATTTACTATCTGTGCTTATCATGAACAGTGGGTTCGAGAAATTTTTAGCATGTGATGTCTTACCATTAACATTATATCTTGAACATTTCTTCATTGTTTTCAGTTTCCTTGTTATCTACCTCAGAGTTATCTACCAGATACTGTTATGCTGTTTCCACACATGAACCATGGTACATGACCATAGTCATCTACCATCCTATCCAAAAGGGATGACAGTTATCTGCTGCATTGCAGCCTACCCAAGGCTCCAACTCTGGAGGAGTTGACATTGCACCCTGATCCCAACAAAAAGCCCAAGTGTCATGTGTGGAAAGAGAAGTGGAGTAAAAAGAGCACTATATATTTTTAATATATATTTTAAAAAAGGGGAGGAAAAAAAAGAGAGATACTTTTTCCCCTAAGAAGTCTAGTTCATCTCCTTCATGGGATAACCAAGAGCTGAAAGACTGCTCTATTTAGTCCTTCCCCCACTTCCCAAAAGTCTACCTGTTACAGTATCCTACCTGGCAATACTGTCAAAAAGCAAATACCAAGGAACAGTAACAACAGGGCAAGCCTGTATGACACTGAGTATTCTCGTAGTCTACAACCAGTTTCAGCTCAGGGGCTTTCTGAGTTTTCTCAGGGGATGTCACTTCAGTGCATGTAGTAAATCTCAGCAGATCTCCCTTCCACTGACTTGTCCCCCTGAATCCATGTCAACAATTTGCAAACTTCAGCAAGGACAATCTACACCAGTGGGGTGAAGCGGCATTTCCTTGCTTTCAGCCTGGCTCCCACTAGCAAGGCAACACAAGGCAAATGCATCTTTTCAGCAACCACATGAGCTGCTGCCTCCCTTGCCACACTTCTGAGGCATCACGCTGCTCGACTTTTACTTAAAGAGGTATCTATACGGCATATGTAACCTGCTCTGCTCTGATCTGTCTGGAAGAGTTTGCAGAAACATATGGAATAGCAGTTAGCTTTGGCCAGAGCCCTTAGTTAAAGATCTGCAATTGCTTTGTGCCTCCTAGCGCTGGTCTGCGTTTGGGAAATGTTTTCCATTGCCTTCTCTACTCTTTTCTTTTTTCACCTTTTTGCTCTAGTTATATTCATGCCCTTCCCCTGTATAGCACAGCTTCTGACAAAATGAAAATGAGAAGGATCATCACAAATTTCTTAGCATTAAAAAGTAGTAAGGTATTTGGGACACCCCTCTTAATGAGGAGCATTACAAAACAGTGTTATCTCCTAACTACGCTTATTGGAAAAAAAGCTACAAAATATTTTTTCTCTTGGGTGATAACGAGGTTCGCTAGTGATGCCAACACCTCTCAATTGTCTTCAGCCAGTTTTAATTAGAGAGAATTAAATGATTCTGCACAGAATCTGAGTTTGTGACAAGCTCCAGAAGAATGAGACATTATCTTAATCTGTAATCTTAAGAAACCTTCATTCTGCTTCAGGCTGTTTTTTTTTTCCCCATCATCTTTTATAGACACAAATAATGCCAAGGGAGCAGAAAACTAAAAGGCTGGCAGCCTCAGTTTGCACTACACGTGTTGCACATTCTGGTTTACGTTACAAACAGGACTGCATTTTCAGCAAGACACATAAACATATCTCTGTCCCCTGCTAAAAGTGCCTGTTGATCAGCAGTTTTTGATAACCAACTTTAGCCCATGCAGTTGAATCACACGCAGTTTTGTGTATTTAAATAACTAACTTGCAGTGTCTGAAACTACATGCTAAATCTTCTTTTAAATAACTAGATTATAGATTGACAATCTCACTTAAAACTAAAGAAAACCAATTTTTGACATCTCATATAGATAAAATGGAGATGCATGTCTATATGCATATACACCAAATGCAATTAATATTCATAAAAGATGCTGGGAATTTGCTGTTCACCTCAATGCCACCTGCAAGCAAGCCCAATGCGACCCACAACTAGGTTTTACTGAAATTACGACTGGGCAATGGGCTCCCAACAGACAGAGTTTCTGCGGAAATCTTATGATGGGACCCTGGGATCCTCAAAAGACACCTTGGTTGTTCATGCCCTGTTCGCATCACCTTTGGGTGCGGAGCCTCGCGAGCACATCACCGTAGTTCACAACTCCGGTGCACTTGTCTTTTGTTACAGCTGGGTGCAAACTTAGCACCAACACAATCTTTTAACTAAAAAAAAAAAAAAAAAAAAAAAAAAAAAAAAAAAAAAAGGAAACGGGAGATGGAGAAAGTGTGAAATACATGCAAACACCTCCACTTGCTCAGAGCAAGGTTAATCTGTTCCCATATTGCTCAGGCTTTGCACTTTCAGCACAAACTTTTCAGAAAGAAAAAAAAAAAAAGCCTTTTTCGCTTTTCGAACTTCAAACTTTTCCCCAAGCAGCCTCCCAGCGCTATCACAGCAGCTCTCCCACGGAAAACGCCAACCTTCATTCATTCCTTTCGGCACGGCACCTCCAGGACTTTCCCTTTTCCCCCACGCTACGCAGGGTCCCCGCGGCCCCGCCGCACACGCGCCGGCTCTGAGGGCAGCAGCCCCCGGCCCCGCACCGCGCACGGGACTTACCCGGCGTAGCGGCCGCGGTAGCGCAGCGGCAGCGCGGCGGGCAGGCAGAGCAGACAAAGCGGCAGGAGCGCGGCGGGAGGACCGCGCAGCGCCATGGTGCGACCGCGCCGCCGCCACCGCTGCCGCCGCGCACACAAAGCCCGCAGGGGGCGGCAGGAGCGGGGCGGCGGGTAACGGCGGGTATCGGCGGGTAACGGCGGCGCGGGGCGGGCAGGGCAGGGGGCGGGCGGTTGGCGGGCGGCGGGGAGGGCGTTGGCGGCGCCCGCAGGTGCGGCAGGTGCGGCCCAACGGCCGCCGGGAGCCGTTAGCGCGCGGCGCCCCGCAGGGTGGCGGCTCGAGGGGGCGCGGGGCGCGGGCAGCGGGGGCTGCGGCGAGAAGCGCTGCCCGGAGCCTCGCGCCTGGCGGGGGGAAGAGGAGCGAGGCTGGGGTAGCGCTGTGCAACAAAAGCGCAGCACTTGTCTATTATTATTGTTATTATCTTTATTGTTTTGATCTAGCGCTTAGCTGCTTCTGGTCTGCGCTGTTGGGGGTGAAAGAGACACACAACAAAGTAAGTTAATGGGGTATGGGGAATGAAAAGGAAAATGGGATTTTTTTTTTCCCCCTTAAATGTAACTCCTCTTCATGGAAATCACAGGGGGGTTAATAAACTTGATCAGAAGTTAAATAAACGACATGATGCCCATATGGAATACCTGATAGTTCCTGCAATGCTTTTATGCTGACTTTCATAACAAAGAATGCCGAATCTTGGTGTCTCTGAGAGAAAAAAAGGAAGAGCAGACTGTTGACAAACGAAACCACCTGAGACGTCAATGTACTGAAGAAATACTGCAAATCGCTGTTACTGTTTCAGTGGTACAGAGACCTTCTTGAAGAGGGCTGCAGAAAGTCACATGTCCTGTGTATTTTACAGAATCCCAGAATGGTTGAGGTTGGAAGGGACCTCTAGAGATCATCTAGTCCAACCCCCTGCTCCAGCAGGGTCACCTAGAGCACGTGGCACAGAGCGCCATCCAGGCGGGTTTGAAGATCTCCAGAGAAGGAGACTCCACAGCCTCTCTGGGCAGCCTGTTCCAGGGCTCTGTCACCCTCACAGTAAAGAAGTTCTTCCTCATATGGAGATGTATTTGGTGACTGAAAGGCAAATGAGCATGTTCCTTTTGCCTGTCCATGCTGGCACTAGCTCTGTGTGATAGACTGTAGAGATAGAGAAGACCTTTGAGGTCATCTGGTCCAGTGCAGGATTCCTCCCTTCACTTTGGCTGTTCGTGTTCTCTCTGTTCACCTGTCCACACCTACTTGACTCTTGCTGAAAAGCTTAATTTTGGATGTGTTTGTGTGTGCACATGTCTGCACACGTGTGTGTGTGTGTGTTCAGGTTGGAATGTTGCATGTCTGTTGGCTACAGCGCTTTCCCCTTCCTCCAAGAAAATAACTAGTGCTTCATTGCGGATCTTTTGTCATAAATGCAATGATAACTTTATAGACACCTATTTAATAGAACCTCTTCTGTATGTTCAGAGGCGACTTCAGAAGTTGGTTGTAATGAAGTTGGATGACTTCTGGGGGGCAAAAAGGTATAATGTTGCAGGAAAAAAAAACATTAATTTGGCATGCTGGTTTTGGTTGCTTTCTTGCTTTCTATCTGTCTTACATGTGAAGTGCATTAGGTAGTACCCCAGTTTGTGAAATTGTGAAATATATTTTGTCTTGTATACTTTTCTTATTCAAGAAAAGTATTGTTCTCAGAGTGAAATCCTGGCTGTGTTGGAGTCATTAAGACATATATTACTGGCTTTGATTATTATTATAAAATACTTGCTTTCCACATGAAATCCTGGCCCCTTTGCAATTAGGAAGAAATTTGTTGTTGGCTTATGTGGTTCTATATTTCACCCAAAAATCCCACTGTTAGAAAGGAAGGGAGTTTGGATACCAAAGCCAAATAGTAAATATAAATAAAAGTATGTGGTGGTATTAGAGCTTTGAAGGACTTACTACAACCTTTGTTAATATACTATTATTGCCTATTTAATATGAATTTAAAAATACTTCTGTAAAATTGTGGAGAAGTAGAGAGAGAAAATAACTCAAAACACCAAAAATAGCTTTAACAGAGGTAGGGATAGTGATGGGCCTGTGGATCCTGTGGTCTGTGTCTGGTCCAGCAGTTTTAAATCACAGTAGGTACCTGGGCAGGCAGGAGAGAGGGCTCAGACTCTGTAGCACTGGCAGGTAGGAAAGGATTGAAGCGCTCTGGAGGAGACTGTAAATAGTGCATGTGATAAGTCTACTTTCCTGGCAAGATGGGGCTATAAAGGTTACACTTGGTTAAGAAAAGATTTAATGATTTTTAAAAGAAGAAAGGAAGTGTTAAGTCCATCTCCTGGAGATAAAGAGGTGAGTTGTCAACATTAGGGCTTTGGTCTGTAGCTTTGACTTGAAGGTGGTAAGAGCCTGTGGGGGATTTGAAAAAGGGAAGAGAAGATGGCTATGGTTTCCCTTTTGCTGAAAGATGTGGGCTTTATCGCAGTATCCTACACTTTATGAGGAGCATAGGCTGCAAATGAGAGGGAATTCTATATGGTGTGCAAGAAAGGAAAGCTGCTTCAGAAGCCAGTGGGAAAGCAGCCTGCATTCAGTTCCTGACCTTGAGTACAGGTCATCTACCGAGAAGCCTATAATTGTACAGAAGACCTGAAAAAAAAAAAGTTCCTTATAAGCATGTTTTATACCTTGAACTTGTCCCAAATTTCTCCTTTGTGAGAAGGTTGGAACAGTCTGATTAAACACTCTTGTGTGTTTGTTAGAGCCATAATGGTACAAAACCACAGCTCTAAACAAAGCCTGTGTTGTTCTAGTTTAACTCACACCAGTTAATACTAAATTGGAATACGTGCATTCGTGCTGGGATTTACACTGCTATAGCTAGTTTTAAAAAAGCCTGAAGTTGATTGAGCGCAAAGTTCTTGTAAAGGCCTGGCCCCCATTTCTGCTCACTCACACAGAGAGCTAGAGCGATGAAGGATACTGGGAAGTGCCCTTCTGATTCTGTGCTAAGTTAGGTTTGGGGTCTGAGAGACCATGAAAAGGCTGTAATCCTTGCAGGGGGGGCCGTGGCTGAGCGAAGTTTAGCTAGTCACTTTGTGTAAAGCCAGAGGAGTTAACTGTGACACAGAGTTGACAGCCTGATCGCTTACCTGTTCCTGGGCTTGGATATTCAGATTGTGCCCAGCTTTGTACTGTCAGGCACACGTTGCTGTTACTCCCTGAGCTAGTTTATCTGGGGTACGGGCACTGCCATCTCAAGGTCTTGATGCTTAGAGTGCCTGTGCTTCTGTATGTGCCTTTGCTGCCTTTCCCTGCATCCTTCCCACATTTCACTCCCATGTTTAAATTGCTCCACCCTTGTGCTCCACCTGCCCACTCCTAAGCCCCCTTTTCTGCCCAGTATGTGGCTGTCATCTCGTCATGGCCCTGCCTGGCCAGAGCCTCCCCTCTAGGCACCCCCAGGTGCCCATGACCCAGTGTTGGCCTGTCCCTGCAGTGGAACCTGATGCTTGTGACTCTCAAATTATTTCCCTTAAGATACCCCATTTTGTGTTCTGCTCTTATTTTGTCATTCTCCAGAGGGGCGGACACATTCTTGGTATTCTTGTGTGTTTTGTAGGAATGAGTGACATTTAAATCCGAGTCTGCTTTAGAGGCAAGTAAAAGGGATTATAGGCAGACAAATCATCAACATAACTCCCCACAGGAGTCTTTAAAAACATACTGATAGATAAGATCAGATGACAATGTTACATAAGCTGACAAGTTCTTTTCCGTAGCATGGCGGCAGTTTTGGAAAGACTGCTGTGCATGTATCTATATCTTTCTTTTTATGTATGGAATGCTTTTCTAAAGCTATGCCTGGAAAAAAAAATCTTTGAAAATCTGTGACAGGCAACATTGGGAAGGAAAGCTTGTTCTGTCTTGAGATTTTAACTCAGGATATATTCGGTCATTTCTTTTTTAAATACTTGGCTAGGAGGTCTGAAAGACAATTGCCTAAACTTTATTTTTCGTAAAACAAGTAAACAGTGTAGACTGTGCCTCAGATTTTTCTTTGCCACTGTTAGTTCTTGTAGAGCAACAATACCAAAAAAAAAAAAAAAAAAAAAAAGATTTCCTAGACTGGACCTAAAGGATTTTCACTTGAATGGTAAGTCAGTCTTTCTTTTATGCAGGCAGTTTCTTTAGCTTTTCTGTCCTGCTGAAAAATTTTCACCTGACAATTGCAATTTAAGCTTTTGTTGTACATCCTACAGAAATCATGTATATTTGCTTACTATATAATGATTTGTGTTTAGTAACACACTAAGCTTATATAACACTTTCCTCCATTCCCCTTTGAATCTCTGTAGTCACTAAAGATGCCAGCCTTCCTCTAACTTAGTGTATTTTTCGCATGTTTTGTTAGTGAAACACTTATACTTGCCAAAGGTTTGGTGTTTCACTGGGGAGACTGAAGGATTTGTCCAAAATGGAATATCAAGTCTTTGGCAACTGTAAGTGTAGAATTCGCTTCTTCTGACAGTAACCACTGGAATATATGCACTTAGTTTTGTAGTTTGCACTACAAATGCACTTAGATTCTAGTTTTACTCTAAAAGGCATATATATTAGTCCAACACTTGGCTAAGCATACTCTGGCTTGGATACAACTTCACTTATTTCTCTCTAACAGGAGAGGTACATTCATAATGCAAAATTGTATTTATTTTACATGACTGTAGTAATGCCATGCTGCAATGATGATAAGAAAGGAAAAAATAAAAATGTTTATTTTGAAACACTAAGAGCTATACTTACAGCTGTTCTGTAGAAGCGCACCAGAGATGACAGGTGCTGAGTTTTTATTTATATAAGCGAGTTGTTACTGTATGTGCACACGAGCAGATTCAGGAACAAAAGGTAGTTTTGGAAGATTAAGTTCAATGACATGATGTGGTGTGTGGCTCCACAAACAACTTGCAGCTGCAAAGGTTCTGCAGTGGGCTATCATTAGGGAGTTGACTGATTCCAGGATGAAAAGCAACATATAATATTATACTGCAGGTCAGTGAAATGGAAAATCCTTAGATGTCAACTTGTTTGTCAGCTGCACTGGCATCAAAAGTCTTTCCTCCTCCTCCCCTTCTTCTTCTTAACACTGCCTAGTTATTATCGGGTCATTTTACCATCTTTACTTGGAATGATATTTTGATTGTCCAAATTTGGATGTCTCAATAGCTTGTATATAATTAGGTACTGTGTACTTCAGAGCTTTATGCAGTTTGAATACTGGAAAATACTGAAAAGCATTAATGTTGGAAAAATACTGGTATTACAGAATCTAGTTATTTATAGTTCTGACATGCTGAAGAGACATGGGCTAAAGTTCTAGTTCTGGTGTAATGCATCAGAAACAAAACAAAACAAAAAAAGACGAGAGGGCCCCCAATGAATATATTTAAGACACTGGAGCTTGTGTATTATAAGCAGGCAATATTAGGCCAGCACAATAGTGTATGTCCCTAATCAACTTTTCAGAAAACTGGGTACATACAAGGCCTGTCATGAGAGGAAAGCATTATGAGTAGCTAGATAGAAATTTGGTGTTCTTGGTTCAAATGTTCAAATCAGAGACAAGTCATCATAAAATCAGAAAAGGCAGCAAGACAGAAGCTTTTGGGGGTCAGTAGTTTCAGCATAGCCATAAATATGAAAATAGTGCTCTGAGAAAATAATCTGAGTTCAAACAGCCATATTCGTTGTTAACAGAGCCATAGTGTTAATTAGACAGATATTCGATTGACTTCAGAGGATCTAATGTTACATAGTTTTGATTCAAGAAAAAATTCTATCTTGAGCTCAAGTCCTTATGGAAGTTACTGGACCTTGCAAAGTACCAGATATTTTATTGTTGGGGGGGGGGGGCAATTAATTTTAGATTAATTCCTATGCACTCGTTAGACTCAAAAATGTAAAGGTGCAAAGGATAGCCTGTAAAACTCTTCTCTTTTGTAAGAGAAAGAATTAAAAACAGTTTTTAGAAAGAAAAAAAATGCTAAAGATGCTCATTAATGTTTTTCTCCAGCCAGATCAGTAGTTTTTGTCATCTATCATACTTCTCCCTAATGCTGTGTTTCACATAGCATTGCAATGTGAGAACATGGCATAGAGTTAAAGAACATTTTAGACCCCATTTTAGCTTTGTCTCTTTGCTGTTGATGTCAAGAATCACCTGGATATTACTTCTGGGTTATAGTATGTGGTCTGAATGTGGTAACTCTTTTCATTAATTAGGTAATTAGTAATCCGTAAGTAATCAGTATCCGGTATCTTGGGGAGAAGGCAGTACAAACTGCTTCTGCTATCTCTAATATGGTGATTTTAGGCCTGATAGGTGGTTAGGACATAGGAATGCATTCTTTTTTCTTTATTTTCTTACACCCCTCCCCAAACACATGGCAAAAATAAATCCCCAAGCCCTCCAAATTTAAAAAATGCTCCTATCTATCTGCCAGTGGGCCATTTCACTGCTGGGAGAACAGAAAAAAAAAACTCCAAGCAGTGCCTTTTAAAAAAGAAATTTTATTTTTCAGCCATTATGCTACTGTGCACAGTATAATTCCTGAGCACTAATCTCTTGGTTTTCATCAGACTAGCCAAGTAGAGGAGAAGATACCTGTTCCTCCTTAGGAGCCTATGAAACCATCTTTCACTTCCATTAGGAGTTAGATAGCGGATGAAAACTTGTTGCTAATCAGTGCCTGCCTTTGCTGTTTCACAACGGTGTTAGGTGCTTCACCACCGTGTTAGGTGTTTCACCTTGCATCCTTCAAACGCTGTGATTGTACAAGTGGATAATCTTGTGTTATAGCAGTTCATCCACATACATGTGAAACAAACACAATAAATACATTTTTTTCATGTGAAAAGGCTTGATTATCAAAGCATGGGAACATAAATATGAAGTGCATCTTATTATGGAGGGAAACTTGCCCAGAAAGTTTGATTTTAATAATGCTTCACTATCACAGAAGCATTTTGTCAGAATTTCTCTTTGCTCCACGCAGTCCAGTTTATCTCTGGGAATAAACAAAAGCTCATAAGAATACTGTTCCCAGGAATAGTATGTCTGTATGTATATGTACTCTTGTCAAATTTCATCAAATTGGATGATAAATCTGACAGAATTAGACTATCCATGCACCATGGAAACTGTTTCCATAGTGAAAAATGTCTTAGTTCAGAGATATGTGTATATTTGTCTCTGGCTTAAACCCAAAGATTTAGTCAATCTGGAACATTCTTTGACAGCTGGGTAGGTTGGGACTTGAGAGGAATTGCTGAAGAGCATCTGAAGTGGTACTGTCCCACAGCTCCAGTATAGCCCTACCCTCCAGAATGTGAGACGTTTTCTTTCATTGCACACTTTTTGCTGTTCACTGGCAGCAGGTGATCATCTACAGGCAGCTGCACGTTTTGCCTCTATGCTCAGTTGCAGTGTTCTGTCACAAGCGTAGGTGATTGATGACGTCCTGTTGGAAAACAGCTGTAACCCAGTCTTTCTCTGTAAAACCATACCATAGAGAAACCATTTTTACTCCATCTGACAAGGACAGAGAGAGTAAAAAACATATGAGTTAATGACAAGGACTTTTCATACACTGTTGATTGTTTCAAAGTTGGTTAAAAATTGTGGGATCTTAGATACTTCTGACTCAATGCGTGAGCAAGACCCACTGTCTGAGACTTGTTCCAGATGAAGAGAATTGGATTCCAAAATACAACTCTTAACATGTGGGAAAACAAAACAAAAACTATATTGATAGGAATGTGCATTGAATATTCTTTATACAAGGTGCAGTGGATTTATTGAATGGTCTGGAAGACACAATTCAACAATTCCTGTTTCCCCAGAAAAAGGATAACACGGGCTGAAAGTTCATCCTGGTTCAGTAATGAAATAGATGCAGCATTTTTTTTTTTTTAATAAAAAAGACCCCACAATATATAATAAGAAAAAGAGGGAAAATGTAAAGTAATGGATATATATTTTCTACATTTTATAAATTCTGAATTAGGAGCTAAAGTCCTCAGGGAGAAATTCACAGCTGGCAGGCCTAAGAACAAAAGACATTTAAATACTTTGGGAACAGCATAAATGCTACCAATGGCAAAGAGCCACTTCATGGCCCAATTGCTTCATGGGCAAATTGTTAATAATAATGTAGAAATGACAGAAATGTTCAATAGAAAAATCTGTTCTCTATTTGGTAAGAAGAAACATGTCCTTATGAGAGAATGGGGAAGTAATTTTTGCAGCCCCATACTATATATTACACTAGCAAAGTGAACATAACACTTGTTGGTTTGATACAAGTCCTAGGGAAGAGAGAGGGTTGGTAGAAGGTGAAATTAGAAAAAAAATCTGAGGAGTAGTGTAGAAGTGCTTAAAGTCTGTGTGGTTCAGTTTTGTATCAAGTATATTTGATGTTTGTTCACAAAGTCTAAGTTCTGGGAGTTGGGTTGTTAGAAATTGTGCAATAGATTTTTGAGAATTACTGTGCATGCTTTTATATTGGATGACATTCTGATTAGCACAAATCACAAGTCTGCGCCATACTAATGAAGTGGAAGCTCAGGATTTAAGAGTAGCTGACAGATGGACTCCAAGCATAGTGGTTGTTAGCAAATTGTAATTAAGGGGAACAACCTGAACAGGTGTATGATCTAACACTTCCACGGTAATTTGGAAGTAAACACAAAATACTGTTGGAAAGTATTACTTATAAACGAAATACAGGCAGCACAATAAATAGAGATCATATATAGAGGGTCACTTAAATAGCTTATGTTTAGTATGACCTGCTTTTCCTATTTGTAAGCAGATTTTATAGCACCCGAGAAAATTATTACGCATTTGAAATGATCCACACTGCATGTAGGAGGGACCTTAAACTGACAAGATTTAGTGGGAAGTGGGCAATAATAGCTCAGTTTCCTTTACCATGGAGTACTTGACCTCATAGTCACTACATATCAACATATCAACATGGCAAGAAATGATACTAGATGGCAAAGAAAAAAATACACATTTATCTGTATTTACTATGCTGCTGGGAAGCAATGGCTAGCATACAGTTAGGACTGCAAGAGGCTTAACTTTTCTATTTGACTTTGCTGCTAACCTTGCACAAGTTATATCATCTTCCTCAGCTAAAGTTTTGCTGTCTAGAAAGAGATAAAACGATACCCATCATTTTCAGAGAACACTAATGAAAAGTGAAAAGTGCCAGCTAGTCAGACTGGCACTGCATTATCTTAGCTACAGCCCTCTGTGATGGATGTAGCTACTAACTCCTCTAAAACATATTTCTTAAAAAGAAGCAGACTGACGGAACACATCATGAATGCAAAAGTGTAGATGTCTTTTTGGGTCTTGCATCCTTCCAAGGATGCAATGACACTCAAAGTTCTTTGAACCAAGGCATTAGAATGACAATATATCACCACAACCCACTGTGCTGTTTTTGCAGAGTAGACCCATGCAGCTGTAAGGTCTGTCCTCCCAGCTAATTCAGATCCCCCATGGAATGAGATAGGTAATTGCAGACCGAGTTTCAGCATCTTCTCTATAGGTGCAATGATTGCAGCTCAAATGCATACAGGAATTTTACTGTAGCTATTGCTGAAGCCAGAGACTAAAGCTGTGTGGACTAAAAGTCTCTGCTGTTTGTTCTGATATGTGATTGCTAGTGACAGCGACAATTCTGGAAGGCCAGGAAAATTGGCAGAGCCGTTCCTATTTTTCTTTAAGAAAATATAAACCAATATAAGAAGATTCCACATGCACAGAGTGTACATGGTATTTCTCAAATTTGAATTTTCCTGAAGCACAGTCAGCCTCATGGTCTTGAAGAGTTGGAGGAGGCGCTGTCAGCAAGTCCAATGCAAAGCAGGAGCTGCTCTAAGGAAGGAGTGGCTCTCTGGAGCTCAGAGAACCTGTCACTTCTGTGGAAGGATCTTGTAATAGTTGTGTCCCTTTCAGACAAGTTGATGTTGTTTGGGAAATAATGCAGTCCTTAAAAGCACCCACCATGAAGAGCCCCTTTGCATTGGTAACACTGAAGAAAGTGTCCATATAATTGCTGTTACAAACTAATGAAGGTTTAAATCAGAGTTCATGAAGAATAAACTCTTAGAAAGGAGCAAGGGGTGAGTATGAACCTATTTAAAGTGTCTGTCAGAATCACAGTGTCACCAGTCTAGCTTACTTTCTTTAACAGTGCCTGGTAGCACTTTAGTAGAATATGATAAAAAGCCTTTACTTGGTGTAGAATAGTTTGCCTTTCACATTAGATTTTATCCTGATTTCTAATAAACATGGTTAGAGGTTTCAGAACTACTTTTTTGTACCTAATTTAGTTCTTCAGTAGACTGCTGGCATTTATTTACATTTGGAAAAAAAAAGTCATGGGGGTTTGAAATTTATAGAATCAATTCCACTATTTTTTAAAAACATATTGAACTCCATCCGTATTGGCAGATTTGAGTAGACAGTAATCCTCCAAGATTACTTTCTTTGCTTGAAAAACATAAAAATCTGTTCTACTTTATTTGAGAATCCTCATTCTGTCTTTTGATTTGATTTTATTACCTGATTTACAAAACTGCAGACTTTTTTTTTTAATGATTGAAATGATTTTTAATGATTGAAATGAAGGCTATGCTAACCTACTGGAAATAATTTTCATCTCCTGCCATCTAGTGTCAGAAATGGTGCATTTGCACCTTCTGCTGCTGATCCACTCTTGCACCTTAGAACCGTTTAAGACAAAACATGAAGAACTCTGGCCTCTGTTTTTGTAAGTTTAGCATCTTTCCACAACAAATCAAATACGTATACCAGGGATATATACTAGGAATCTGAATTTCTTTTTTTTTTTCCTTACTAGGGCATTCATACAGGAACTGCTATTCTTCAGGGAGGTTGGGGAGTTCACTGCTGTTGATTTGTGGAATAACTTAGATTAGGACATGAGAGAGGGAGAAGAATATGATTCTGTATCTAGAGGCCTCCTGTTGTTCTGAGGCAGTGTCTAATCATTTTGTAAATGCCATTCTAAAATGAGTCAGACTCTCAAGAAAAAGGAGATACTGCTCTCTGCAGACCCCTGGCAATTGACCTTCCCAGAGACAGCAGTCACTTCTGTCCAGTTTACCCTGCTTTTGCTTAATTGCTAGGTTTTGGAATGACAGTCCTCTCAAATTTGCTACAATTCCGTTTCACTCCTACTTCACCTTGAGGACCTAAAATCAGAATGTGCTATAGCATTAAGCTGAAGAATATGTCTTGATTGTGGTGCAAGATGTCTTCACATAATGGTGAGACAGAGTTTTGGCAGCCTCCCATAAATACCTGCAATGAGGAGATCTAAGTCTGTGGGAAATACATCACTTACTTGCCTGTCGAACCTACTGCCCTTCAGACATTGTAGATTTTTATATACAAACCTATATACAGTTACATTAAGTCTATGTTTAAAGACTTATGCCAGTCAGTAAGGCTGTTGTGCTGAGTAGGCAGATGTGTCTGTGCTTTTGTGTCAAGGAAGCAGGGTGGGAAGGAAATTAGAGAATGATTAAAGCCATGGATCCTCCGAATGCTCACTGTGGAAGGGGTATATCATGGGCAAAGTATTCCTTCCACTTTAGCGAGGGTCATCCGGGGCTAAGGGCTTTGTGCCTAGGAAAAAGCAGAGAGTCTTTTCCAGGCTGCTGTTGGGCTGCTGCATTTCATATTCATCTCCTTGCTCAAGTTGGTGTCTAAAGACAGTCTAGGAGCAGTGCTGTAGGAGAAACATCATCATCACTGACTGGTATCAGCCATTGCCTGTGGCTCTTTAGGCTCTCTTTATTCTGTGCTCGTCAAATTTATCTGCAAACACCTGCGCATTCAGGTTAGGCTCTGAAATGACAAGAGTCCTTTGGAAATGGAAGGGAGGTGCACTCAACTCAGCAAGGTGCTTCCTTGGTTTGTTTCCTTGGTCTGGGAAAGCAGCAGGCAGGTGAAATTGTGCTACTTCTGGGTGTTCTACCCAACTTGTTTGCATATCATCATTTAATGTAACATAGTCTCTCTAAGTAGGGCATTGTGTTTACTTTCGTAAGACTTCTTACAGGAACGGAGGACCTAGAAATTCTGACTTAACATCAGTAATGTTGAAACAGGACCTACCTCCTGCCAATTGTTTAAAATGTATTCTTGTGAGAGTGTCCATCTATGTGTGTGTAATTAAATGTCTACATCTATGGCCTGATTTTATGAATTAGAGCCTCTTATTCTCCCACTGTCTTCAGTGTACTCACCCTTTTTTTAAATCAAGATGTGTTCTGTATATTTGGGGAATCCAGTGAAATGGAGATGAGTTAATGCAGTCTTAAAGTGTGGCAAGTAGTTAAATGTGGTGACATTATTTGCAAAGTAATTCACTTCCAGGGCAAGCACAGTTAAATTCTCTATTCACCACAGTGGTCTTTAGCACCAGTTCAGATTGTATAATTGGATGCATATTTGTGTGTGTCTGTATACATATATATTCTTTTTTTTTTTTTTTTCCAGAATAAATGGTGCTATGACTGAAGTTAGGGAATTTGCAGAGTGAAATAGTGAAGCAGGGGTTTGGCTTTCAATTTAATGGAGAATGAATTTCCTAAGCTGTTCAATCAGTTCAAAGAATCTGTCAGACAAAGAGCAAAAGTTGATAGACAGCTAGATGTTACCACATGCTGAATGTCTGCCAGAAGGAAAAATAAAACAGTGTGTCAGAGATCTTAGAAATCCAATTGTTGAATAAATAGGATGAGCAGAAACTCAAATGATAAAAAGTTGTCAAAGATGTGTCATTTGCTGTACATTCTGTTAAGAGTTATGGAGAAAGCTGGAAGGACATTACAAAATTGCCATTCTACTGTGTCAGGCTGGTTGTCTAGACAGGTTAGATGAAATGGATGGAATTTTACAAGATAAATTTTTTGATTTCATCTGAAAGAAGAATTTGAAAGACCTCATGATGATTAAAACAATAGAAAAAAATCCCTTTTAGGGTGCTTCCAATGAATAGCAACCCAAATTATGTGTGAAGCCAAGATTGCCTGTGTGTAAGGGAACAGCTAGTAATTGTTTCTTGACCTGTAATGTAGAGTGGACTGTCATTCTAGTTGGATGATAACTGCAGTAGATCTTAATATCAAATAAATATTTTAAGAAAATCTTCTGAATGTCTCCATTTTATGCTCCTCTAAATACTTGTGTGATTATCATAAAGTTGTCTAGACCACATCTAAAAAGGCTTTAATTCCATAGAGGATTACTACATACATGCATATATATGTTGCACAACTTAATTTGTGTCAGCATCAGTATGTGCTGATACTTCAAGCTTGGCGAATGTCATGGGTATTTAGCATAAATAGAACACAATGAAAATACATGTTTAATTATGAAATGGCCCTGAGAAGTTTCATTAGCATATTTCAGCACTGCAAAGCAAATTCTTCAATATTAAACTTTTATTAAACTTTTTATAGATTTCTTTAAATGCATCTCAGAAATAATCTTTAGTTTTCTTTTTCTGTTTTTTGAAGTTTATATCCTAGCTTTAAACTAAAGTTTTTTAGTTTGACTGGTAGAATTTTGTCACACTGTTCGATCAAAATGACCAAGTTATTGCAGCTAAAATGAGGTTTATTGTGAATAAGTGACAGACTGGACTAGTGTTAACTAGTGAGCAGAGTTGGACAGTGTACGTATCTTCCTCCTCTGTTTTATTCCCCTCAGAATACTTCAATGTACTTAGTTAAATACCCCATATGCTCATAACTAGATGCCAGGTTTTATTTTATATTATTTTTGAAATTTTGCATGGTGGTCATGTTTATATAGGTGTTATCTTGTTCCACGACCCTTATGTTTGATTCCCCTGAAGACATGTTGGGCTGCCAGATGGAAATTACTGAAATGGCTCTTGTTGTTAGGCTGGTCTAGAGAAATAACAAAAGGCAGAGGTAGTTACAGGGGCATGATACTCTGAGTTTTATCTAATAAAAAGTAACATCTTTCCTTACAAACTTTTCCTACAAGAAGTTTGATGGTGTTACTCATTGAGAATTCAAATTTTATGAAGTTGCTGAGTTCCTGAATATTTTTTGAAAAAAAAAAAGCCCCATTTCTGCTTCATGATGTATAAAAAGTGCCTCGTAAAGGGTCTTTTGCATCCTAAGCTAGTAAAACCTGCAATCCTGGGCTTCCACCCCAGTCAGCAATGAGAGAGAGGAGCTTTTCTAGAGGGAGCTGAAAAGTGTCCTTTGTCTTGAACTGCCCCCAGGGAAACATCCTTCTCACTACTGAGCAAGGAGAAAGCCTGGAGACACTCATCTTCATGGGCTGATTTCAGCATTTCATACAATCCTCCTGGATTTCTTAGTGCTGCTTGCTGAGTTTTAATTGTTTTCTGGAATAATTTAGCTAATAATAGTGGGGCCTGAGTGTCTTGCTAGGAGCAGCTGCATGATATGTGTTAAAAAGGATTCTAAACTAGATGAGCATAATAGTCCTCAGGGGCATAAAAAGCAATTAATAGCTCATTCAGGTTGGACTGATAATGACCAGCAGTTAGTTTTCTAGCCAGTAGGTAGCTAGTATATGAAGTATGCTGACGATTTTGATCCACTTGTCCATCTCAGCCAAGCTGTCACGTGTTGCAAACCTTCACTACCACAGAAACGGCTGCTTAAACTGGGTTTAGAGAAGCTCACTGCTGGAAGAGGTCATTCCTGGTCAGGACTGATGGGTGCTGACAACACAGCGTGGGGACTGTTGGCAGCACAGGATGGGGAGGGTGCGCTGGTTCTCATCAAGCTGAACGTTTTCATGCAATATTGTGAATTCACAAAGGAATACAGTGCCCAGGTCTGTCACTCACACACTTTTTCTTGTGCTCTAACTTGATTAAACGTAAAGAGGAGAAAAATAAATTTTTGACAAGAGTGTCAGGGCTCTTGTTTCATAACCATCTGGGAACAAGGTGATCTGTCACAAGAGAGCCCTCTGGCAGTGTAGCTGAATCTTTGGCCTTGTAGACCTCAGCTCTTTGTGTATACAATATAAGCTGAGCTATGATGTACCAAACTGCAATGCTCCTTGTGAGAAAAAAAAATATATATGTTTTGAGCAAGATCCTTTTAATTCATACTGGGTGCTGAATCACTACTGGTTACACAGGATCCAAATCTCCATAGAATAAATGCTAATGTACATCATGCCTTTTTTTTTTTTTTAATTGAATTTCTCTCTAGGTTCTGTTTGGACACACGACTCAAATTTTAAAAGAACATAAATATTAGCTACTACATCCTGGGGAGAAGAAAAGATAGAAGGGCAAGAAGAAAAGTTAGAAGAGCGTCAGAGCTGGAGTGGCAGCCCTGCACTAGGCCTGCACCGCTGTTTCCTGCCCCAGCGCGGGTGAGGGAGAAGGAGCCAGGATCCTCTCTTACTGCTCTTGGGCTTTCTCCTCTTTTGGCAACCTCTATGTTAAGTAAAGCTGTGATTTTGGCATGGTAATTTTCAGCAAGGTTTGTATTAGATATGCAGGAGAAAAAAAAACGTGGAAAATTTAGGTGTCTAAGGTTGCACAAGAGCCTTTAAATGATTTAGCACCTGTTATTACTACCATGATAACTACTAAACATCCCAGATCAAATCACTGTCATCTTCAGCTGCTGAAGTACAACTTTTGTCATGCTTAAATTTCTCCAACTGCATTTTAATGTGTAAAATTTACACCGAAGATAAACCACACATCTAAAAAATCTGTTCTCTGGAAATAAAACTTTAGAAAGTGGGTAGCTTCTCAGACAGCCCATGTCTGTTTTCCTCTCTTCTGCCTCAAGATCTTGTGGATCTTGAGAAAATTCCTCAGCCCCTATTGAGGAGAAGGAAAGGAAGAAACAGATAGAGTTTTGGGGAGAGAGGGAGCACAGGACATGTGAGAGTGGGAGAGAGAGAGCTCTGGTGTATCCTTTGATAATATTTGCATAGTCATGTAGACAGAGATTCTTTCTGAGGCGTTTTTGAAACAATGCAGGGATTGCACATATAATTTGAATATTTCAGTTCGTAATGGAATTCTTATGATAGTGGTGATGAAAATAGATGACTTAGAACTAGTCACTTCAGTTTGTGATTGCTGGAAAAGATGCTATTATATCTTTTTGCCAATAGGTATGAATGCATTATTTTTTTGTGTCTGGGAAGGCAAGGGAAAGCCGTTTTACTGCAATGACAGGTTTGCTAATGTTTGTTCCTGCAGGTTCTAAAGCAGGTGGCTTCACACAAGAGGTAAGCTATGTGCATCATGAATGGTGCTCTGAAACTCTGTTCCCTCTTTCTTTAATAGCAACAGTACCGGTGTTAACAAAGGTTTTTTTTGTTTTGTTTTGTTTTTTTGTTTTTTGTTTAAATGAGTATTTCCGAATAGCTCCCATAATTGCCTGACCTACAATTCTAAAATTTATGTCTTTTAAACACAATTCAATCCATTAGACAAAATATGAGGACTGCGATCCCATTCAGGTCTCCAGGTACTCTGAGCATCCTCAGAAGGTCAGCAGGACATTGATGCAGCACTTAAAATACAGGCATCTTCAGAGAGTTTCCTCTGCAACTGAATGAAATCAAAGATAACGTATCAGCAGTTCCCTTTGGCTGTTTTCTTTACTTTCAAAAGCCATCGCTATGTACCGTTTTTCTTGTTGATGTGATAAGGTGTGATGCAAAAGAACACAGTTTTTCAGAGCAGGGTCATATATTACATTAAATAGATGATCATCGATGCAGAAAGTCTCAGTAAATTTGTAAACTTTATTTCTCTGAATATTTCCCATTTTTTGTTTTTCTTCACGGGAAATAGCTCAGTCACTGCTTTTCATATGCTAGTTATCCCTCTCCAAATTACTTGGAGCTCTCATTAGTGCCAGGCGCTTTCAAGATGTTTGTCAGCGCCTGTTTTTCTCAAAACTCCTGGGAACATTATATGCTGCTCAGATTACCATTCCATCACTCCCGTGAAATATCCCCCTTGAATCCTTCTTATTTCTCAGATTACCGTTTATAGCTGCTGATGTACTGGCCCATATGCAGTTATTTTTACTTTGCTGTATTTTCACCTTAGTGGGACATTTCCCTGCAGATTTCATTGTTCTGAGCACTATTGCCACATGATGAAATAAAGAACCTGACGTGTGAGACTTACATGACTAGCATGATTAGTACAACCTTCCCTACAGATATCACTAGTTTTAGTAGCTAGTATTAGAGGGTGCTGTCAGGTACCGAGATGAAACACCCTCTGTGACAACCAGCAGCTGTCATTGCAAGAACACTTTTGTTCAGCAGGGGTTAAAATATACTTGGCTACAGATGGACCAAATGGGAAAACACACTAGTAGAATCTCAGCCCCTGTTGTTTTTCCTTGTGAACTTAAAACTTACACAAATTCAAGTGGATTTTTCAAAGGGATGAAAAGGGCACATTCTTGACACGAAGGCTGGCACTCTCGCCCACATGAATTTTAATCAGAAAAAAATACTAGAACTTGTATCAAAAAAAAATCTTTTAGTACAAGCAAGTGCACATTTTTCTCTTGGTCAATTTTGTCTGCCCAGTTAGCAAATTAGACTATTTTTACGGATTTTTTATTGAATGTTCCTTTTCTTCTTTTGCTCTTCCTTTCCATATTTGAAGCCGGAAAACAAAATCTGAGGGTAAGCCACTGATACTTGGCAAACCTATGAACAACTAAATGTTTAGGTGGAAAGTGGTTGGTAAGTTGAATAATAGGTGCTGCTATTGCCACCTACCACAGGAAAGAAGCAATGCACTGCCGAAGGAAATTGAATAAGGCCAATCTTGTTTTCTGCTACTGCCATGGGAATCAGAGGAATACACAAGGCTGAAAAGCCTTCGTGTACCCTTTCTTCCGCTGAATCCTGCATTTGCTCTGATTTTGCCAATGTGAGAGAGATCAAACAAAAAAAACAGTATTCTTGAGCCCGGGTCTTCTAGTGCTAATGAAAGAGTAGAGGAATAGGCACAAATCAGACGATCACGTTGGTGAGCAAGTATATCAAAGGGAAATAGGAAAACACTTTCCTTTCTAAAGCTGACCTACTCAGTTTGGTTGGATGGCCAGAGAGGGGAGACTTTCATGTGCTTATTCAGTAGCATTCCTAGTTGGCTCTGAAAGACATCTGGATAAAAGAACTGAAGGCTCAAATGGGGTTCTTCTGAAATTGAAATTCCCTGAAAGGCATTCCTCTTTACTCATTCTAAAATCTGTAGTTATTTATTTTACTTCTACCTGCTTCTGAAAGTTAGATTAGAGCTTCAATGTCTGATGCTGATAAAAAACTAAAAGCACTCTTGTAAATTAGAAACCCTAATATCTGTCAACTTGCTCAGCAAAGAATTATATTCTGTATGTAGGCAAAATTGTCATCCTATCTGTCTAAACACAGAGAGTACACTCAGTCCCTGAGGCTTGCTTAAAAGGGCAATGACACAAAAGCAAAGTCCCAAATGAAGCCACTGGAAAGCTCTGCATACTCTGCTTCCTGGGGGACGAAGAAATGAGAGTCATCCCCAAGCCCAGGCTTGGGTGGGTGGTGGGAGAGTACCAGAGCAGTCCTTTGAAGCGCTGCAATGTCAAGTGCTGTACGGAAGGATGTGCACCTTGATCCGCCCTGCGGTGCTGCACGGGTGAATGCAGCCTGTGGGCATCAGTGCCACGACAGCACTGAGCTCCCAGCTGTGTTTCCGTGCCTTGGCGGGCCTCAGGATGATCATGCTATAGAATTGCCCATCTCCAATACAGAGTTCCTTAGATACCCGTCTAGTTGTTGGCCAAAAGCCCTTGATTGTAGTGCTAGGAGTTGAATACATTGATTCAAATCACTCAAGTAGTAAACTCCCATATCAAAATTAAATTATCTAGCTTGAATGGTAAGAACACCAGGTATTTGGGCATTTTAGAAGTAGATTGAATTACAGAAGAACTCATATTTTCATGTGGAGTAAACAACAGCGTTGATGCTCAAAGAATGGCTTTTGTTTGAAAATATTTGCAGGCCTGTCTTACTAAATGTGTCACCTGTATTGAAGTGATTGTCCTGCAGCTCATACACACTCTTATTTCTGGTAATCACAGTTTGGATCCCATGAATCAGGGCCTACAGAAATGCATAGCATATTGCTATTCGTTAATTATAAATTATTTACATGGCTTATATTTACATATATAAAAGTTGTGCAGGTTTTGGTTTAATTTAAAAATACTTGGCTTGATTCTGAAATAGCTTAAGGCCGTCATTAATGACAGTGTTTTTTGATTATGGATATAAGGAAAAAGGTTTGTAGCTGGAATTACCAAGTTCTGATCTATCGGGCATTTTTTGTAAAAAAATTAAAAAGGTTTTCACTAATGATACAAAGAACTGTAATTGTAATTTAAAGTATATATAGTGCAAAGTTTGGTTAATATACTTATCCCTGCTTAGGTACAGTTCAGTCCTGTAAATATTTGTATATATGCATATGAGAAATTATATAGGTATATAATGATAAATGTATGTATACAAAGATTATATATATATATTTTTATATAAGCTTAATTAACGATTCCTGCATCTCCACTTAAGTGACTAAATTCAAGGATATACAAGGTCTTTACAGGGCTGGGGAAAACAAACTAATAGGTGTACATACTTTTTTCTTCTGTTGTTGCTTTGGATTTCATTTCTTACCTAAATCCACCAGAGGGAAGTCTTTAGCAGAGTTATGCAGATGCATTTTACTGCAGGTCGCTTCATTTGAATGAACATCAGAGAGAAATAGGAAAGTTTGTCTCCAGCACAGCTTCCATAAAGCGTTAAAAAACAAACAAACAAACCTCTAGTCCAGTCTATAAAAATCCTGGTGTTTAGTGTAATTTTTTGGTGTTTTTTTTTTTTTTTCTCCTGATACTGGAGCTTCCAGTTATTCTTAGTTCCTGTTTTCAGAACTGCAAATGCTCTGTTTTTACTGAAAGTAGGAAGAGAACAAGCTGAGGCTATAAAATAACTAGAAGACTTAAGGTGCTGTGTCTATAAAGAAAATAAAAACAAATGCAATGAAAATTACTGTGAAAGTTGGTAGTAATGAGTTGTCACAACAAATCCAATGTCTATTGCAAGGCTTGCACCAGTGTGTAGAATTAGGGAACTGAGCTGTGACTGCAGTATGTATAACTTTGTACATGGGCAATGGCATTTTTGACACAGTCAGGTTGGCTTATCCTATTAACAACAGGAATGCAAAGATTCTTCTAGTAAATGGAACAATGGAGCTATTTAAATCTGATTAGAATTTCTCATTTGGACCGAGGGCTTTGACATGATATGTTTTTGATGGCAGCGTTTCGTTAATTAGAAATTAGATCAGCCGTGCTTGTGGCATTAGCACACGAGCTGTGGAATGTGGTGGTGATAAAAAGGGTGCACCTGAGGTACAGTAAAAAATCCACATACCTTTTTGGTGGAAATATTTTAATCCTGAATATTAATGGCTTGAAATCCAGCTGTGAGGTAGGACCTGAATATTTAACCCTCACTGTTGCCTCCCTGTTTCTCAGCCTGTGGTTACACTACTGCAAGGTTTAGGCTACCCTTGGAAATGACCTCTGCTCAGCAGCATGAAGATCCCGTATTTCACAAGCTGCAGATGGAAAAACTTCACTTCCTTCACTCCCTTCCAAGGTGTGTTAGTGTGTCCTACAGAACTTCCCTCCCACTTCCAGGTCCCACCAAAAGCCTGTGTATATGCTTGTGAATACCTACACAAAAACAGTACCCGCCTGCCCTCCAACCTGCTCCCTCTATCTAGCCCTGTGCACAGGAAAGACGACGGCTGTTCAGCTGGAGGGGCTGTGAGAGTGTCACGCCTGCATGCAAGCAGGCTTGCAAGAAAGCCAGCCTGCATGCATATTGGTGCCTAGCGAGCATGCACGGAGAGCTGGCTGGTGGGCAGGAGGAACGCACGGTGCTTGAGGAACGAGGCAACAGGAGGGCTGAAAGTGAGCAAAAAGCCACGGGAAGGGCAACTGAAGAAGCAGGTGGGAAACACTTGCTGTCTATTCGTGCAAAGAACTTTACCTAGTGCGAATTTATGTATGGCAACTGAAATGCCATACATATATATAGGGAATTATATAGTTATATAGTTATAGGGAAGGACAAGGGATGGTCCTTGTTGCAAGGCATGTTTGGAGCATCTATCTTATGAGGATAGACTAAGAAAGCTGGGCCTGTTTAGTCTGGAGAAAAGAAGACTGAGAGGAGATCAATATGTATAAGTACCTGAGGGCTGATTGTAGGGAGGATGGGGCCAGGCTGTTCTCCATGGTGGCCAGTGGCAGGACAAGGGGTAATGGGTATAAGTTGAAACATAGGAAGTTCCATCTCCGTATGAGGAAGAACAACTTTCCTATGAGGATGACAGAGCACTAGAACAGGCTGCCCAGAGAGGTTGTGGAGTCTCCTTCTCTGGAGATCTTCCAAACCCGCCTGGATGCCACACTGTGCCACGTGCTCTAGGTGTCCCTGCTGGAGCAGGGATGTTGGACTAGATGATCTCCAGAGGTCACTCCCAACCTCAACCATTCTGGGATTCTGTGATTCTTGATTCTATGGTGGAAGCAGACTTTTTCTTAGTTCTCTGCAAGCTTCATGAGGAGCCCTATGCTCTTTCAGTAACAGGATAGCAGGTATGAGAGAGTGAGCCTTGAGGATGGGTGTCTTAAGCTCCTGTGGAGGAACACAAATCACTTTCAGAAGGATATTGTCCTTCTGTAGAAAATATGATAGAAGCCATACAAATGTTCTCTAGGAAATTGAATGTGTTAAATGAGAGACCAGCTGTATGTTATCTGGATTTTCTCAATGAAATCTTCAGCCTCGCTGAAATGAGTGGCAAAACTTAACTGATCTGAAAAAGGCCAAGTCTTGACTCTCCAGAGGAAGCCTTCACAGTTCTTACAGCAGAATGACATTGCTCCAGAGTTCTGGGTTCATTTTTTCTTTTTTTTTTTCTAAGTTAGTGACATTGTGCTGAAGACATTAATCTTAGACATCATGAGTAGGCAGTGTTTAGATTTGAATTGCCTTTTTTAGCCATGAGAGGACTGCTTGAGGTTTGAGGTCAGCATTAAACTGCGAACTGATCTTGTCAGCTATTTTTGCAAAACTGTGTTTCCAAAATGGCTTAGTTTAATAAAAACAAGATTCTTTTCCAGAATTAGTTAGAATTATGAAAGAAAGAATGACCATAACAGACAAGGAAAATCAGTTTTCCTTTGATTTTTTGATCAAAAAAGGTAACAGTAGGTTTATAGTTGAGAATTTGAATTTCCTCACCTCCTGAAAGGTTTTCATATTAATTATTTTTGGTCATTGTATACTTTGCTGTTGTTCTAAACTGTGGTTTAAATTCATGTTAATCTGTTTATGAATAATTGATCAGATTGTGTTGGTCCAGTGGAATACTGGGTACGTGAGCTTTTTACTTGAAAGATGAGCAGCTCTGAAGCAGAAGATGATTTATCAAAAGAAATTGTAAATTATGTAAGACACCCACCTCTTACTCCTGGCATTAAATAAATGACATTTTTAAATCATTAAAAGAGAAGTAAGTTAATACAATAAAGCTTAATGAATATCAGATAAAAATAGCAGAGAAGAAAGGGTACAGAACTAATTATTGAGTATGATACATCTAGTTTAAGCTCTGGACTCTCTATAGAAATCATTGTTCTAATCACTATTGGCAGTATGAATAGAATGGATGCAACAAGTTCCAGAAGAAAAATGTTTTTTTGAGTGACTCTTATTCAAAGCGGGTAAAGAGATTAGCATTTCTGTGGAACTGGTAATGTTGCTTTTCTCCTGGGCTGTGTAAGTGGAAGGGAGACACTGAATAAAACAAAGGAAGAGAATAATAACTAGAGTAAACTAAGGCAGACCCTTTGTTTGGCATTCTGAGAAATCCAAAAGTACCTTCAAAATATAAATATAAATGTAAATATACAAATATTTACAGCTCTCTTACTAGTTATCTGATGTGCCCTAAGATTCTCTTAATTTGTGTATTCAGTTATTAATGACAAAAGGAATTACCTAACACAGTTCTGAAAACACTGTCAAATAGTTTTTGAAATGACTTTTACTCAGACAGATACATGGATTAATTCATTGACTTCAGCTATTCTGCACTTCAGGACTTTTATCCCCCCCAGACATGTCAGAGAGAAGATGAATTATTTCACTAAGGACACAGGAAACATTTCTGTGCTAACTTTCAGATAAATCTTGCCCAACAGATTAGATATTAATAGGCAATCAAGTGCTAGCTTAATGCTACTGTAGCGTTAATATTTTAGTTACAAAATTCCATACTTGATAGTGATTAGTGATTCAGTAGTTGTGACTGTTGACTGTGAAGAAAGGTGAAGATTTCTTTTTTAGACTAGTTGCCCATGGAAATAATGCTAATGCACTCAGCTCTTCTATGTGTATGTGTCTGTGTCCTCCACTATCACATTTTAACTCTGACAAACTGTTTCTCAGAAAGGCAGAGGTCCAAAAGACTTTTATATCCCTCTAATTTTCATAACAAAAGAGTAATAGAGCAGAGGATGTGCCATGGATGTAAATATTTGAAATTGTCCCCTTTAGCTTTTGATCCTGTGTAGTGATTTCTACAGTTTGTGAATTCACATATTGCTGCCAAAATATCCTGTAGGACGAATTCATAATTATATGAGACAGAGAGAAAACGTCAGTATAATTTGTTTACAAAGTCTGTCAATCCAGAGCCATAAAACATAGTAGCCAAACTTCACTTTGTTTCTGGAACCTCACACTTAACTTCATTGTCTTTGATAATGGAGTGAGTTGAGTCAAAGTATTTATGTCCCTGTTTTCCTGGTTTACTGTTTTCTTTTTCTTGAAGAGCTATTTTAGCAAAGCGAGGCATTTAGGAAGTCTGAGACTTAAAATTCTAACTGTGCTATTTTTGCTCTGCCTAACTTTAGTGATGTGAGAAGTACTTTTTAAAATTCATGGTGCTACTGTTTGGGGCAGAGGTACAACTGTGCGTGGATGCCTAAGGTCAGAGCGTCAGTGTCCAGGTGTTCCCTGAACCCATGATGATACAGGGCAGTTTTAAAACACAGAAAAGGAAGATCATTCTTCTAGCCCCGTAGCTCAGCAGACTGAGCACACTTCAGAAGATACTCTTGCATAATGCAATACTGTCTACTAAGGCGGTCTCTGCAAATCAAAGTGTTACAGAAAAAATAGCTAAATTTCTGGGTTATTTATTTTTTCATTTATTTCCTGGAAGTTTAGAACACCCTTGAATCATATAAATTCAATCTGGGGGTTTCTCCGTATGTGGCTGCACTGGACAACAACAAAAAAGTAAATAAAATGAGAAATCGTGAAACTTTAAAAGGCTATCAGCACTGTCAATGTAGTGGTTTATGTATTTCTATGCTTAATGACTCTATGGCATATGTATTTAGAAAGACAAATCAAGAGAAGAAAATACAGGATCATATTCTCATTTCACATTTCTTTTGAAAAGCTAGCTGTTCTCTCTGGGAGAATGAGAGCTTAGAGATTTATTTCAAGACTGCAGATAAAAATCTGTGTTCCATAGTGAACATGAAAGGGTATAGCAAATGATTTTTGAGCAGTTTTAATTTCCTATCTACATGTCTATTCATACCTGCTGTTCAGACTATGCTACCAGCAAATCTGTGTTGATATGCACCTTGGAGAGGTTGTTTTTTTGTGAGAAAATGTAGGAAAAGAAAATTCTTTTCTATTATTTACATATTTAAAATATTTTAATAATCATTTGGTAAATAAAACTAAGACTGAAAAAAATAACAATAGATAGTTCATTTTCCACACAAGATAGTTTTGAAATAGAAGAGTTCCATTACAGTTGCTAATTACAGTTACTAATTACAGTTGTTACCACAATATTACACTATTCTCAGTGCATCACCTTAATTTAAGATGTATTTTCCAGTGATGTATCAGTGAACTCTTGTGCTTGTTCTTACAGTTGTGTTTCACAAACAGACTCAACCCATCATTTGATTTGCCAAACTGTTCCTCATGAAGAAAAGATATAGTTTTAATTTGGTGAACTGTGCTGGTGATCACGGCAACTGTTTGTGCTTCAGAGCTATACTATTCTCACCCTCTCATGCCACCTTAGGTTTTCTGTGTTTTTTTTTTTTTTGAGTCATATCTTGCAAACAAGGGGTCTTCTATTTAAATCCTTCAATAAGCATAAAAGTAATTTTATTATCAGAAATGGTGTTTGATACTTTGCTGCTATTTATCTGATAAATGATGAGAGCACAAATGGGGCTGCATAAGGATGGAATGGTACTCAGTTAGAGGTAATATCCTGCTTCTAGCCCACCATATGAAGGAAAATATAAGGCCCCTGACTTGCTCCAGATCCTAGCCAAAAAAAATTCTACCACACTCAAAACAAGTGTATTCAGCATAACTCAACAATAATACAGTTCTCAGTTTTATAACATTAATATACGGGGGCGTAAGGAAGCAGGCCTCCACAATTATAGACCAATTTATATAGCTTGAAATTGTATAACAGTGTCCAGTGTTAGAGATTAATTTTGCTTCTCTTCTAGAAATATCCACAGGATATCAAAATGGAAGTTGCGCAAGCACAATGTGTGGCCAAATCTCTGGGATCATAAAATGAATGCAAAGCTTTATCTTGATGCAAAAATCTGTCATGCTCTGGCAAGGTAAATTGTCATTTATTCTGTCCTGAAGGCAGCGAATTTACCTTTACGTTTACCTCCCTGTTTATAAATGCAAGGTAAAATTACATTTTTTGGTGTGGAAAGTCATTTTATATTCCCATTTCTAGCTGATGTTTTTCTTCATAATTGCTGTTTCACTTGCTCTGCATAGATTTCTGTTTTCTGGAAGATGAAATACTGTTGTCAGGTAAAATTAGGCTGGGAGGAAGATGATTAGGAGAAAATAATTTCTCATTTCCCATGAAGAGAAGCAAAAATGTTTTGGGCAATGAGGATTGAGATGATGAGTATTTCAACTTAAATAGCCTTTCATGTGATGTTTATTACTTTAATCTTTTAAATAGTTGTATTTTCATTGCCATAGTCTGGGCTAATGCTGTTAAACACAGGGAGATAACTTTGAGGATTACAGAAAGATGAAAATGATTGCATTTCCAGAAAGTATGGTACCTCACTTGAAAAATACGCTGTGGTGGCAGCAGTACTAGCTGTTTTGATAGGACAAGAGTAAAACTTTAGAAGAGTATGGAGAGAGAATATGTTCTCGGAGTACTAACTCTTGAGAGAAAATAGGATTTTTAAACAAGCAGAGACTTTGCTACCCCTTTTTCCTGTCTTCCGATATGAGAGAAAACTGGATTGGGTTTCCTCTTGCCTTAGCTATGGTCAGCTTACTGAAATAAACAGACTGTTTCAAGCAGTGAGACAGCTCTTTGAATACATTTCAGGTGTTTTTCTTACTTCAGTGATAACCATAACCATCAAGGTGGAATAGAAAGTGGGTCCCCTTCTTTGCTTTACTTAGGGGTAATGATTAATAAAGGCTTTTATCATGCATATAAAAGCTAGCTAGTCTCTAACTGTCTATAGATCGCTGATTTCCTGTGTTACACAGTACTATGGTAGCATGGGAGTCCCATGCTGGCCTTGGGTTTGATGTCTGGAATGGGGGTATCCAGTGTGGTTGTGGGGTTTGGGTGTTGGCACACAGGGTTTGGGGGATTTGGATCTGCCTAGGTTTGGTGTATGGTACGAGGGTGTTGGAGATTTCTGAGACTGATATTCGGAGGTTTGTGGCCATGCCTCTCTCATGGGGTCGGAGCTGAGCTGAGTCACAACCCGACTGCTTTTGTGTTAGGGACGTTGGTGACAGCGTCCAGGCAGGGAGTTCAGGCTCTGAGGAAACCCGTGCTCAGAGTGCACTGGAGCCTGTTGTGGTGGTCTGTGCAGGAGAGGTGTGAGGCAGTGTCAGGTGGAAAGGGGAGGGGGATGTTCTTGGCTTGTGAGAGTGAGGAGTTCTGGTGTTCCGGCAGGGCGTGGGGAGGCTCGGGAGGTTTGGGGGGCTGCAGGGGAGCTGCAGGCTGGGAGTCGCAGGTGGCCGTGGCAGTGTTGCTGGAAGAGCCCTGCCATTGCTGGTGGGAGAGCTGCGCCCGGCAGCTGCAGCGTGTGCTGCAGCTCCCTTATGCTCCCTTACGGTGTTAGGGAAATTTGTGGCCATATGCGGGGGTCAGAGGCACTTGTTGGGGGTTCATTCAGGGTGCTTGATAGTGAAGAAGGGACTCATCTTTTTTAGTTGGAGTAACAGTCCTTTGCTGTCTGTTTTGTCCTTTTGCTCAAATGTATTATGAAAGGTGAGGTTTTAGTTTAAATAGCGTTCATCAAAGTGTACTAAGTTGGTGCAGAACCTAGCGAACATCACTCATACTTTGCCATACTGGCTGCAGAGATGGTGGGCTTCTTCCTAAATATTCTTGTTAGAGTTACCTGAGGAGATTTTAACATGAGTTTGGATTAGTTCGTGTCTGAAGTGATTGCTTCCCATCATGATTTCCATTACTTCTTGCTGCATTATTTCTTAAATATAAGTTGATTCTTATAAAAAAATCTAATACCTTCCTTAAAGTGATTTGCTAGTCACCCATTCTCTTAAAAATTTTAATTTCACTATATAGTTTTAGGTTCATTTTTGGGTAAATCAGATTTGGATTATGCAGCAATTCACAACACTGTAAGGATACTGCATAATAAGCTTGCATTTGCTACAGAGATGCGTGCTGTGTTGCTTGAGCTGGTGGGACTAAAAAAAGTTGAAATGCTTGCATAAGCACCATTATTAAAGACTTGTGAAAAACTGTGTGGCCAATCTGAATGCACCCCTACCCTGACAGCAGTTTTGGTTAAAAATATTTTTTTTATCCATTTTTTTTCTTTTTTTTTTCTCCTGTGGACCCAACCGTTAGTCACAATGTTTGAAATCTTTTGATGGTATGAGATCACTGCAAGCCTTAGATTAATATTTACACACTGCCTCCACAGGCTTACAGAGCTTGTCTATTTTCCTGTTAAAATGATGTAAAAGATTAAAAACTGATTATTATTTTGGCCAGTTCTGCACAAATAAGGGTTTCTGTGTAAAACTTGTGGTGGTAAAGATGGTTTAGTGTGGTGAATGAGCAGACATACAGCAGTGGGCCAGGAGTGATGTCATTCTTCTCATTCCCAACACTTTGTTCTCAAGCAGTTTGCACCTGGTCCCTTAGATATTGTTAACCTTTTCCTTGCTCAGTAGGATATTACTGCCTCCTGTTTCATTTGCTATCTCTCTGCTACATTATCAGTGATGCTCCTGCTGACCGCCACAGTTAGAGCGGTCTGCCTGAATTACTGAAGGAACAAGAATCAGATGTAGGGGCAGCAGAACTGTAAGTTGGGACAAAGATCACTTAGGTGTTAAGGCCTCTTGGGAATGAGAGGACAAACTTTTGAAGGAAAAGGATGCTTAGTGCTATAGCTGGTAGGGAATAAAAAGACACTATGTTGCAGTTCTTGTCTCCCTACCCTTCACCTACGTCTGTAAATATGCCTGTGGACTGTGAAAACGAATGGCATGCTGGATAAAGCAATGGGGATTTCAAGATCAGAAATTGGTCTCCATCTCCATTTCCCCAAACGAAAACTGGGTCTGGTAGACAGGAAAGGTAGTTTGAGGCCTCTGGCCAGGACTGCCTGAGAAAGAGCACCTATATGTTTTGGAGGGAGAAATCGTTGGCTTAGTATTCTGTACCCCAGTGGTTTCTGATCTCTCTTGCTGGTCATCACTTGAGAAAACTGATACCATGTGTGGCTCAGTGGATTGCTTTTTTGCCTTTCCACCACAGCATCAGACTTCTTGGTGCTAGTGCTCATCTCTTCCATAGGATCGGGAACCTTGGGACCTGGATTCTGGCCTCACTGGTGGAGCCTGTCTCAAAGGCTGAGAAGACCTTGAGCTAATTCTCAGGCAGATTCTTCATTTTAGGCTTTTTTTCCTAAGGAAGCAAGCTTAAATGACTGGACTGTGTTGGCATTTCTGTCCCGGTTGGGTTTGAACCCATTGCTCTGTTTAAATTGGACTCAGGAGAGCAGTGAAGTTCTCAAAGATATAAGTTCTGCTGTTAATGAAAATGCCTGGCTGCTTTTCAAATGGAATCCCAAACTCCTCTTGACAGAAGAACTAGTTTGAGGTCATTGGACAAGTTGCAGGCTGGTCTGTCCATACCTAGTGGCTGAGTATGATACATGTAGCAGAACCAGCTGCAGTAGCCCCTGCTTTTTGCCTAGATATTACAAGAGGGAGCCGTATGCGCTTGGGAAAGAGGAATGCAGGGAAGGAGGACACAAACTCAAAGAAACAAGTTTTATTTTTTCAGCTCTCTGAGAAACATCTTGTGAGAAGTGTATTCTCTGTTTCCCCATCAATGTCTGAGGCAGACAGCTTGTTGATGAGTCTAAATAACAGAACATGACTGAATCTCTGCTGCTTGTCTCCTAGTGGAGATTTTTCTTGCTGTCTCGACTGATATTGTGGCTGTAGAAGAGCTTTGCGCCCAGTGTTTCACTCATTCCTTCCCTTTAGGCTGTTGTGGATGTTTGAAAGGTAAACTTTGATAAAGAATCTTTGAAGTTGAATACCTGTTTTTTCTTCCACTAACAGATTTAAGAGTTGGGCAGAGAAACCTTCAACTTTCATTAGAGGTCTCCAAATTCAACCAAGAGTGTTCTGACATATTTAAGTTTTCAAGAAATCATTTCTTCTATAGCACAGTTATATACTGCTTGCTTATGGTGTTTGTGAAATGGTTACAGACAGATTTTTTTTAACTCTCTGAATGTATCATGCAAATCTGAACTTCCAGTGTAGACAAGAAAGCCATATAATCTGCATGGATTTTATAGCACCTTGTTTTTCTCAACAACAAGACAACAAAGCAACCTAGCTTAGAGGAACCTATCTGTATCTACTCTGGAATATACTGTTTGACCCTCCTTATCACATACACATACTGAGCCGTGTGTGTTCAGAAAATGATTAAAATGTATTTGTAATGCATTACTGCACATATGCATATTCATAATATCTATGGCAGTGTGTGGAAGGAGTAGTTGAAATAACTTTTTGACTGATTATTAAAGCAAAATAAAAGCTCTGCTGCTTCCCAGGCTGGCCGGCTTGCTGGGACATTTTTATAATTCTTGTGCTCTGTTGTTGGAGATCTCCAATTAGCCTCAAACTAGAGCTCACGGCTTGTGTGTGAAACAGGCAGCTGCTGGCACGCAATCTTCCCTGAAGTTGTTTCCTTTCCTTTTTCCTGAGATTTAGCGAAGGGGGGAAGGGGTTGGAGTCACATGGATACAAGGCTTTTGATTAATGTCCAAGCCTGTGCTGCTGCGGAGGCTTTCCAAGCTCTCAGCTAGCAGGGTGAGCTGGGAACCAGTGACCGCTCATTTCCTCCAGGCTGTGTCCCCTTCCTGACGGGAAAGGCGCGCGCTGGGGTGGCTCTCTGCCTCCGGACCTCGCGCTGCCGCTGGAGCCGGGTGAGAAGGGGCTGCGGCTGCCGTGCGACTCCGACCAGCCGGAGCCCAGCGCTGCCATGTAACTTAGCGGGCTCTTTTGTTGTCCTTTCCCGCAGCCGGGGCGCTCGGGCAGCACTGCCTGCCGCCGGGAGGGGAGCCGGGCCAGGCGCCGCGCTGGGAACGCCGCTTCTGCTCCTTGCACCATGACAGAGGAAAGCAAAGGGGACGGCAAGGGGGAAAGCGGGAAGGACCTGGAGAAGCAGCTTCGCCTGCGCGTGTGTGTCCTCAATGAGCTGCTCAAGACGGAGCGGGACTATGTGGGCACGCTGGAGTTCCTGGTGTCGGTGAGTGGCATGGAAGTGCCCCTTGGCCTGCGGGATTCGGGAGAAGCCACAGGGAGCTCTGCTTGCCCCTGTGCCGTGATTGGGGAAGGGACCCCCCCAGGAGGGGCTGGGGGGATGGCCGGACTGGAGCGCGGCTCGACCAGGCAAGCGTATTCCAGTGCGGAGCTGTGCCGGGCACAGCTCCCTTTGGCTTAAACGAGAGGCTTTGAACTAGTAGTCTTTGAAATGTCCAGGTCAGAGTGTCCCCTGTCCCCAGCCTCGCCCTTCCTGGGGAGCCTGCCCAGATGATCTCACATCTGCCCAGATGATCCCACATCTCTGGGCATGGAGGCTGAGGGGGGAACGTGTTTGGGTTCAGGGCTGCTTCGGATGCTGGGGCTGGTGCTCCTTACAGGTTGCCGCAATTCCGTTATGTTCAATAGTCCTTGAAACAAAGTAGTGCAGGGGGTGAGGGAGGGAGCTGGGGGGTGCAGCAGCTGCTTGGCATTAAAGCCACATGTGGCACTCGGTCCTGCTGGTGATACAGGGCTCCGCTGGGAAGAAAGCATGTTCTGGTGAGGGCTGACTTGTAGCAGTTTCAGCTTCCTCCTGTGTCCTGCTATCGCTGTGGGTAAGCTTATTTGTGGCAGGTAATAGCTTAATCAGAAAGGCAGGATTTCGTGCTCTCTGCTGAAAGAGCCAAAGCAGCGTAATAATTTCCTTAAGATGTGTGTGCAATGTTTCTTTCCCATTTGCACACGGCGTTGGTAGCATCACTTTAGGGCCTTGTTGAGATAAGCATATCTGAATGGTCTGTTTAAGTGTGCAGACGATATCCGAATCGTCTGCTCAATTTTGCAGATGATCTTTCACAATGTCCCCCCCCCAGTTCTTTTCTCCCCTCCCCTGTCTCGTCAAAGAGGGGAAATCCTTCAAACTGCAAACTTCCTGCTTTGCTGCGGTGAGATCTGTGAACTCTCTGCTTATTATCATGGAAGAGGAAATTCCCAACTTGGCTGTGACAGGCAGAATGAAAGGACAGACACTGGAGTGAAATAAGATCTACCGAGTAGCTTATTTTCTCCATATGTTTATCCTCGGAACCATGAAAAATGGTAAATGTTCCAATGTGTTTTCTGTTTTTCACATTTTTTTTACAAGTCTATTTGAAAAAGTGGCTGTAAGATTGCCTTTTACTTTCGTTTAGCAATCAGATTTTATTTACTGTAAAAAATAGAAAGTATCTTAAGGGAATGATTTACAGTATTTGAACTTAAGCCCCATTTTTAATGTGTGTCAGTTTTCAGTCACTTTAGTAAATTTAAAGCATTCGTAGTGTCTTTAATTTTGGACTTGACAGCTTGAGACAGAAAGATAAATATTAGTATTCAAGTGGTAAAAGCTCAGCTCCTTGCAAAAAGACTCTCTACATATATCTAGTTGCATCCCAAATAGTGAATTCATGTCTGAAAACCTGGATCAAGGTGACCCAAATAAATCATGAGAAGAAAAGGAGGAGGGCAGGAGTTAGTCACCTGATTCTCTGTCAGCTTTTCCATGCTTGTTGATGCTAGTGAACGGGGTTCAAATGATAATTCAGAGGATTTAAAGCTTTCGGAGGGAAGTGTCATGCATTCTGACTGTACTTCAGTGCTGATTTGAGCAAACAGCTTCTGAGCTTTTCCTTGGCCTATCTGCTAAGGTTGCTGTTGAGAGCAGATGCGGTGGTTGATTTTTGTGAGGACAACGCTGGGCTACAGCCCATGTGGAGATTGTGTTTATTTCACATAAACCATCACCACAACCATCACTGTCCCTTTTCCTCTGGTTACTTCTTGATCTGGAGGCTAGATCCTCTCACTTGAGGTTTACTGTTCCCTTTTCTTGAAACTCTTGTGGGTGCTAGGATGAGCTTTTCTGAGGTGTGAACAACAGAAGAGTTTTCTCTATTTTGTTGATAACTGAAGGTTTATTCCTAAGTGTTCAACCTTGGCAGGTCTTGTGTAAAAACTATACAAGTACCCAGAAGATATAGGATGAGTCTGTATTAGCAGGCCAGAGTGTGATTTTGAAGTAATCAAATCCAGATTTGATATGGATGAATCCAGATCTTCCAGCAATCCATTCTCTTGTTGTTTCACCTCGAGAAGTGGTCTTGGTGCACCCAAACTGGTTTGCTTTTGGATGAAACTGAGGTGGGAGACCTTCTTTAGGAACACATCTGGCTAATGAGTGTGCAACAAGAGCTGGTTTGAAGCAACTGCCCTCGCTCCTCCAACAGGTGAAATTTGGATCTGGGGTCTCAGTACCCTTTCTCTGTCCAAACCCTATCCTGCTTTGTAGCACTTTTTAAATTCAATGCAGCTGTAGAGAATGCAGTTCCAATAAAAGTTTGGAGTTAGGCTTCCACGTCTCTTGGGCTCTGTCACTGGTAGGAATATTTATGCTGAACTTACAGTGGTAGAAATCATGTTTCCTTTATGACGGAAAGGCTGAAGACTGTGTAGTTTTTTCTAAGGAGGTTGCATAGAGGACATGCAGTTTCCACTGAAGGTAGTAGGAACAGAGTATTTGCTTAGATAAGGGAGAAATCTATTAGACCATAGTTTTTTGTGGGCTTATAATGTTCTGTGATGTGAATAGTTCATACAGAGTCCATACTCCTATAAGCCATATTTTCGTTAGTAAGTTGTTCTTGTGCAGGAAAGGGATAGCAGGTAAGTGAGATTTATGTGGAAATGTAATGCACATATCATACTTACCTCATTTTCCTGATTGCTTTGTGATCCCTCGTGAAGTGAATTGATAGCATATACTACTGCAATTATTGTAGTCTTGGGCTATGATAATTATACTGTTGTCATGGCTAATATGTAATATAAATAGGTATGGAAGTGAGGTGTAAGCCTGATTTGACCCAATGATGGGAGGAAGGAAGTCCTCTTGTTGATGTTAACTATGTTGGTGAAACTGCTTCTACTGGTACCCTCGTGGTTGGCTGGAGGATGAAGAGGTGGTAAGGAACTGCTGGAATGTGCCTATATGGGAAATGTTTTGCTGTTTTCCTTATCCTGGAAAAACTTCCATTAGAATTATTTAGGTTCTTCACTTAGTATGGGAATTAGAAAGGCTGTCACAGAGGACAAATTTCTGATGGGCATTTCAAGTAGTGTTTGTTTCAGGACTTCTCTGCTGTTCTTCATTCTCTGATAAAGACCACCAGTGTAGTGAGAAGTAGCTTGGTTTATGTAATCTGTTGAAGGATAACAAGGCTATGGAGTGCAAAGCAGAAAAGTTGTTATGTCCATTACTGAGTTGTATGAATGTAGCCAACTAATGCCCACCTTTTATTTTTGGCTTTATGTTGTGTGAATATAGTATTGTGTTTTTAATGTGTACTCATCACAGATCAAATCTGAGTAGGAAGGCCTGGTTGTATTCACTTTGGATCTCCAGAATCTTCAGAATCTCTTGGTAATAAGTTATACTGTGTTGAGACAGTAGTAATACTGAGCACAGACAGTTTTAGGCACATTTGAGTGAGATATGTAAACATGTGGATAAATTTAAGTCCCTACATAGTCACTGCAATGTTAGCAGGACCAGGCATGCACAGGGGATTATAGAGGATTGTAAGGGATGCAGTAGTCTTTAGTATTCAATATTCTTCAAATATCTATCTAGTGATAGAAAAACTTGTCTAGGTCACTAAAACATTTTCAAAGATGGAAAGGTGTCTAGAGATGGAGTATGTTTTGAGCTACAATCTAAGATTTTGGTTGAAAACTACTGATACTTCTCTAGCTAATTAGCATTTTTTTTTCTTCTGCTGCTCCCTGGTGATACATTTACATCTTCCAAGGAAGGAATCTTTCCTTTTTGACAGAAAAGCTGTTGCTTGCAGGGATCTAGGAGAATAATTTTTCATCAACATGCTCATTCTGGAGGAGAGAGGAAACAATAATTGATGATTATTTACCCTGTGTATGCTAATTACACATTCTCTAATTCAGTGGTTTCACTGAATAAATACAACCTTGAGTGTTGATAATAAAGGTGCTGTTTTACTTTTGTGTATTCATCTATATCACATACAATATATATTTCAAATGGAAATATATACCCTTTTCATTTGTTTTATTTAGGGTGCACTTTTTAAACATAATGAAAATCTACTCTTTTTTTTGTCCATAAGTAGCACAATTAGCTCACTAAAGTGAAACTGCATAAACTTTTTAAAGATTCTAGTTGGTCAAGTATCTTATGCTGTTAAAATGTTACTTGACTTTTTAAGAAACATTTTACAAAACAAATTTCTTTTAAATTATCTTAATGGTTTAATGCAAGATTTTATTTACTGTGCAAAGTGGAGCACTGGTCTGAATCCTCAAGTTAGGAGTAATAAAGAGAAGAGTAAGACTGGAATAGAAGTTGCTGAGAAGTAAAAAGAATTTAATAGTAAATAAGTGCTAAAGAGTGGCTGGCTGAATTGTCTCTTTATCACTTGGTATGAGGATTGGTTGTTGTGATAATGTTTTATGCTGCAATTTAGCCAGTAAAGTCAAATAAAGCCATAAAGAACTTCAGCATGCAGATAAATTGCAAGGAAATATGGTAGGTACAAAAGTAGGTTAAAAAAAGATATATTTAAAGGAAGAAATATTATTTTGAAGTAGAAAATGGAAATGTAATACGGCTGCTACATTAAATACTTTGGGGATATCCATGGAAGTGGAGAGTTTATTTTTATATGACATGGATCTCTTTTTCTGATGTGTTTTCATGTTCTGACAGATTTGACACTGAGGGGAATAGAAGCAGATGTTAGTGCTCTGTGTTAGGCTTCCAAAACCCCACAGCCCGAGCTGGGGTGACTGGATAGTTAGATCCTGAAGCAGCGGGAAAAAAAAAAGAAAAGAAAAGCTAATTTATTATGCAGCACATGCTCTGATTTAGCATATCTCTTCTGTGCAAATATGTATATTTCTGCCTGTTAAAGCACAGTTCTTTTTGTCTCGGTTTAAATCTGTTAGGTCCTACTGTACCACTTTTCTCTTCCACTGGTGCTATAGTGAACATAGGGTTATCTGTAAATGTATGTACCCTGTTAAGGGAAGCAGAATCTTTATTTTTCAAAGGACATAAAAAGATTTGATTATCTCATCTTCTGTGTGGCTGTGTGACTTCCAGGACCTGCATTTCCCCACCACACCGAGCCTTTCATTTTTCCCTTGTCTCAGTAGGTATTTCTCTGAATGATGAGCAGATTAAGGAGTTAGACTAATTAGTAGTAACAAAGAGTCTGCATGAATTATAGTTAACTTCAGTGTTATTACCCTTGGCCAGCAATAGAGGATTTTTGTGCTGGATTGCAACTCCCCAAATAGTTGTGCTAGATGATGCCATTAAATTGCTGGACCTTTCACAAAAGAACCACTTCTGAATGGTCTTTTATGGTTATAGTTTGATACAAGAATAACATTATAGCTCTGTCTATACAATATCTCCAAATCAATTACAGTAATAATTAGTGACTTCAGAATAGTTTGTATAACTGCATTTATGTTTTATAAAAGGGATTTAAATGAATGGAAGGGAAGGGTTTTAGCTGGCTGCATTTTTTGATAAGGTTATGGGATTTCCTTTTTCTTCAGGAAGAGAAAAACAACATTCTATGGCTACTTCATCATAAAAAGTCAAAAGGAAGTGCAAACACAATTACCATAGAAAGTCAATATCTTTTCCATTCACTTCCGGCTTCTGCTGTTTTTTAACTTGCTTAAGCTTTAGAAAAAACCTGAATATGATATTCTATTTCTATTTGCCTCTGGTTGCCTATATCAATAGCACCATCTGTGATCTCTATCTAAGTAAAGGTAACTGATTAAACGCTATTTATTTCTATGTAATACCCCATCCCTGACACCTAATTCTTGCTTTATAGAGTTGGTTAGCATAAGAAATTATTCCTGTCTCCATTAGCTGAGCACAGAGTTCATTCAAGGCAAAAAGAGTTTTTTTGGCAAGTATTTCATCTTGTTTGGAAGTGTAATGAATTATACTGAACTCTAATCAAGACAGATGTTTCATACTTTTCACTGGATTTCCTCTATTGCTCTCAGATGTCCTTAGACTATATTTTGCAAAGGTGTTGTTTAAGAAAAAAGATGGTTTGTTTATCTGCTCAAAGAAAAATCTAAAATACTGAAAGGGGAAAGTTTTATTTGATAGCATTTAAACAAGTTTTATGTTAGGAGTATTTTAGACTAAGACTAGGAAGAGAATGATATACTTAGGATAATAGGATACAGCAATTTATCTTCTTAATTGATCTGTACTTGTAAGTCTGGTTGCATTTATAGTGTTCCAATTATTCCTTTACTCAATCTTGGCTCTCCCATTGCATACATTTCATAAGTTTGTAAGGTGAATTGCTAATTTAGATGAGACTATTTTTGAGGAGACCATCCATCAGTATGTCTACACTAAGTTACTCTATGCAGCCAAACGCTGTTATATAGCATGCTGTTTGCAGAGATTTCAAATATTTATGGAGTCATATTTTTCAAACCTCTTCAGTAGCAATTTTTGTCACCACTTTTAAACACTAAGTGCTTAAAACTATGCCTTCCAAAGACAGCGTTTGTTTGGTAAGCTTTGCATGAAGGCTTGAGAACAATTTTGTCAACGCAAAGTAATGTAAAGTTAGTAACAGTGTTACACTATAGGAGGCACTGAGAACTTCTTCATATTGGAAAGCGAAAGGAACTATATCTTGGCCAAAATAAACATATCCAAACTGGCTGTAGTAGACCTGACATTGCTGGGGGCACCTTGCCAGTCTGTATAAGCATGTGTCTATATGTGAAGTTTATGTCTCTGTTTGGAAAGAAATTGGACTAATTTCAAGAAGTATAGAATGAAGTCAGATAATTTAGATGATAAGTTGAGAATAATTTAGGCTTTTAAATAAGTGTCTTCAGTAATCTTCCATATATGTACTCAAACACACTTTCTTTTTTTCAAGAATTTTGTCCAAACATTTTTCTGCTTTTGCTTTAAATTTACAGTACATGAATATTTTGTTTTGTGTTTCTGAATGCAGTGGTTTGGGGCTCAAGAAAGCTCTCTGGGCCGGGTTACTCAGGAGAGGTGTTGAGTCATGCAAGGTCTCCCCAAGCCTAGTAGAGACAATGACCAAGTATTTAGGGCAACAGGATATCCACAAGTCTGAGACTGGATGCGATGGATTTGAGGGAGCTAGTCCATATCCTTGTGAGACCTCCTTATCATCTTCAAAAAGTCATGGTGATCTGGGGAAGCTGATCATGACTGGGAAAAGGCAAAAGTTGCACCCAGTTTTGGGAAGGGCAAGAAGGAGGATCCAGGAAACTGCAGGCTGGTCAGCCTCACCTCAGTCCCTGGGAAAGGTTATGCAGCAAATGTGCGAAACAATTTTCATGACTGAAGGAAGAAACTGTGACTGGGAACAGCCCCCAAAGATTTACCAAGGGCAAATCACGCTTGATCAACCTGACCACCTTCTGTAAGGAGATAGCTAGTTCAGGGAACATGTAGAGAGCTGTGAATATTGTTTCCCTTGATTTAACCAGATTTTACTCAAGGCTATAGAATCTCTATATTTTGGAGATGTTCAAAGCTCAGCTGGGCAAGACTCTGAGCAACCGACCCATTGAGCGGGAGGTTGGTCTAAATGACCTACATCATGATTACATGACATGATCTTTTTTTTTTGTTGTTTTTTTTTCAATTTATTGATATGATGAGGAAAAAAGCAATTTGGGTCATGAAGTTTCAACACCTCAGGGGAGCAAGTTTTTCAGGGTTGTATCTCTACTCTGTTTTCTCTGTCCTCTGGAACTGCAGTGGAAATGGCGGGACTACACTGTTCAACAAATGAAAATATTAAAAATCAAAGTGGAAACTCAGATACAGTGACAACATTTTTGCACTGTGGCATATTTGCTCAGCAAGCAAGCAACCTTGCAATCTGTAATATTTTCTATTTGAAGAGCTCTCAGTGCATTACTGTCATTAATAAATCAAATCTAAGCAATCCTACCAATGAGAAATTTAAAGACATCTTGATTTCCAGTCTCACAGGAAGTTTGTGACAGAGTCAGAAATGCAGGTGATGTCTTGATTTCCAGTTCAGACTGCAAAGCAGAGCTTTCCACTTATATATAATTGATGCTAAAAGGATGGATGTCCGCTTAAAGCATCTGAGAATCTGCCAGAATATTTTTTCAAAGGCAGCTTCATTTTGTGCAAACTTCATTACTCCCCCAGTTCTCTCATGTGTTGTTCACAGCCCAGTTTATCCTGTTCTAGAGACACAGCTGAGATAGATAGTAGGAGTTTGTGCCTATTTTGTCAATAAACAATGTTAGGTCTCATGAGACTTCTTTATTTTCCACTGTAGCTTTGCAGCCTGATATCCCTGGTGCTCCTCGTGGGCTTTCCCTGTTCTTACCGTTTCTTTGGAGGGTGCTTGTATGTCTGCTGTTTTTTCAGATGTAAGTGTAAAGCCTGTGATCTGTCTATAGATCATAAACAGTATAAAAATTCTAACTGTTTAAGGATACAAGGGTAGGAGAAGCAGATGGAAATGCAGAGTAGTAGCAATAGTAGTTATAAGAAGTAGTAAAGTGGCTTTGAGTCCTTTACTTTTAGTTTAGTGTGATGAAAGAGGGGCCAAAAATAAATTGAAAATAACTCTTGGACAGAGTGCTATCAATCATTCATTCTTTGATGTGTTAATGGCTGTTGCATCTTTAATTTCCCTTCAAAATTACATTCACTGTAACACTTGCACCTGCAGTTTGCATTCATTAAAGTTATTGATAGGTTTGCTTTGTAAATACAAATTTGCCTATTATAACAACTAAGGAAAATGACCAGTATCAGTTGCAAGCAAATTTATATTAAATGCGTTAAATCGCAATTTACATTTCATTTAATTAATCCACTAAAAGTGATGTCAACAGAAATCTGATAATATGGATAATAATTGGAGGGTTCATATATGATGTCTTTTATAATATGGAAACAGGAGCTATTCAGAAGTCCCTCAGGGATATTAATGAGTTTGACTAGTGTGCATTAGGCAGGAACATGTGGCTGGCAGGTGGAACAGAAAGGAGGAAGAAACAGACTGACCACACGAATATGTGTGGCTGCAACCGCCGAGGCCTTGCTGGAACAGCCAGGGGTTGTGTTAGGAACGTAAGTACGAAAGGCCCTAAAGTGCCAGAGACCTTTCTCACTTAGGCTAAAACTTTATATTTGTTGTACTTACTTGGAAAGCTGCACGTCACTGAAAAGTTTAGTTTTGTGGCTTATTAACCTAAAATGAGAGGATTTGGAAGAACCTGTGAACGGCTGTGATGGATTTAATGGTAGGTCTATGACAGTAACTTTTAAGGAGTAGTTAGTAGCAGATGTTTAGAAGCTCCCAAGTTTGGGCAGCACTGCTTTAGGGGCTCCTTGGGTTTAGGGTTAGTGGTGACTGTGGGTGGATGGTGTGTAAGTAACCTCGGAATTTGCTTACTTGAATTTTGTACAGTTCCAAATATTTACTGACCCAGTACTTTCTGAATGGGATCCCTACAGAGTAACTCCTTTTGTCCATTTTAAATGTCTTTCCTAAAAATTTCATCAAGTGCTCAGATCAGTATATAGATACATACATATAAAAATCCAAGTCTAATTATTCCTGTTATGGAGCATCTTTTAATTTTTCAGTCTCTTTGAAATGAAATCCTTTAGTGTCATTGAGATCCACTCTGGTTTTATTCTTATTTTTTTTAGTAACAGCTTTCAGAAAGTAAAAATTAAAAAATGCAAATGCATGTTTTAGATATTTGGGGAACTGAATTAGAATTTGTATAAGATGTTCTGCTTACTCTTTCTCAAGGTGCAGTCAGCACGTCACTTAGACCCTGTTCTCTTTTCCGCCATGGAATATTGAAAGTTGACTATTTAAAAAATTTAAACATTTTTAGAGATTGTGGAAAATAATTGACGTATGAAGTATAACTGCTATTGATCCTTTTCATCATTCCCTTTTGCAAATGTCAAACAGCGTATGGGGCAGAGGAGAAGGTATTGAAAGTGGGCACATTAAAGGACAAAAGTAGTCAAAAATAGTACTAAATATGAAGAATGAAGGGTGTGAGATTACAGGAGGAACCATGCAGAGAACTGGAAATGAAAGATAAAAACACTGGAAATGAAGGAAGAATTCATTGCCCAGCAAGGCTGAAAGGGAAAAGGGAGTGGTTGTTCCTGATTCTTCTAAAAATGGAAAAAACCCCACACATAAAAACTCCGAAACCCGTCAGGTATGGGATGACTTTTTCTGATCATGTAGCACTTGTGTTAATGCAAGAGGCAGAGTGTGTTGTGTGTCACCACTGATCCCACAAGCAGCGTTGTTGGGAGGCTGCAGTGAGCGTGCCTCATGCAATGGTAGAAGTGCAGTTTCTTAGTCCCCTTCAAATTCATTCAGCCTGAGGTGCACAAATGCAAACCCATCTTTACGTTTGGTCCTGTGTGCTTTTTTCATTTATTTTACATTAAAATGCAAAGTTTCCCTAATTATCAAGAGATAATTGTGAATGTTATCTTTAGCAAGCTAGTTTTAGATAATTGCAGGTTTATTAATTTATATAAAAAACTCTCAGATTTCCAAGAGGCTGTGTCTGACTTAGCATTTTTAAAGTGAAAAGTTGTAGATTCTTTTATAATGTTGCAAATATTTTTAACAAAGTTGTTATCCTTTTGCAGTTAAAATAACAGTGCAGATTTCTTAAACAGAAGAATTGCATTTGTTTGCTGTTTCTAAGTAGAAAGTTGCGTTTTCTAGTAAGATTTTTTTGTTTGTTTGTCCAGTGACACAATGTAATCTGCAACATAAGTAATAATATTGGAATTCTGGAAGCAATTATTTTTTATGTGGACAGGGGTAGGATAGCCAAGTACTGATAGCTTTTATTTTCTTTTACCTTGAGGTTATTCCTCATTTGTTTATCTTTCTTTGACACTGCGTGAGATCCTGTTTATTAAGAATAATGCCTGGAAGTTGGCAGTTATATTCTGTATGAGTGTGTTAATTTCTTCCCATATGCATGGAGGTTGTCCTCACAGGAAACCAAGGGACTTTTTTCCCATGTTTAGTATACTCAGCTATTACAATAGTCAGGCCGGACAGACACAATGGGAAGGAAAGTTTCCTGTTTTGTGGCTTTGCACAGATTTGGAAGAGTTCTTCGATCCCGAGGAAGGTGAAGTTTTCTTCAGTCAGTGCAGAGAATTGTTTTTCGTGAGCGTGCGACGTTGCTGTGATCCCTAGTGAAAGCAGATCTCAGGGCTTCGCTATGTTCAGTGTTTCACAGGCAACTCTCCATCCGCTGTGCTTGATTACATTTCAGTATTTACATTTAAAAGTAGTAAAATTCAGGAGAGAAAGTTTAAACTTTGATCTTATAAACACTCAAATGTAGTTTGTTATGGTTAGGAATGCTTTCAGATGCGTGAAAGAAAATTACATTAAGTAATTGTGCTTGTGTCACAGTCATTAGACTTCATGTTTCAGTGTGATTCTACGCTTCCTGCAAAAGGAATGGAGCTGAATATAACAGATTCAGAAGCTTTTCAGAATAATAAAAAGGGATTTGAACCACAGAAAAGAATTGCTGCTCTGGTTTTATGCTTTTGAGCTGCTATGCTGGAAAGAAATTGGAGAAAAGTAGTGTATCAGTGACTCAACAAACTCAGTGATGAAAATCTCATGAAACTGAGGGTAAATATCACTGATACTGCTACAGAGAAGCAGAGATTTCCTATATATAGGAGAAGGCATCTGACTCCTGAGGAAAACTCCTGCAGGAGCCTATGAAGTCAAGACTTGGTCAGATGCGTTCATAAGAAATTTTTTGTCTTTCAGTTCTATATATTTATATGACAAGAAGGCTCCTATGAGTTGGTTGAATCCATTTTTTAACCACTGTTAAAGGTTATTCTAACTGGAATACTTGAAAACAAAAGTTTAACAGGAGCCATAACTATGGTAGCAGTAATTTATCATTTCATTTGATAGACAAGGTGGAGAAACTTTCCTAATTTTTGGCTAAATTAAAGTTTTTACCAAAGAAAGTAAAATTTTATTTTGTCACTATGGTGGTTTAAATTTATAATCTTCTGCAATATAAATTTCTAGGTCAAAAATAAGCTCACCAATTAGCATTCAATCTCTAAGAACTCAACTCAGATTTTATAATGCAGCTGTCAAAATAGGACATATGCAATCCAGTGAAACATGCATTGTCCAAATTCTTTTGAGGGAAAATTCTGATTATTTTTCATACATTTTTTGCAGTTTGATTCCATTTTTTCATGTAGATCAGTAAAAAAAAAATACCTTATTTTCTGAAGTTCCTTCTGTTTTTCTGCTAGTCCTATTTTGTAGGCAAATGCAACTTTACAGCAGTTAGCAATGGCAGTGTTACATAAAATATTTGATTACTCTGTCCATTTTTACTAATATTTTATAGATTAATCTATGGTATGTGTGTACAAGTGTTGCTTTATACTCCTAACTGTTGTACCCTGAAAAATGAAGCTGATTTGGGCATCATGAGAAAAATGTGTGCTGGTAAAACTAGAATAATTTGTTTTATTGTATTTCATTAGCTTTCAGCACAGAAAATAACAGTGAGTTTTTGTACTTGTAACTTTTATTAGTGAAGAAATGCAATAGCTAGGTTTGCACCAAATGGTATTATGAGATGAAAAATCAAAATATGAACTTTTTAATATTATGCATTTGATCTTTTCACTTAAAAAAATCCCCAACTCTCAGTATGTTTTTAGAAGCCATATCTGGTGTTTCCTAATAGGGCATATTTATATGAATATGAAAACTGTGTAGAAGAGTGAATTGGAATAGCCACAGTTCCCCCCTCCCCCAGATTGCGGTAAACCTTTGGAAAATTAACATGACAACTCAAATTCAAATCATATGGTTTTAAAGTTAGTGGTTTGGTTATGTGACCGCAAGGTTGGGAGAATTCTCATATATTAAAAGATTATAGAACCCTTTCAACAACAAATTAAGATTAAAACATAAATGGAATAATAACATCTATTTTTCATTGCTGGTCTTCTAGTTGTTGCCACTTGTTGTTAACGCTCCTCTTTTACACAAAATAGTTAATTTTTCCTGCTGTCTCTTTCCAGACCCTCAACTAAAGTGTTCAAAGAATGCAGCTTGTTGCTCGCTTCTCTCTGGCAGCACAGACCACTCCTGCAGTCCTCCCTTTTCTGCGTCTGGGGATAGAAAGCTGCTTATCTTACAGATTACACGATAACAGTGGTGATGGGACTTCAATAACAGTATAGGGGCTGATACACATCCAGCAGAGCATAGTATGCTACACTTCGTGATTGATGCGTTTACCATTTCACTAATATTATTTATAGGATCAGTTCAAAGGAGGAGGATGGATACCTCCGTACTCGATGGTATATGCTGCCTACCATGAGGTTACTTTTTGAAGTAACTTTGAGGCATTTTGAATTAAATCTTTAGAAGAGCTTCCGTAGCTAGACTAATGATACTTCTAGCTGGTTTCAACAGTGATTATTTCAGAAATACGAAGGAGAGTATAAGACCAGGTCAGGCATGTCTCATGCTTTTTAATGCTTTCCTAGGCTCTAATCAGTCTTGGTCCCTCTGTTGAGAAGATACTAGGTGGAATGGGCTGCCTGTATCAGAATTGCTCTTGACCGACACACAAGAAAGTGCTGCGCTGTCACAACAGGAAAGTCTTTACCTGCACTGTAAGAAATCCCAAATGTTTATGTACTTGAAGGAACAAGCCTATAAGGATCTGAACGATAAAAAATAGTCCTTTCCAGTGGAAATGTGCAGCAGCACCTAGACAGGTTTCAGAAAATCAGCAGCGAAGTGCAGAATTTCACAGGCCCAGCTGCCTGGAATTCCACTGAAAATTGGTGACTCTGCATTTTGTTACTGCAACACAGGTGCATTTTTGGTGTCAAAGGTGCCTCTTCCTCCCATTTCCTCCCTGCATAACCAGGCTGATTGGGTCACTAGAAGCTGCATCGAGCTAATGGTGAGGTCTGTAAGTTGATATAAAGAGGATGCACCAGTGCGGACTTCACCCTGAAAAGTGAAGACAGGAGGAAGTGAAGGAAGAAAAGCTCCTACTCAATTTCTGCAAGTTTCATTTTGTTTCATTTCTTCCATAGCAGTTGTTTTTCATTAGTTAATGTGTTGTGTTTTTCTTTTTTTTTTTTTTTTTGGTGGATAACTTCTAGAAGCTCTCAAGGTTTGATTCTGTACCTGAAATTGTTTGCTTATTTTCAGCATTTACTGTTCATCCTTGTTGCATTGCAACATTACAAAGTTTGAGAGATCACTGGTCTCTGCTTTCTAGTCTTGGGTCAGCTAATTAGGCTTGAGCAAATTACTTGTTTATGCTAAAAGAAGATGTCTGATAGCTAACCAAACAACATTTGCTTAGTGCTCATATGTGAGATGTCATTTCTCTTCTACGCACATAACATTGCATAAGGAGAAGATGCTGTCAGCCCTTTTTTGTCCATCACCAGTGTAATGGAAGTCATCAGTGCTCGTTAAACAAGGATTCACCTATCTGCCAAGTATAATTTGGCTCCTGACTGCAAGAACTGCTAGAAGTAAACAGGATTTTGGTAAAATGATATTTTATATCTAAACTGTTTGTCTATTGCATACAGTTGGCTTTGTTAATGTCCCGTGGCCTTCGAGGCTGTAATGGCGATTCCATTCCCTTTCCTGTTCCTGAGCAGCTACCGAACGGCTCTGGACTGAAACAGCGCCTCAGACCCTGCCCATTTGCCTCTAAAGGTTTTAAAAGTTACAGAGTAAATGTCTCCAGGTAGGTTGGCCAGCAGCAAGAATTAAGCATTTGCTATGATTACCCCAGGGACTTCCAAAAGGATACAGACCCTTTATTCTCCAGTGTATTCAAATTTGATTTACTTATTTTTCCCTCGCAGGAGACTCTATTGTTCCTGATTAGGTAAGTGCATCATTCAGTGACAGCAGGGCAGCTCTAGCTTTTCTCTGCACTATGGATGGGGAGCAAATACTGAATATTGAGTGTTTCTGTTGCAGCATGAAGTCTCGTATGACAAAAGATTTGGATTTTTTTTTTTTTTGCTAATGAAAAATGTAGGTTGTATATTTGCTACATAAAACTGCATCTTAAACTCAGTAAAGTAGGATCAATTCACTTATAAGTTTGGAGTGAAAATGAAACATTAGCAGTCCAAAGGTAGTATTTTCGGCCTCTAAAAATCCTCCTTTAATACAGTAAATGATGAGATTTTCAGGGAAATACTATCTTGAATTTTCACAGGAGTATCTGGAATGACATTGCCAAACTTCAGTACAACCTCCTAGGCATGCACTCTCTCAAATTTCTTTTTAGCGGAGATATTTTCATGGAATTTTTAATTTCAATAAAGGCCTTTCCTAGTGTGGAAGACATCCAGATTTTATCTACCTGGCAAAAAAGGAATTAATATCTGATTTCTGATTTTTGAATTCAGACCCCATATCAGTGGAACGAGAGTATTTTGTAGGTATACTTTTCTGTTTTTGTTTAAAAGTGAACAGTAAACTTGCTCAGAAAGCACTGTAGACCCACAGTAATGGATCTTTTTGAGCCTGACAGCTAAAGATACTTCTTCAAAAGATTTAAGGGCTAACATCAGACCTTGCAGAATATTGTGTGCCAAATAGTGCAAATAGGTTTGAAAATCATTGTAAAATCTGTAACTTTTAGATCCCTATAGTGGGAAAGTCCATAGTAGGCACAAACCTGTCTCTTGGGCCTGTCAATGTTTGCACAGGCTGCAACCAGGGTAAGGGAAGGGAAAAGTTAGCAGTCAGTGTGGGTCTGTCATTTCTAGCTGACAATTAATCTCCTGAAAAACAGGGATAATTGTGATAACTTAGGTCATTCCATAGCCTGACGCTATGCCAGGGTGAGGACAAAGATGTGAGAAACCTGACTGCTGGTTAATACTGTGATTCTCTTCTTTTATTCCCATTCTCCTTGCATCACTGTGAGTACATGTGTATGTACTGAACTGTCCTTCGGTCTTGCAGAAAACCAACCAACAAACAAGACCCAACTGTTTTGCTCTGCCTATGTCTCCCCTCAGCTTAGCATGAAGCATGTTTTAGTGTGTCTAAGGTAGTCTCATGTTCCTCCACTCTCATGCAGTAGAGACGTGGAGGAACAGCAGCACGAGGGGACGTTGCTCAGGATATTCCTGATTCACCTCCTGACTGCTGCTGCTGGTATCAAATGGAAGCAGTTTAAGTAGCAGTACTTGTATTTCTCCCAGCCATTCATGGTGGGATAGGACTTATATTAGGCAGAGCATCTCATCTGAAATTATTTGTATGGACGCTTGTTAGAGAGCTGCTTAGAATTTAGCCATCTGGTCTTGTGGTTTTTAGTAGTGTTGATCTAGACCCACAAAGTCCCATTTTTTTCATGAAAAAAGAAGCCTATGTCCACTTTTCCTTTAATGGGAAATAATAGTGTCAGTGATCAGCACTTTGAGATTCTCCAGGAATGAAAATAAGAACTTATGCTGCTCTAATTTTCTCATCAAGACCCTTTTGTGCAATAAACTTTTATTTTTGTGCTTTGTAAATATACAAAGACAGAAAAACACAAACTTTATCTTAGATTTCAAACTGGTATAGGGAATAGGGTGTCGATCCTAACACAGTGTCAGCATTTATTTCTAATTAATTTTTTTTTAATGGAGCAGACAAAGCACTGTTGAATTAGCATAATAAAGGCCAAATTATGAATACAGGTCTGTCCTAACTATCTACTATAGATGCCTAATTTAGATAGTCAGTGCAGGGAGAGAAGTTTCCTCAAAGGTGAATTCAGAGGATCTTGGTTAGGTCTTTCTGGAGTCCTTTCTTATGTTATCATATATGTTGAAAGTTGAATGGTATAAATGTCCTTTCTAATGCTGACCAATAGTTTTTCCTTTGTATGATCCATTTTTTGGTGAAGCCTTTTCTTCAGAAGACAAGATTAGATTTGTCTGTAATTTTTTTGTCCTTTTATTTCTCTTCTTATACTGAAAAGAGAAAGCCCTTTATTCTATATATTCCATTTTTTACTTTCACTGCCTTTTGTTTGTCCTTGGTATGGCTATGATGACTGTCTAATCATCTCCTTGGTAAAAAGGCAAAATTGAATTCACTAAGTGATGATGAATAAAATATTTAACACTTTCCAGAAGAAAAGAATACTTAATGTCTATTGTTCTAAAAGCTTACATGAGCTTCTGTGTGTGCTTCTGAGTCAAGAAAAGCACTAAGAATTTAACATTGCTACTGGAACTCTAGTGTCATGATGCAGCTACTTCATCTTTGCTTAAATAAATATTTACTTCGAAAGTCCAAATATACATTGGCTAAAAAGAATGCTAATGTGTTGTAGATTATGCATTCTGATTTTTTTATCTCCTGGATAACACATAGGGATCAATGTTCTCAAAATACCACAATTTTTCTAAGGTCTGCATGTTATTGTGTTATATTCAGGCTCCAGTTTTTTGAAACAGCTAGAATTCCATGCTGTTCCTATCAATGTTGTCACTTTTTGGCTAAGGGCAAGTAATCTCATGACTGTCATCAACAATAGAATTGTTGCTGCATTTTATTTGCCATGAAATACAGGGAGAATAGAGATGTTGATGAATTCTATGGCTGCTGCTGCGAATAATAAATTACAGAAAAGTCTTGGACTTGTGGAGTATTCTCCTCTTAGCTCAAGCATTTAAATAATTACAGGTAACTTTAAATTTGCAAAGTGTGTTTGTGGTCTCAGGAAGGTAGCTACAGTTTCCTGCATTTGGTTAGAGAAATACCATGACGAATGATTTAGCTGATTCCTGCTGATGTGTCTGAAATGCTGAATCCCTTCTGTCTCAGATCGATTGGCCTGGCATCATGGAAGAAAAACCCTGTAGGAAAGCTGAATTGGTCGGAACGAGGCTACTGCTTGGGTACTGCTGCAGAAAAGAGCAGTAGGCTTCAGTTGCCTTGGTTGAGATACAGTGTGGGAAATGGATAAAGTGAAGGCTGCTTAACTTGAAGGTACTGTAGGTAAAATGTAGCAACAGGGTAAGAAAAGACACAGTGCTTAAGGTCAGATAGTGCTTTATAAATTTTAAACTAAAAACACTCATTTTACCCCATGGCATAATGTTTAATTAAAATATTTTTGTTTTTTAATTATTATTTTTATGGAGAAACTATGATGGTGCTAACTCTTGTATAGCATGCTATGTTGTAACTTTGTTCGATATGTATTTGAGCAGCCAGCACAAATGAAGAGTTCATTTTTATTGCTTTATGATGAAGCCAGTAAAATACACTATGTTTTCTATAACAAACAGGTAAGGCACTAAAAAGCAGTTCTGTGTATTCTGCTTGGAAAACTGGAACCTCCGCATTTTGTAGAAGTAAATTAAACTTGGGGAAGAAGAAGGCAAAGTGTAGGATGCGTTGGGGCTATTGTCTTTTGCCTCTTTCTGTTCTGTGTGAATTCACTCAATCTGACCAAATAAAAAGCTCGGAAGCACTAGGGCTCAGCGGAGGCTAATTAGAAGCCTCCACCATTGCTGCCATCGATCTGTTTGCACTCCGTGTTCTTGGCACCCGGTACTCTGTGTACTCATTGCACTGTTTATCTGCCTCCTCTGCCTAACAGCTGAGCTTATCCCATTCCAGAGCCCCTGGCCTGGGCTGGTCTTTCCCAGCAGCTACTTCTCTGACAGCCTGGACCTCCTTGATAACAAGCCTGAAAGCTGCATTGAAAATGACTCTGTCTTCTTCTTCTAGTGTCCCTTCTCCTACTTACCAGAAAATGGGATCTAATAAAAGGACTTAAGCAGGATTCACCTGTTTCTCAGATGAAGCAATGTAATAAGTAAGGAGAAATAAATAGCATAAATGATTTGAACAGCTGAGTGATTGAGAAGAGTGGTTGGAGTGTGTGGGGAGAAATGCAGGATCAATAAGAAGGGGTATAAAGGGAAAAATCAACAGAATTGATTCAGAATTCCACTCAAGAATGAGTGGAAAAGGGAGAGCAAGGGCAAGAGGATAGATAGGAAAACCCAGTAAACTGCAGGTAGAAATCAATACACAGGAACATTTGAGTGTACTCTCTTTAAAAATCTGGATGCCAAGTCTTGGCTCCTAGGTCATTGTGTTTGTTCCTTGGCTATTTGGAGATAGTTGTAAAACAGTGAAAAATGTAACTTCTTCCTCTGCTGAACTCTGAAGATTCCTTAATTTATTATTACTAACAGTTTGTCTATTGAAATAGAGTTCTGTTCTGAGCATGAAAGCTAATGATTTATGCAGAGATGTGTATCAATTTACATGGCAGAATGTATTTTGAGTCCTGTGTCTCAACTTTTGACCAAATATCTCACATGTTGTCTATGGTTTTGTTGCCTGATGTCTCTCAAACACGGGAAAAAGAGACCCCACCCAATGGATGGACAGGGAGGAAGCTGGGGAATCTGCCTCTGAAGTCATAGCGTCCTGCGCTCGCGGAACGTTTCTCCCATGTTGCAGAAATCAGGAATGTTCCTCACCCTAGAAGCTAGATAGTTCCTTGACATTTTGGAATTGATCTGTTGTGCTCTTCAAATGTTACTATTAAGTTAGTGCATTTGAGATGTGCTAGAGCAAACTTTCTTACAGAACAGGGATGCGTTTTTTTTCTGGGAAGCTAAGGAAAGCATAAATGTTATTCTTTAATGAAAAAAGCAATAATAGAAAGAAAGCCCTAGGGGCTAGTAGTATTTACTTGTGAAATGAAAATACATCTGCAGAGTTACTTTAGGTATATCTATAAAAAGGACTTTCCTCCCAAAACAGAAAAAAAAATGCATATTATATTAAGTAGTTGCTGCATACTAATGTGATAAACTGAAATTTTATTACAGAAAGTTTATTAAATTCACATTTTAAATGAAAGAAAACCAGGACTATAATGCTGCATTGAAAGTGGCGATATTTTTCAGTTTTACTCTTTTAAGTATGTGTAGGTAACACTTAGAGAAGTGTATTATTGAAGCTGCTTTAAGTTGGTGTGTCTGCACATAGTTAAAATATGGACTGTAGAATGAACAGAGCTGAACAAATACACATCTGAAACAGACATCATGGGCTTTGAAATATTTAGTGGTCTGTTCTCTATGTCTGACTCTGCTCTTAATTAAAAAAGTACTTGACAGCAGCGGGAGCTTGTTCTTTATCCACATTCATCAGTACCTTATATTTAAAACTTAGCTTTCTGTGAACTTCTTTGGTTAACTAGAAGATCTATCACTCATTTCGAAACAAATACAAACTGCCTCTAGGCTAGGTGGATTTTGTATTATTTTCTATCATCTCCTGCAAGCTCATTGGCCAATATTACTGTAATCGGAAACATCTGGTAGTTCTTGTGAGTGCCTAGAAAAGTAGTGACCTCCCTGGGAGCGCAGTTGTAGGGCTGTAAAGTTTGGGGGTCTGTTTGCCTTTCTCCTCTGGATCCGGTATGTCCCTAGACCAAAGCAAGAGTAAAATCTGTATGCGCGGCGGGGTGCAGAAATCACCTCGGCCTGCAGAAATCCACCCGTTTCTGGGGTCAGCAGGAGCTTGGGGAAAGTATGTGGCAGCGCAGGGGCCTATTTACGGCGCGAATTCGGTGCCACTGGCTGCCCGGTTGGTTTAGGAAGCAGGAGGGAGAGCAGCAGGCCCGAGAGTGCAGCTGAGACTTGTCAGGCGAGCGCACGGCCGGGACTGGATGCCTTTCTGGGTCATGCTCATTTTGCGAGCGAGCAGTCGATTCCCCCGGCTCGCTAGCGAAGGAAATGGTGACGGCCCCAGCTGGGGGGAGGAGGAGGAGGAGACAGCGAAGAGGAGGAGGAGGAGGGAATGTGGCTCGCGCGGTTTCATTCACAAGCACAAGGATGGCAGAGGGCCCAGACTCTTCACAGAAGCCCTGCACAGCGGCTCTCAGTCTAAATTCATGCCACTGATTAGATGCAAAAGTTTCTTTTCATTCATAGCAGCCAATTCGTTCCAGTGAGCAGAGAAACATAACATAAAATATAGAAAACACAGCAAGCGGTTGCCAATTTCTGGGCAGATTAAACCCTTTTTTCCCCCCTGTCCTTGAAGTATGCTTCCCATGTAGATTTCCCTAATCATGGTTTGTTTTCAAAGCTAAACACAATAGCATAGTGCCCTCTAGTAAGCGCTTGGTATGCTTTGAAACTTTGCTGCCTAGCTAATTAATGTGCTGGCTCTTTGGAGGAGGGGAGCTCATGGTGCTGCTGCTGCAAAGGGCCGAGCTCCTGGGAGTGCGCGGAGTGAAGCCGTAGCGGCCCGTGGGATTGATCGCCTTCAGTTCTGGTTGTTTTTCACCTTGAAAGCTGTGCGCACACATTTTGATACATTGGTTTTGTGTGTCTCTTAGTTAGAATTGTAAAATTTTTAGTTTGTGTGTTTTCAGGTTCTGTTAAGGAATGAAAACCGGCTTGCATGGGCAAAGAATTTTGTGGGCAGTTAAAAATTTATTTAAGAAAAAAACCTCAGCTAATAGTGCGCTAAAGAGAAAACTATAGTCTATGTGGCTTCCAGAATGAATCTGCTTACCAGCTCTTGACGTATGTAGAGTAAACCATCTTCCACTCTACTGCAATAGCTTTGCAGGATTAGAATAGATTTGCAGAGATAGAAATGTAAGCAGAATTTGTCCATGTTATTATTCCAATGCTCAGTTTTGTGGCTGCTCTCCATGATGATTGTGAAGTACACAGTCAAATTTGGGTTACTTTGGGTCTGAGGTACTTTTGGGAGTGTGTGCAATGGAAGGTGTGTGGACTACAGTTTCTGTCATATGGGTTGGTAGGTAAAGGGTCCAAAACAGCATAGCCAAAAGATTCAAGTAGTGATACAGTCATGGATTCAGTAAAAAAAAAAAGTATTTTAAGAAATTAAAGATGGTGGTGGATCAGAATAAAAGATCTTAGTGATCTAAATTCATAGGATGAGCTAAGTACTGTGAGGCCCATTCTTCACTAGGTCTAAACAGAATAAAAGGGTGTTTGTTTATTGCTGCCATCCAAGAACATTTTTCTTCCCCTCTACTGCACTAAGCCATCTACAGTTTCTTAAAATGGTCATAAAGGAAATTAATGTCTTCATAACTGAAGTATTTGTGTAGTTATGTTTTGGTTAGTCCTTAAACATATACCACTGTGATAAAGTACAATCGAGAGGCAATATTTAGATTATTTGCACCCAACAGAAAAGATACTCAGGAAAAAGGTCCCCCCGAAGTGTGTATGAAAACAAAACAGTGCTTATGACAGTGTTCTGGCTGGTGATGATTAGACTCATATTCTGCCTTATTTTTCCACTGGTAAGAAGTGCTGACATTGTTAGTGGGGCCCCAATTAAAAATAATTAAGCTTTGGCATTTTCCTTTCTGAACTATAATTTGGGCTACAGTGGTTCTGCAGTGAAGTGCAGGGTATTAATTGGATAGGAGTTCTTGCTTTTTAGATGCAGTGCATTAAAGAGGTCTCCAAAACGTTAATGCATTTAAATGCATACATAATACCAGATTCCACTAATCATGAATTGCAGGTTGGAGATTCAAGAGTGATATGCACTGAATAGCTGAAGCTTGGCTGATGAAACTTTAAATAGTTTAAATAATCTAAATAATAAATAATCATTTAAATATATTTTAATAAAATAATTTTAATTAATTACATAATAGTTTTAAGTAATTATTAAATTATTTATCCTTCTGAAATCCAGTAGGCACTTGCAGTATTTGCCATCCTTTGTACTGCCAAAATACTGGAACCATTAAACCATTTTTTTTTCCAAAACCAACTCCTGGAAAATGCTTTCCACTGCTTCATTACACTGGTGTATTACTTCCTTGGTTTCGTTTACACATCATATATGTGAAAGAAGACAGATTCTAATCCTACATTATTTTTTTCCAGTGGTACTCTGAAAAGTTAAAATTCTCTTACAGCTATGCAGAGATTTCTTGGCTCCTTATCTGCAGAAAGAGAAACAAAACCAAGTCTCTCTCCCACATTTGTAAATGTTTTCGCCCTCTCAGATACTTATTCAGTGGAGCACACAAAATTTGAGCAGAGTATATTGTTCATTCTTGATAGTCATGGCGTATTGTTTACTTGTTTTATGAGAGGAACACTGTAATTCACTACATTTAGTTTCATTGCTTCTGAGAGAAGCCTAGAGTTTCTCAGAGATGAAAGGAATTTGAAGACCATATCCTGTTGAAATCCAAAATGAGTTAGATGAGATCCAACTAGGGGTCAGATATTCCTAGTAGTAAGACTTCCAAATATTTGCACACTATCTAAAGAAAACTGTTAGCAAATAACTCCAGTGCAAAGTTCCCAGGCTCTTGCAGCTGATGTGATCGCTAGTGCAGTCTGATCCCAATCTCCACGTTCTTTGCCAGCACCAAATGTCAGTGGTCCAAGGTACAGGGTTCACTTTAACAATATATTTTTGCCCTCAAGGCCCCACTTATTTTTCTATCATCCTTCTCCACACCTATGAAACACCTATGAAAATGGAGGAAAATACTACAATGTTTAAAAGCAAAATAAAATCTCAGAGGATTGCAGTGATTTTTAAAACAGCCATCCTTTGTTGTCAGCATGTTAGTTGTGATATCCAGACAACATTATGTTCACCCTGTACTGATTCAGTGTATGGCTCAGCAGAGTTATGATTTTTTTTTCTTTGAATTGCTTTAAACCAATAAGCTCTGCTACTTTTCATAACCCTGGTACAAAGCAAAGTCTGTAGTTGCTGTTGCTGCAGCACCTTCTTTGCCGTTAGATTGTTTTTCTGCATTACTTTTTGTGTTAGGTGACACATTAGAGAAGTAAAAACTAGGAGAAATCTGAAGTCTTTTTATTTTGAGGGTTTAAAACAATGCATATAGGTAAAATTACTTCCTTAAGATAATACTCTAATTGATTCAGTTCCTTGAGGAAAAAAAAATGAAAGAAAGGGATTTCAGAGATCAATTTATGCTATGGCAAGTCAAAGAAAATCTGAATTTATTGTTAAACTTAATCGTCTTTGGAATTTGGTCCATAGGCAGGATGTTAACATTCTAAAGATTTTATTTCCTGTCCTAATTTTTCTATAACTTGTCTTTTTTTTTTAAACTAATAGTGCTTTTTAATATATGACCCAGTGGGCAACTTCTGCCATGCAGTGACTTAAATTGAGCAATCTGTTTACTCTTGCAGCCTGTTCCAGATTAGTGAAATGTATCCATACTGGTAAAATTTTTTTAACTCTGAAATTTCTGGGTTATATATAGGCTTACAAATATGTAATGTAAATGTTGATGATTTGAGGCGTCTTTACGAAGTGGTCTGTCTGTAGGACCACGGCCAGATGAGAAGTGTTCAAGAAGGGCCCACCATTCTGCTCTGTGCAGCTCCTGGAATCCAGTGGGAGCGCTTAGCTCTTAGTGCTAGGCTGTGATTCACAGAATCCCAGAATGGTTGAGATTGGAAGGGACCTCTAGAGATCATCTAGTCCAACCCCCCTGCTCCAGCAGGGTCACCCAGAGCACGGGGCACAGGGTGGCATCCAGGCGGGTTTGAAGATCTCCAGAGAAGGAGACTCCACAACCTCTCTGGGCAGCCTGTGCCAGGGCTCTGTCACCCTCACAGGAAAGAAGTTCTTCCTCACATGGAGGTGGAACTTCCTGTGTTTTAATTTATACCCATTACTCTTTGTCTGGTCACTGGCACCACTGAGGAGAGTTTGGCCCCGTCCTTCCTACATTCTCCCCTCAGGTACTTATACATACTGATAGGTCCCCTCTCAATCTTCTCTTCTAGAGGCTAAACTGACCCAGGTCACTTCAATTCATTACTGTGTGGCATGTCCCTTGTAAACTGTGCATTTTTCTTGTAGTTTCCTAGTAATCTTAGTAAGATCTGTCCAAGCTATGACATAAAGTGTCATAACTCAAGACTTCATTTAATAATCTCTTAATTAAAAGATTATTAAAATAATCTCAAAATTAAAAAAACATTAAATAAAAATCCATCTAAAAAACAAAAAGGTTTTGGCCGTACATAAATTCTTATATTATGTACAAGATGATGAATGCCTTCCATTGATGTTCTACTTGATGTGAGTATTGTTTGTGACATGATCTTTGACCGTTCATCTTCTCTGCAGGAAGAAATGCACATGCACTTGAGGGTTCTGTTTGAGGAGGGTCTTTATGTCTTTTTGTCTAAACGCTCTAGTTGCTATGCCCTTGTGAAGGAAATACAAAATCAATGGACTGTGTTCCACGCTTCAAGCAGAAGGTGACCGGGACAGTGATGTTCCTTAATCTCTGGAGGTGTTTCATGTGCAAACACTGACCAGGCTCCAAGATCTTCTTTACGTTAGAGTTACTAGGCTCTTACTTGCAGAAAGCTGTACAGTGCCTAGGCAATGGAAATGCCCATCATAACTACTAGACTAAGGTTTAGAGATCTATTACTTTGTCAAGGCTCAATCCATGTGTTCTCTTGAAACCATATTAAAATCTTATGAAAGGCTAATATAGACAAGGTGTATAGATATGGTATTTCTTTTTTATTTTGCTAAGGAGTTGGGTCTGTGAGCTGCGCTAGTTGATGATATTAGACACTGAAGATATCTGGATATATTACATTACCATAGATTTGTTGTGGGAATATAGACCTTAGTATGCATTCCAGTTGGACATAAGTGGATTCAATAAATTATGTGGCTTCATTCCCCTCAATTTTAATTACCCTTTGCAGAAATAAGTCCTTAATAATTACATATTTCCAGAACTCAGTTTTCTTTGCAAAGAATACCAACTGTTTTTATATATGTATAAGCTGTGCTTTGTCACAGGATGTGCTTTAGTGCCTTCCCTATTTTCCCTTTAGTTTCTGCAACTACGATGTGGGTAAGGAGCTCCTTAGTGTTGCAAGTGTGTTGTGGAAGCTCAGTGTGCAGTAGGTGAAGTATTTCCATACAACTGGATGGAAGTACTGCAGTCACGCAATCACTGTTCTGCAGATACTGAGAAGCTGATGTTTTCTGCATTTCTTTTTGCCAATAATGTAAAAAAAACAAAAATAAAAGCCTGCGGTAAGCCCTGAGTATAGTGCGTGTGTAGCACTGAACCTCCTGGGCCATTCAGGCTGTAAACACAGAGCTCTTTTCAGTCTTTGATGGACACCTCAGGAGACCTCCTCGAGGCGGTTGCGCCTCATTCACACTGCTTGGACAGCAATATGAGCATATTGGCGTGACAGAATATAGCAAAAGGATCGTGTACCAAAAAAGGCTCCCAGTCTGTTCTCTAAGGCTATCAGCTCTCTTCTGAAAACACTTAAAGTGTTTAAAGTCTTAAAGTGATTTCAGGACTGCTTTTCTACAGCAGTTAGTATTTTCCTGTAAGATTTCATGTGGATATTCTACAAGACGTAGTCCAGAACTCCACATTTCTGAACTGTGCTGCTTACGCGAAGCATACTTGACAACTGTGTGAAAGGAGAAACAATTGTAAATTCCCTGATGTTGTGTCCCTGGCACTGAGTGTGCTCTGGTGTGGCATGGGGGACAATGTCCTCGACTTCCTCTCGGCCAGTAGTTAGTTACCAGCCTCTTACACTGCAGTTCTCTCATGTAACGCCTCTTTGAAGAGAGGAGTTCCTCTAAAATGGAAGAAAAGCTTGAGTGTCTGCTAGCAACAGCTTATTATTATGGCATTATTATTATGTTTTCTTGTGCTTTTCTTTGGGATTGAAGCTGAGTGAGATTCTCGTCAGGCTTTTGTATTTAAAGATCTTAGAAAGTGCTGGGCCTTGAAGGTTCCTACAACCCAACTATATCATGGAGAGGAAAAGACAGGAACATGCTGCCACTTTTTTCCTCACTGAGACTGGAAGAGCATATGAATTACAGTAGTTGCAAGTCAAATTAATATATTTTATCAAGAAATATTCATCTTCAAGCCTCCACATTAAATTCTGTGGAAAAGAAGTTCCTATTGCCTCATAATTTTCTTATCACACATTTACAAGCTATTCAGATCCCAATCAGCTATGTTCAGCATGCAGTCCTATGAAATAACGAGATAAACTCACTAAATGTCAGAGCCATAAATCTGTCAAGTTCAAGATACGAAACCGTAGAACCTTCAGTGCAAAATTAAAAAGATACATTACTGACTTAGGCCCATATTTAGTTTTACTGTTGTTTTTCATGATTATCTTCCAGGATTCCCACTGTTTTTTGCTATTTTTTCCTCATTGTTTTTATTTTGACTGTTTTTCACTGTCTTCCAGAGTTTTATTTTTGATATTTGTGATCTGCAACCACTCAACAGAAATGAGAATTTTACTGTTAAGACAGATGATAAAAAAATGCATGTAATCATTGATATTAATGGCTGGTTTTGCTGTCGGATGAATTGTCTGTTCCTGATGATAGCTTACATGCAACCTTTTCCAACAGAGTAAACTTTCAATATTTGAGTATTTTGAATATTTTGAGTATTTCAATACTTTGGCTTATTTTGACTTAGACTGAGAATTCATGTTCAAAGAATAAGACTTGCTAAGAGTGTCCATCCAATTGAAAAGTGAAAGGCAGTATATAGACAGTTTTCAAAAAAAAAATAGATCCTGCATTTCTAGCTCAGTATAACTGAGCCAAGTACATGGAATGATGAAAAAACTGTATTAAAAGAGGTTATAGTAAAATTACTGTAGCCATCTAAATCAAACTCTAAAAAAGCATCACCATTCTGACCATGTGTGATAAAATACCATGGGAATAATTAATAACCTGACAAAATTCAGCACTGACATTTTATTTTACTTTTTGCTCAGCATAGTCTTATTTAACATCACACAGCTAGCATGCTTAAAATTGCTAAGGTGATGTATTTAGGGAAAATATCCAAATTTAGTTATTTTTCTCTGTGGCACTCATGGCATGAGTCCTACAGGATCAAGAGTAGCCCATTCAGGTAGAATATGTCACCCATTAGGAAAGCCAAACCAGGGAGCAAACCTGGGATCTACAATGTCTGTAACACCACCAAATGATAAAGTAAGAACTCAGAGCAGAGTTTTCCCTCAACTGCACATTCATTTTCATAATACTTTGACTAGTTGCATCTGGAAAATCTGCTTGTTTGTGAGACTTCTTATAATCTATATAATGCAATAGCCTGGCCTCCATGTAAGGTGTTTTGGCCAGCAAAAAGATTTTCAACTCTGTAACGAATGTAGGTATTTGAGAGTATATAACAGAAGCTTTTACATTAAGATCCTAATTTCCCAGTACCAGCTTTGGCTTCTGCACCCTCCCTACTGGTAAGCTATTTTGGAAGCCCATGCAGAGAGATTGATTGGGAAGGGTTTGTGTGTTGCCCAGAATGAGGAGAATTCTCAAGACTTGCTGCACGGGAGACTGTTTCGAGGTCTTTCCAAATCACTGTCGCAGTCTGGAAGAGCAAGTGCACAGAGTATTGCACAGGGTAGAGTTGGGTATTTTCAGAAAGAAAGAATACTAGACCTGTTTTTTGACCATAAGTTGGCAATACTCATCACTGTCACTTGTTTGTATACGTGCTGTGCATGGCGGCATGTGTGCCATCTATGGGCTTCTCCCTCAAACCTCTCTCCCTGCTAAAATTCTCATTTCCTGTTGAAATCCCTGACAAAATACTTCTGTCTTAGCCCCCTTTCTGGCAGAAAACGTACAGCACAACCTACTAGCTAAGATGCCATGGCCAGGAAAATGGCCTTGCCCATTAAATCCTCTGTGTATTTTCCTTGCAATGCAAGTTGTTGGAGGGAGCTCAGCCAAGAGCTGCTCCATCTTTACGGTGGATTCAGCTTCAGTTTCGCTCCTCATTTTCTGCATGTGGAGCCTTCCTCGTTCAGCTGCCCATGAGGCTGTCTCTTCGGCAGTGCTCTAAGTCAGCAAATTCGAAGTGTTGCCTATTTCCGAACAGTTGCCGCAGTCCCAGAAGGACACGGCTCTGTGGGGGCCTCCACCCGCCTTTGTTCCGTAGGTGAACTCTGGTTTTTCACAGGAGGCAGGAAATTCAGCTCTTTTCCTTTGCTCCATTTTTTTGGATGGCAGCGAGAGAGAAGCGCTCTTGCCGACTAGAAGGATGGTTGAAAAACAATATCTGGATGTCACCCATCCCTTCAGAAAATGAGACAAGCCCTGTGACGCTTGCAGGAGGAATTTTGTGTCTGTGAACTCATTTCAACTCTGAGGAAGGCATTATAATAGATCTGGAAATTTCCACTGTCTTACATGACAGCTCTGTGCACTGCAGCCATGCAGGACTGTCCTTAAAGCTAAAGGGAGGCATCTCTATAAGGGTTTTCTTTTATAAGGAACGTTAAATTTCTCTTCACTTTTATTTTAAGCATGACCACTGAGCCTGTCTGCTCAGCCTTCTGGGAGGAAAGTCTGTAGACATTTGCCATGTTATAGAGCTGCTTTGAAATCTCGGTCCTGATGCTAGGCTTCTATAGAGTGTAAAATGTGATGTGTGCTCATGGTGCATCACAGAAAATGACAGAGACTATGAGGAGAGAAGGAAATGTTCCTAATATGATATGACTTGGTGAGTTTTCTCATTGCAACACATGAACTTACGGTGTTCAGGTGGTTATCCTGTCCTAGGGGAGTTCAGTTTTCTGTGGTGCCTGTTACACTTCAAAAGTTGTTGCTTTATCATTGATCATTGAGAGAGGCCTTACAACATCTGTGACAGGGATTAAAAATATTCCTTGCCCCTTGTGTGGTGGACTTAATCACATTCTCCTGGACTTAGAACAGAATAGCAGAAAAATATTTTAAAGGCAGGAGAATATTTGACTTCTAGTGAGTAGCATCTTATGCTGATCATCAAAGAGATGTCCTTGCACATATGGCAGAAGGAGTTAAAATGATAGTGGCAGTACTAGGGCTGAGGCTCTGAGGCTGTAATCTGGATTTGGGATTTTCTTCTGCTCATGATTTGTTGATCTGTTGATGTGTAAATCTGGAGAAGTACTGTATAAATGGAAAGGAAATTCCATTAAAAGATTTTAGAAGAAGGGTGAAAACATAATGGAATATCCATCAAATAGATGCCTAATTCTGAACTTTGAATCTCTTTATTTGTTGAAGCTGCAGTGATTTTCTCTTTAAATACCAAAGGAATGGATGAGCACTCTGTTACCTAGATTTTTGCACTGTATGTGGTCAGTGAACATTGGCTACATTTAAGAGATTTTCCATATAGGTGCTTTTTTTCCCCTTGCCCTCCTGTAGACAAACAAATCCCAGATTTGCTTTTTAACTCAGACTTGAGGGAGGATGTGGAGATCCTGCTGTCCTAAAAATGTCCTGTACAACCTCGTTGGTCTAAAAGTAGGAGACTGTGTAAGTCTGTTCAGCAGGAACTTCAGTGCTTGCCCTGTTTGGAGGATGTGAGCAGAAAGAACAGGAACACAGAATCAAAACCCAGTAAACCAAACTACAGTCAGCAAACAGGATGAAAAACTTTCCGGAAGTTTGTAGTGTGCTGCTCGAGTTAGATATGCACCTATGTTCATGCATTTGGGAGCTGTATTTTTAAACTAGAAAAACAAATTCGGCAGTAAACACTACTGTATTACCATGTAGTTTGTTGCTGGGATTTCTGTTTTGACAAATATAATTGTTTGTGTTGTAGCTGTGTGTTCTTCAACTAGTTTAGGTCCCTAGCAAACTTGACTAGCCCTTCATGTAATTCACGCTATAAATATTTTAAGGATGTGGGCTGTTGTTGCTAGGTAATTGGCTGTACTATTTTAAGATGAAAGGTGAAGGTCAAATCTTTTGGGAATTATGTTTTTGTTTGTCTACAGAGATAGCGTCCGTTCTATAAATCATTGCACTGCAGTCTTCACAGCAGAAGAGGCTAGAAAAATATTTTAAAGTGAAACTCCAGCTCTTAAAAAAAGCAAAGAAAAAAAAAGCTGATGGAAAGTTTCCAGATCTGTGGATTTGATTACCTTGTATCAATAGTTACTCCAGTTTCTGACACGTGCAACTGAAAAAATTAAATTCTACCAATTAGTTCATTTTTAACAGGCAGTTTTGGGAAAATAAGACTATGCCTGAAAGATGAAACAATCTTCTTTTCTTTGTAGTTTCCTCCTGACAGAATTTATGCCGGTGTTGCATAGTGGCTGCTTCACCTATGTATTACTGTATTACTGTATTTTTCCTCTGTTTGTGTTCCCTGATTTAAAGTGAACCTTTCTTCCCAGAAGAAGTAGAATTGGAAATACTGCATATTGGCATTAGCAGTGATTGCGTTGCCTCCCTGGTGCTGGTCCTTTCTGGAAATGGATTACAGAGGACAAGGAAAGGTGAGGAGGTTTCTGAGAGGAGTATGTGCAGACCTGGAATCTGTCAGCTCGGTCTTACTTTCAGCTCTCCTCGAGAGCTGTGTCTATGAATGATCCTGCTACTAAAGCTCTTTTGCCCGTATTTTGAAGATCTCTGTGCCAGTATGTTCATGCAGTGCCGTGTCCCATACTGTGCGACACGAGCTGTGTTCTGGTCCCGGGAAGGGGCAGGGTCCTGGGAAGGTGAACTTTGTGGTGTAGCAGCAGTACCTTGCGCTGATCAAGAAATGACAAGTGACAGATATATATGGTCGCAGTGGCTTTTCTTGCACAACTGCTAGGCTTGGACATGGCTAACGGGCTGCGAGTTCATGCCTTTAGATCCAGGTAAAGCAATCCGTGAGCTGTTATGGACAGGAGGAAAACTTGCAGTGGCGTCATTTCCTCACCCAGGGTAAGGAATGCAGTATTCTAAACTACTGAAAATGCTAGGAAGCAATATTTATTTCTGGTTTCTTGATTTCCTGATCCCACCAACATCATTGTTGCCCTGTGTTGTTCCTAGAAGTCTGCTGCCTAGCTGTTTTGGGTTTGGAATGATTTAGACAAACATTTTTATTTCTTCAGAGATAGACGATACTTTTGGTTTCCATCTCAGTCATTGGTTCGCAAGCATTTCATGAAGCAAATAAAATGTAAAAAAAAGTGGACTGTATCCTTGTATGACCTTACGTGGGAAGACTCTGTAAGCTTCAGTTCATTTGTGTAATCAATGAAGTCTCTTGGTAAGCAACAGTATGTCTTGGTAAGTGCTTGGTATTCAGCACTGTCAAACTCCAGTCTAGTATTTACGGATGGCAGTTGCCAAACTATGCTTTGAGTGTACTTGTCTCCAGTTATGGTACAGGTTGTCTGGGAAGAGAGGTGATTTGCTTAACATTGGAAAAGTTGAATTTCCTCCCTTTTTTTTTTTTCCCTTTTCCCTTTCCCCTTCCCTTTGCAAAGCAACTGTCTGTGAAGACTATTTGGAGGTGGTAGTTGTTCAGGTACTATTTTTTTACGTATACAAAATTAATTTAAGAAATCCCCCAATCCTTTCTGCTTCAAGTGGAGGATGTTTTAAACCTTCCAATTATATCCTAAGGATTGATGCTACACTATAGAAAAAGCTAATTATGGCCTCCATGTGCATAAGGTCCTAACATTCAAACAACAAATCTCACCAAGGCAGTAACTAGAACTAAACTGTGATCAGATATTTGTCTTCTCTCCTTTTATAAAGATTGATGAAGAGAATGAAACAAGTCATGCCACTTGTATGTGTTCCTGAAAAACACATGCTTCACAGAAACTTTGGTGAAATTGTGCAATTATTCTGGGAACTCCTCAAAGCTCAAGACAGATCACAGATCTGCCTAAGACCTACAGACAAGAGGGGCTGTGCATGAATAAGGAAGGAGAAAAAAAAAGATGCGTGAGAAAAGGAATTCTGTGAGATGCAGAAGGCACCTAGAGGGCAGGATACAGAACCCAAAATGCATCTATAATTCAGGCCCAGTTTTCTTGTAATTAGTAGTTTATTTGGCAGCAAAGCAATCCAGATAATATTGGCACATTCAAACATCATGATATTATTCCTGCTGCTGTATTCTGGATTCCTTTTATAAATCACATCCTTCATGATCATTGTACCCTTCAAGAAATGAAATCTTTGTGATGGGTGTAAACTGAATTCAGCACATAAGTATCTTGTGATATAATTAATGTTCAGCAGATGTTTACATGGCAGGATAAAGAACAAAAAGGTCAGGAAACTAAAAATAAATGTAAGTTTTGAAAAGTTATCAGTTTGGACAGTTATCAAGTCATTAAAGGAATAAAAGATGGAATATCCTCTGCATTTTCACAGTTGCTACATCTCATGAATCAAGTACAAGTCAGGAAAAAATACAATTAATGACACCATTTCCATGGTAATTGGCTCATAACTATATAAGGAGCTGAAAATTCAAAAGGCCAGTTAATGACAGGCAGTAGGGACAAGTAAAAATCTTTTGTTTGAACAAAGCTGTGTGTCAATAAAAGTAGCTTAAACCTTGATATGGTTGTATTCTTTTTGGAATAGTATTAGGACAACTAACATTGGCATCTACTCTTCAGAAACCGATACTTTTCTCCTTTTCTGATTTTCTGTATATTTTAGTCCTAGTACGAAGTCAAAAAAAATTGTTTTCAAGCCAGTACAAGTGTGGAACTTCTGGAGAGGGTCCAGTGTAGAGCGAGAAAGATGATTAAGGGACTGGAGCATCTATCTTATGAGGAAGGACTAAGCGAGCTGGGCCTCTTTAGCCTGGAGAAGGCGAAACAGGATTGAGAGGGAATCTGATCAATATGTACAAATACCTGATGGGAGAATGTAAAGAGGATGGGGCCAAACTCTTCTCAGGACTAGAGTAGATGATCTCTAGAGGTCCCTTCCAACCTCAACCATTCTGTGATTCTGTGACTTGCATTGCTATAATTAATCATGCTTTGTTCCATGGATGATAAAAGGAACAGTTTTTTTAAACACTTAAATATTTATTCAGAAATATGAGTCTGGAGTCCCAAAACATATATGTATACATAAATCAAAGGTATACCACCAAAGGATTTCTCAAATGCCTGTTTTTCAATAAATAAATGAATGTTGGAGAAATACTTATATTTTTTTAAGATGACTTTTAAGCTTCTTGTCATTATAATATCTTAGATGGGGAATCAAGACCAGTTATAATTTAATCCTTTAGTGCTGCAGTAAGACCCTATTAAGTGGATTCTCGTGCTTTTACTGAATGGCACATTCCTGTGGGATCCTGGTTTAGGAGTGTTGATGCTCTGCCCCTACAAATCTGAGAGCTAATCCTGTGACAGTATTAGCCATCTGAACCTTGGTCAACTGCTGCAGCAAATGTACATCTTCCAAAGTAGATTAGCTGTTTGGTTTAGTTGGTTCAAACTATCTAGTCTTGATCGTTTCTCAAGGAAATGTATGCAACATATGCCGAGAAGAGAAACCCAATTTGTCAGACTTTTAATAACCAAACTATGTTTTCCGGTCTTGAAACTATTTTTTTTCAAATCTTCTTGCCTTAAATAATTACCTAAGGAAATACTCCTTTAAGCAGCTTTGATTACCACATATGGGTGAATTCATTCTTTTGTGATGCCCTGGGAAGTGTTCATTTACTTGTTTACAAGAAAATTCTATTACTGATCAGAATTTTTGTCATTTGTTTCACTGCCATCCTCTGACAAAAATGGTGTAAGATGCAAGTGCTATATAGGGTGCTTTTCATACTATTAAATACAGCTTGGGTATTAGACACTAGATATTTCCTGTTTGTTTCTTCATTTATTTTTGTGCTAGCATTTGTATTGTTGTGTTACATTATATCTAAAACTTTAAATGTGTTTAATAGATATACTAGGAGTTTAAGTTTAAAGAAATATTAAATATTTGAAGTTTTTTTTACAGGTATACAGTAGGACTGTACTTTTCTATCTGCCCATGAGATTCTCTACAGCTTGATTATACAGCAAGAAATTCCTTACTGCCCTGTTTATAAACAGATCCAGCTTGCCAAGAAGATGCAATTTTCCACTGAAGTTTTAAAAACTTCACGATCTTACCAAAAGGAAGAAGAAAATGTATTAAAGTGCAAAATTCCATAATTTCAGCAGGGCAGGCATGTACGATGTCTGCTTTATTTATCTGCCTGAGTCTATAGAGTAGAATTGTCTTGACAAAATTCTACTGTCAGAATATACCAACTGCGGGGTATATAATTTCACATTTTACAATAATTAAAGGTAGATAGGAGAGGGCTTTTCTGAGTTTCAGAAATTGTCAGCTTCTCAGTTTCATGTACTTAGAAATACCACATATATATACACACCTACTATTATCAGGAAGTTTTGCAAAAGTAGTCTTGCTGTGACTATGGAACATGGCACATAAGTATTGTGTTGAAAGATGCATTGCTGGATGTGATCCTGGGAACTTTGTACCATTTGACTATGACAGCAAATAATCTAAAAGACAGCAATAGGAATTTGAGGTACTTATCCCAAACATAGGTGGGTTACTTTACGCAGGGATAAATGTGTCAATTTGGAGCTGGTTAGAAAATATGCTGGTTAGGCTGGTTAGAAAAGGATAGAAGAGTTTAAATGGGATGTACCCTCCTTTTCATTAGTGGTCAGGAAAGTACTCTTTATACATATTAAACAGTTTCTCTGTGGGTTTGGGAAAACTGGAATTGGGATAGAAAACTGCTGTTTCATACTCCTGCCTGCCTCACATTTTTCTTGGCATAAGTACATACACAAATGGCAGGAGAATTGGCACTGCAAATTGTTTGAGAAGTATACTTTATATAGCTTGTACAACAAAAATTGTAAAATTCCCTCACACTCTAAATTTCTAATTATCATCTACACACATTGAACATAAAATAAACTAAAAATTAACGTCTGTGCAATCTGATAATAGGAAAAACGTGTTACAGTACAGTTATGTTCTGAAACCTCAGCATCTAAAAAGGATACAGTGGGCTTTTAATTGCCTGTCAGTGATTTCAGGCTTTCTCATTTTACAGGTACAGTTGTTTGCTTTTTATTAGCGGTTTGCCGTAAGAAAAAAGAACTTGCTGGTTCCTTTTCGTTTGTGCTGAATCAGCTTTTCATGCTGATTCAGATGATGTCAGGATTAAGCTTTAAAACTCAATTCTAAAAAGTGAAGGTGTGTGATATCAGATTTCTTTCCCCTACGTGGTGATGAAGATTATAACTGTCCTCATTCTGATGGTTATTTTTGATACAGAAAAGACTAAAACTAGTTTTCAGGTATGCCTATGAGCTTCAGAAAAGTAAAGAAAAATTATCAGAACAGGCTTTCTATTCTTGTAGCGTTTTTGAGATTTCTAACTATTAAATCTCAAATTGGAGATGTAATGAAAACATTCTTGCAAAGGGGACGTTTGAGATAAATGGATTTTTCTCATGACCATTTGAAATTCATGAGTTGCCTTAAGGTGAAAAAAGTTATGCATTGTATTTTAAACATATATCTTTTAATTTAAATTCTCAAAATGTTTCTGAGATGATTCTTACTGAAGAAAATTTTTAGAAGAGGCTTTGTTGGCGAGCAAAATTAGATAAAAATTCCAAATCTATAAAAACTAAGCTTGTGGTTTCTTTTTTATTTTTAATTATGATTGCAATTTAATAGGAATTTGTTGTTTTCAGACTTAAAATATCTTTGAGAAGTCCTAGCTTTTTGTTTTGATCTGGTGGTAAGGAACACAGATGAATTCACTGAGGGAGATTTACTAGTTAAGGATCTAGTGTTCTGTAAATCCGGGAAACTGCTTTTATGAGAGGTAAACTTATAGAAATTTCTTTCTATTCCCACTTGAGTAATATGAGATCAGTCGTGTGAGCCAAAGAATATTATTCTGTTGGTAAGAGACACCAATAGGATCATATGTTATATTACCAGAGGGAATTCCATATACATGTGAATATTTTTCAGTCCAAAATAACTTTTCCTTACCTGACAAAACGTCAAAATACAATAAAGATTTATCTTATTCCTACTTCTTCAGAAAAATATGCTGAAAATGTGTTTTTCTTTATTTAATCTCTTTTTTTACTGGAGAGCAAACTCTATAACTGTGTCCTCTTTGTACTGTTTCGTAAGGTTCTATTTGAATTACAGGGCTGAATTGTTAATTCTTTATTCATATGGTTGTTTGTTTGGTGCGTTTATATGTTGCAATGTATTCCGAATTTCTCTTGGCACCAGTAAATCCATCTTTTCCCCTTACCCTTCCAAAAAATGTCCTTTGATGATGCTGAGACTGGAATGTAACTTGTTTGCGTTTTCCATGGTATTAAAAAAGGCCTAACTACCATAATTCACCCATGTTGTATAAATACTGAAAATATTTGCTGCAAATATTAAGCAGACTACCTGTGGCTCATCACGGAATCACAGAACCATTGAGGTTGGAAGGGACCTCTAGAGATCATGTAGCCCAACTCCCTGCTCCGGCAGGGACCCCCAGAGTACGTGGCACAGGGTGGCATCCAGGCGGGTTTGGAAGATCTCCAGAGAAGGAGACTCCAGAGCCTCTCTGGGCAGCCTGTTCCAGGGCTCTGTCACCCTCACAGTATTTTTTTTTTCTTATATTCAAATGGACCTTTCTGTGTTTCAGATTGTTGCTGTTGCCTGTAGTCGCTGAGTAGCACTGAGAATATTCTGGCTCCGTCCTGTTTACACCCTCCTTTCAGATATCTGTGCACCCTGGAAATATTTCTCCCCACCTCATTTGTCTCCAGGCTGAGCAGGCCTCTTGTCTCAGCCTTTCCTTGTATGAGAGATGTTTAAGGTATGAGATGTTCATCCCTTAGACCAGTATATATGTTTTTTCCCTCTAAAAGTGCTACTTAAGATATTATTTGGTCAAGAAAAAAAAATACATTCTAGCAGGTTTTTGCATGTCTTCAGCTTAGTACTCCATGTGTGAGCCTGTTTGACAGCCTGCCTCTGATTTGGGAGTTCACTTAGGCATTTTTTTAACTTTAAGCATGGGACTATTTCCATCATTATTTTGCAACAAAGCTTGTATTTAAGAAAATACCTGTGCCTTAGAAAAACAATTTCTAAAAGTTAAGATACTAGATATGGGCAAGACAATATTTCTTGACATCCAACAAGAAAAGAGAACAGATGCTTTCTGATTTCCATGAGGAAAAGGTGGTACTAAATCTTTTACACAATGGTTTCAGGACAAGGAAGAAGGTGGAGACCATCTGTCCAAACTTCCATCCTGGTGAGGGGAACTCAGCATGGACTCTCAGCCTTTGCCTACAACTAATGTGGAGCCGAGAGGAATCAAAATTGAGAACACAGTGGATGGAAAGGAAACTAGCACTAGAATGAAAAGTATTCCAGATGCGTCTCTATAGATATATTCCCCTGTCTTTATAGAGAGCAGGTTCTGAAGTCAGCTTTGAACGTGGCTCTAGGTAGAGCAGGGAGAAGCATCTGACCTTGGCCGCGTCCCTGTGCGCTGCTTGCAATTCATCAGAGCTGTGGGCAACTCCGGAGAAACAGGTGGTGCCTCAGCTGGTGCCTGGCTGGAGAAAGAAGAAGAGCCTTTTTGTTCAGGCTCGGAAACCAGCCTGATTAGCTCTTGCCGCTGCTCCTGGCACAGGTTATTGGGAAGAGGAGGGGAATTGCACACAATGCTTCCCTGCAGCTGCTATTGCTGCTGGAGTCGTCTCTATTGGAGTTGGTTTCTTTTTTGTGGCAAAATCAAGTGCAAATGCTTCAACCAAACCAGTGCGGTATTCTCCTGGGACCCGCAATCTGAGATGCGTCGATTCTGCTGTGCAAAGTTCAGATGGATGGGCAAGATACTGACTTGGTGTTTGTGAAGTGAATTGGTTGGAGTTAGAAAATGTGCTTGGCCAGCCTGCTATTATCTTGAGTTTTTCCTAAGTATTTCCCCATGCTGTTGCTAGTATCACTTTGAATAATGTGGAAAGTGCAAGTATTTTCTTCCACGTGGCCTCTGCAGAGGCATTAAGAGTGTAAATAGAAAATATATAAGTATTTTATCTCTGTATTTCTTGTGATAATAAGCTTGTGAGCATAGATATATAAATTGTAATTCTTGAACATTTTCCGTGTGCTTTATTATTTATTTATTTATTTATTTTTAGGGTTTCATCTCTGAAATAATAGAAAATTAGATTTTGCCCATATTTTAACATTCAAAATATCATTTTAGCTTTATTCAACAGGCTTCTGTGTTGTAGATGAGGTATCTCAGCTGAACTGGATTTTTACAAATTGAAAATGCACAGGAAATGACAATATGAAGAATATAAATGTTTTTGCAGCCTGTCTTCTTTTTTAAGACAAACATAAATCTTAGAGTTGTTGCAGTCTTAAAAAAGAGTAGGGGAAAAATTAAGTGACTTTAATTCTTCTTTTATGAGGAAATTAATATTTTTTGTTGGACCATGAAGGAAACCTGCTTTTAGCAAAACAGTTATGTATTTTATGATCCGGGTAATCTGACATAATTTTAGAGCATTGTTTCTTATTCTTGAAAAGGGTGAAAACATTTCATGACCTGAGTTATCTTCTTAGTCAGACAAGTCTTGTTTGATTTCATTCCAGATATCAGAAAAGTCATTTGTGCTGCTGGCAGCTTCTTGCAGTAACTGTAGAGGTGCTTTTCTTTTTTCAACAATGTACAGAGCCAAAAAAGTCGTAGTTTGATTTTGATAAGACCGGAAGTTAAATCCACATAACAGGAACACAGTGCATATTCTCTTAGTAACAAACAGTCTCAAAGATGGCAGCAGCTCAACAGGCAGCCAAACAGGGTAGTGCTTAGTGAGGAAGATGAACAGACTTGAGTTAGGGTAATTATTTTTGTTTCTTTAAATTAGTATTTTCAATAATAAACTTGCACCTCTCTCTCTGCTCTTGGTCTAATCTTTTATAACTTGGAATTCTCCTCCTGATACTCAGCAAAGTAGTTCCTCTGGGATGTTTCATGGGGAAACTTCTTTCGACTCTTACTTCAGGAAAACAGAGAAATGGAAGAGAGAGCAATTGGGGTAGCCCTTTTGCATCATCATGTAAGGATGATTCCATACACTTTAGCAATTTGACTAGAATGCTATTAATACAAGATGAAAACCTAAAAGAACATTTTTACATTTAAAATATTCTGCTCTATTGTTCCTTAAGAAAACTAGAGATTGAAGGTAATGTAAGAGAAACTGTGGGATCATCTTGGAATTTTTTAGAGAAGCTAAAGGTCACTGTCTAGAAGACTTCTTCTGAAATCTTGGAATGCACAAAGATTACTCTCCGGGCATTTGATGCCATGCTAAGAACTGTGCTAATACTGATGAATCTTGAGAACTAACCTCAGCAAGGCTTGTAGAATTCTCCAGGTGACAAAGATCACTCATGATTTGCTGACATGTGTGCGTGATATATGAAATGTCAATAAGTCTGAGGTGATTTTTTTTTTTAATAAGCATAGGAATCCTGTAGGCAAACTGTTTGTTACAGTTGTTTGCTCAGTCTAGGAGCTAGTTAGCTGTGTCATTGCAATTTGTAATGCTTGCTCCTCCATGCAATTTGGTGCTCCCTAATGAGCCTGATCTTTGAGCAGCAGACTTTGATTTGTGGTAAAACCTGTAGAAACCAGTTAGTGTAATTTCACAGAAGTTTCTGACTTATTTTGTGTCCAGTTATATAGTAATTCATAAATTTTGTGACATCTGTAGCTTTTTTTTTTTTAACAGCTCCTCTTCCCCCCCTCCCCCCCAATTAATAATGCTCTATGTAGTGTATCTTGAAAAGCTTTTATAAACAGTTTTTCCTGTTAGCTCTGCAGCTGTCAAGTCCTTAATAATTTCTGGACATCCTTGCTGCTTTTCACATCTCCAGTGACGTTCCTCTTGTAAGCTGTTTCCACAAAAGGCCTGCATTGTCTTTGCTCACTGGGTTTCCAGAACAGTTCTTAGCTGTCTTTGGTTGATATTCTATAGTCTTTTGAATAGTTATCCATCCCTCAGACCTATAGTACCTTCAGCCATGTTTATTCATCAGGTGCATGAGGTGATTAGTGAAAACACGTGATGAGACGTTTATTTTCCATAGTCACAGCGTTGGATTAAGGTTATCTAACACTGTGACAAAACAATTACTGACTTGACTATCTCTTGTTTAGGAGACAGGTTTAGGTTTGTTTCTGACCTAGACTTACATTTCCACATGGCATGAAATACCTGCTGAGTTCTTCTTTGGAGCACTAGGGAAAATGCTCTGCTAAACAAGGCCCCTTCTGGTGTTTCCTCAGGAGGGGTGATGGATACGCTACCACCGTGCTGCCAGCACCACGTGATGGTGGAGCTGGGAGCTGGTGACAGCCATGGTGGCCCCTCCTTCAGCACCCCCAACAACACCAAGGTTAACCCTGTCGTACGACCACAGCAGTGTGATGTATGAGCTGGGGTTAGCTTGCTGGAAGGGGCTAAAATCATCTTAAGCCTCCTACCTTAACTAGGATCTGGGTTTTGTGGAAGGCTGGATTTTATTGGGTTCTGTTTCCGATAACCTCTGCAGATGAGAGCTCTGGGGCCATGAATGGGAATCTGCTTGTTGCAGTTGATACGTACTCTTTGACCGTGTGACCTGTGGCTAGTAATCAGTCAAGAACAACTAAATCCCCAGCGCTCAGATAATTTCCTCAGTTTTGCATTCAGCTGAATGCTCACCTCCTTCCAGCATTACAGGGTGATATTCTGGGAAAACATAAATGCTCATGAGCCTTGTGTTTGTTCTATGGGGAAATAACATGAACAGAGAGAGATTATAGACAGTAGAAATAAATATCATTTCAGAGCTTGTAGTTTCCCCCCTCCAACTTTCATTTTGAAAGTTTATTTAATGCTGTCAGGTGGTTTAGTGAAAACACTCAAGAAGAATAGAGAATCATAAAGCTAAATAGATTTTAACTATACATGAGATTATCTGGCTAGTGTCAAGCTGATTCACACACAAATATGCATTTGCCCAGTGCAGATCTTCATAGTGAGTAAGGGAATAATGGGCTAAACTCCACCTTCAGTTAGCTGTTATAAAGAATGAATGGATTTGTTTAACATCAATAAAACATTAAGAAAGCTTCTTCAATCTCTTCAATCACATACACACAAAAAATGTTCCTAGTTACGTAGTCCTTTTTCAGCAATCAAAGGAACACTGCTTGGGAATGAAAATGTTTAAGTCCCAGTAGAGAGAAAAAAGGGATACTGTGAGTGCTATCCTTCCAAACAGGGGTTATTTATTCCCTCTTTTATGGAATTTGCACCACACCAGAATTTAGATGAGTTTGTATACTGTATACAATACACAGTGACTTGAAGCTAGATGGTTATGAAAGAAATGACACTTGTGCAACTGTCATGCCGTTTTCTGCTGGCTAAAAATTATGCACGTTCATGTTAAGAATTAGTGATGTAAGACTTTAGTCTTCAGTATGTAGATATTTGAAGAATATGCCTTATTTGCAAAGGAATTAATTTGTGAAAATTTATGATAGCTTTGTTACTTGAAATGTGGTTTATTTGAAAATAACCTTTACTGTATATACTTGTTGTTGTTATTTCCAATTTTTGAAAGTGAAATATAAAGATATATTGGTTTGGTATTCATTAATGATATTACTAACTTCTGAAATGATCCCCAAAAATGAGATTTTTGGGGATGGAAACTTGTTTAAGTCAGTTACTTTACAATAGGTTTGATTGTTAATGTATTAGAAATCTCGCTTGTGGTTACTAAATATTAACCCTCTTGATAGTCTCTCAAGAGTAGTTTTGATTTAGAAATTAGGGGCTCCTTTCTGCTTTTCTCATAGTAAATTTGTAAAGTGCTAGAGAGAGATTTTGAAAACAACTCAATTTGCTCCTGCCTGGTTGTAATATCAAGGTTGAAAATGTCTGCAGAGAATGTGCAATTTTTTAGTTTCATTAATGTTGCATTGTTTAGCTCTTTTCAGTCTGTTTACGTAGGATTTAATATCATGTTATGATAACAGAGTTACTAAATGCTGTATAAATATTTGTTTGCGATTCAGAATCATGTTCTAACATACTTCCATAACCAACATGTAAGAAAGCTGGGAGGCAAATTACAAGCACAAAATGCCAAAAGTTCTAATCTTTCTGAAATAACGATTTCCTTGTTTTCTGTGTCTCATGCAGGCTTTCCTTCACCGAATGATCCAGTGTGCGACAGCCAAAGTGGATAAAAATGTCACAGAGGAGACAGTTAAGGTGAGTTTTCTAATTGCATATGGCTTTTCTCTTATGTCTATTGTTTTATTTATGCATGCTTTATTCTTTTTCAGATGTTGTTTTCAAATATCGAAGATATCCTTGCAGTTCACAGAAATTTCCTGTCTCTAGTGGAGGAATGCTTGCAACCAGAACCTAATGCACAGCATGAAGTGGGAACTTGCTTTCTTCATTATGTATGCTATTTTTTATTACAGCCTTATTTTTTACTTGTTTTTCTCCTTTCTGGTTGTTTTTATTAATCACTGACCTGGTGGTGAGTGCACAGTCATGAGGACAAATTATGACTTGATTGCATAATTTAGAGTAACTTTAAGGTCATTTCTTGTTTACTGTTATTGCCAAAAAAAAAAAAAAAAAAAAAAAAAAAGCAGGGGCAGGTAGAGCAATGCTGAGTCCTGTAGCAGTGTGCCCTTGGGATGGACGGGGCTGTGGCACCCGCAGGGGCCAAGGGCTGCATCTTTCACCAGAGCCTGTTTCAGTGAATGTCCCTGCTGGACAATACGCTCTGGAAGTGCATTTCAGCCAAGGCTGTGGGAAGATGAGGGAAGCTTTCTGATGCCAGCACGTGAGCTGGTAGAACTAAGAAAGGATGAGTTTTAGACAGGGGCAATAATCATAGACTTGATCCTGCACAAAAAAGTGTGTGGAATATTTAGCAATTAATTGTGTTGGTTGGGTAAAATGCCTCTGCAGTTCTTGACTGTGAAGATTTTACTACTTATGCCTCCAGTATGTGTGCATGTCCTGTAGCAGTTATTTTCTAGCAGCATTAGTTTTCCTGTTTCCAAACCTCTGCAAAATGAGAACCAAGTAGTTTATTTTCCATTAGGAGCCTAAGAAGTCTGGGTTTCATTTTTCTGTGTGCTTAGCGTATCGTTTGTTTGCTAAGTCTGTCTTTATGCATTGAGGGGAGAAAATTGTTAATGTTTAGTGCGAAAGATTTACAGAATTGGACTGACAGTTTTTTGACTCTGCAGAAATATGGATCACATTCGGAAACATGCATGTGTGCATGCATAACAGGTAATGATGTCTGCAAATATGGAACTGGTTGCGTTTTCTTTTTTCTATTTTCTTTGTATTTTTTTTGCCCTGTGTTTTTGGGATAGTCCAGCCTCCGAATCTTTTCAACAAGTGCTCAAGTGATATTTCCAGCAACTTTACAATTCAAATTAAAAGCAGAAATAAAAACTACCAAAAAAAAAGAAAAAAAAAACCCAAAATAATAAACGTAGAGAGAGGAGCTGACCTTCCAAAATGAAGACTCTATTAGCTATTCAGCTTTCAAAAGTGTACATTCCATGTGGTGTTTATTAAAAAAAAAATCAAAATGACAAGAACAAGGTATTTCTTTGTTTCTGCAGAAAGAGAAATTCCGTATCTATGATGAATACTGCAGTAACCATGAGAAGGCACAGAAAGTTCTTCTTGACCTTAACAAAATAAGAACAGTGCGGACTTTTCTTTTGGTAAATATGTTTTGAATTGGTATTCTAACTCAGTATTATTTGACTGCGCAGTGAACTGTTAATGTTTTTTACTCCACTATGTAAGAACTAAGAGGTCACCTGCAAGTGCTTAGAGGGCAGTTTTACTTGGGGGTGATATTGCTAGTGGAAGGGGCTAAGTACATTCCATTTTCACTACCAAGTCTCGCTCTGTGCGTAAAAAAGCATGACCATGTGCCTTGATCTCGCTGGCCGAGAGACAAGGGTGTAAATTCAGCAGTGGCATTAGGAAAAAAAAAAGAAAGAAAGAAAAAATAGGATAAGATGCATGAGGAAGAGTAGGGAAAGGGTAGGGATAGGAAAGACTGTCCTTTTTTTTCTGGTCAGAACTTCTGAGAAGATGCCCATATTTTGATACTGTAGTTCTGATTGTGCCAAAAGGAAGAAAATGTTTTGCTAGAGGCATCCTGATCTTAGACGCTGGCATAATCTGAGGTCAAAGAAGCAGCTACACAGTTGGTCTTTCACTTTACAAGCTTACTAAGAAGTATGACAGTCCTCATGATTTTTCCACAACAGAAACAGTTTCTCAATATGGAGTTTCTCAGTAGTTAACTCTAATTGCAAAAAGATAAAAATCAATAGAGACTGTTTTTTGTCTTTTCCTTTGTGGCATCCTGTGATAACAAAGTCAGTTTTGAAATATATGGCATATTGTACTAAAACTTAAATGTCTGAGGTGCTCTCAAATATTAAACATGAGAATGCTCAACTCAAATGCGATTGAAGTATTTTGGAACTAGGAGTGGACTTAAGCAAAAGACACTACGAGCAATGCACCAACGGCAGGGCCAGATTTAGTATGAAGGGAGGAATGCTGTTTACAAAGATTAAAAAAAGCAAAATATTCCTGAGAAAAGCTGAAAAGAGCTTATTTTGTGGGAGGCGTGTACAGTTACAGCAGTTCATGATGTATCAGTGTAGCGCACTCCTGGGCACATGCAGAGGGGTTCCGCATCTGCCTTGGGTTCCTGACAGATAAGTTGCAGCAGTCTAAACTAGAGAACAGATCAGACCATTCAACTTGAAAGTAAAATTGAAGTTTCGTAGACAGACAGAACAGTTTAGTTTATTCAAGAGTTGTGATTATCTATGAAGTTGAAGCCAGGCCTTAAAACTCCTACACATAAACCTATAGTTTACCTTGCCATTATTTTATCGGCCAGTCCCTTTCAATAAACCTTCTTGTGTTTGGCCGTCAAAGGGAGATCCTTTAGGGTGAAGGACCTGAAGTACTGTAAGCCTGGAGCTGATTAATCAGGAATGCAAAGCCCAGATTTATGGCTTGGCACAGAGGGCCCCATAGTAGCCCTGGTTATCGGGTGTGCGTGTTGTGAGTTACATGGTAAGGGGCACAGCTGCCTAGTTGTGCTGCTCCTCCACCATCCATCATGTGTCTGCGTCCTGATTTGTGGCCTGTGCTGACACGCTGTCTGCTGTGTTAATCTGCTTTTGTTTACTGTTCTCAGTGTAGACAACTTGAAGCTTTAGGTCATCTCATACCATCTCATACTCACTTCTCATCGCTCTATAAAATATTTTCCATCTTTACTGTAAGTCTGTATGTACTTACACTTTAATTCCAGAATTTCCAAATATTTGCTGTGATGCCTCTGTATACTTGATTATCTCAAGTAGCTCAAATTCTCTTCTCTCTCTCGGCGTTTTTTTTTTTTTTTTTTAATGTATGTGTGTTTTTCTTTTGTGTGTGCGTTTGTTTTTGTTTTGTGGATGTTTTCACCAGATATTGCATATATTCCCAGCTTCTGTGAGTGGATGTATTGTCAAAACTCATATACTCTTTAGCTCGCCACAAAGATATTTTATTCAATGCACAACCCTTTTAAATATGGACAAAAGACTTTTTGTGTGTTAGGATGGCAATGTTCAAACCTATCAAGCTATCTTTGGTGCTACCTACTGTCTCTAGTGAGGCTTTGGAACCAGCAGCATCTGCAATGATCACCCTGAGTTCTTTTTATTTTTGTTTACTGAAATGTGAAAGTATATTTTCAAATTTTCTTTATTGTCTTTTATAGTCTCTTAATCGGCCTGGATGAATAGGGTAGCCTTGGGGAAGAAAATGCCTGCATTTTTTATCTGCATTGCAGGTTCCCTGTGGTGTGTGTGGCCCTGTCTATGTGTCTGTGCTCAAGCCTGTTCTTGTGACAGTTTTGCAAACGTACCTTATAATATATAAAATAGATGCACATGTAATTTCTGTATGGATTCACCACTACCTCTGTATGGATATGTCCTTGCCTTTATTTCTGATATTTTTTAATGGCAATTGCTTTCATATAACTTTCTGTCTACTAGAGATTATCGAAAAGTAATGCATACCTCTCCTAACCCATAGAGAACTCATGGCTTGAGAAAGTGTAATTTTCTTAGAATTTTGTAGTAATTTTTGAAATTGTTTGCCCTGCAGAACTGCATGCTGCTTGGAGGACGGAAGAACACCGATGTGCCGTTGGAGGGGTATCTTGTAACTCCCATACAGAGAATATGCAAGTATCCCCTTCTTTTGAAGGTACTATGGCTTTGTTATCTAAGACCTTATACTTGCTATATAAAACTGGTTGCTAAGTGTATTTCAGAACTGCCAGAACAATCTCTTTACACAGTGAATGATCTCTTTATTAGGTATCAGACCCAGGCTTGCTCTCATTAAAGCCAGTGGCAAGTCTCTTGTCATCAATATTAAAAAGACTGAAGAGTTGGCTGGGTGAAAATTATCAGCTCCTTTCTAAATCTAATAGTAATGTTTCTTCTTCATTGTTGTAAAAGTAGCCAGCCATTTAAGGGAGTTTATTGAAACAGATTTAAGTTGGATTTGGCCATTGCCTGCTTAAATGCTTTAGATAGCAGAGTTGTTACCAACATGAGTCTTTGCTGAGTCTAAGTTAACACAGCAAACTATAAGTGGAGAAAATTTACAAAAATGATATGTAAGAAACATTTGGGAGTAACACCCAGATGCAGTATGTGGTTCTCTGCAGGTTTGCTTTTGTGTGTTTATGCTTTCCTGTCTTATCATGGCTTAAAATTTAATAATGTTAAATAGGCTGTAAACATTAGATATTCAAGCCTCAGAGTTATTAAAATTTTCTTATGTTAGGAAATTATCGAATGTTAAAAAGTATATATTTAAAACAAACATATACAGATATGAATTTATATATTGTCATTGACTAAAGAGTTGAGGAAAAAGCAAGAAGAGATTCTGCTTTAAAAGTTACTTGAAACCTGATTATTGGACATTTATAATACATATTTGAATTTAGATGTGAAACATTGCCAGCTATGAGGCATCTGCATTTCATTGCAGAATTAAAATAAACATGTTAAAGATTTTTTTTGAAAGAGGAATATAGTAATTGCAGTGAGGTTTGAGTCATCCTACAGCTCCACTTTTACAGTTCCCTTGGCCTACTTAAAATTATTTTTATATTCTATTTGTTGAATGAGGTATCTACAAACAAAACAGAGGAAGCTGACTAATGAATTACAGCAAGGATGCATTGAAATCAGTGGTAGCTAAAACAAATTTAAATACAACGTGTTGTGGCAACAGAGTTAAGGCTTTTAGCTCTGCCTCCAGAGAGGATGTATATCCAAGCGGCAGTTAGGATATGCACTGAAGGTTGTCCTTAATCAGTTCAGCTGCAAATGTGTAAATGAGTAATTAGCAGTTTGAGCTGGGAAATTGAGGGGAGCTTTATATGTATCTTAATGGATACTGGCAACTCCCTCTTCACCTTTTCTTTAAGAGTGGCTGCCATCACCAGGGATGCTAAAGCAATAAGTCACCTCGACTGTTCACTGTGCTGGTGTATTAGATTGAATAGCAGCGTGGAGTTACAGAAATGTGTTTTTTGTTCCAATTTTGACATCAGTAAATAAGTATTTGTAAGTGGAGTGGACTTTGTTGAACGATTCCATCCCATGGAGTATAAAAATAGTCAGAGCTGAGTATCAAGAAACATTTTTGTTTTTTTTTTTTTTTGCTGGAGGAGGAAAGTACCTGCAATCCTGTACTGCATTTGTATTTATTATTCTTTATTTCTTTGAGTTTTAGTGTCTTACTAGAATGCAATGCTATACTGCTTTTCCACCTAATGAAATGGAAGTCTGTTTATTCTCAGGTGTTTTATCCCAGTCAACTTAAGCCTCCTGTGATGCATGCTTAGAGATTGAAGACATATATACATATATATATATATATATATAATTTTATGTCTAACAGGAGTTACTGAAGCGAACTCCAAGGAAGCACAGTGACTATGCAGCATTAATGGAAGCCCTCCAAGCCATGAAAGCTGTCTGCTCCAACATAAATGAGGCCAAGAGACAAATGGAAAAATTGGAGTTTTTAGAAGAATGGCAGTCACATGTTGAAGGATGGGAGGTAACACAAAATGCATTGTTCTGTTCGTTGAGGAGGTGGCAATATAATTTTACAAGTACGAAGATTTCCACAGGCTTGTATTACGCTGCTTTTGTGATTCTGAGGTACTGGGACCTCCTGAATCTTTCTGTGAAATCACAGCTTTTGTTCAAGATCTGTTGTCCGTTCCTGAGCACTGCTAGATAGAATAGAGGACTTCCAGGAAACAGCAAATATTTAGTGTTTGACTTGTTCTAAAGTGATGTAAATCTCCAAAACTGTGCCCCCAAATCCCATCCTAATCTTGGCTGTGGAGAGGCAGGGACAGCTGATATTGATAGATAATGAGTTTTTTGTTTTGTCAAAGATGTAGTGTCTGGAAAAGGCGCAAAGAAAAATGTATTTGGTTGAACATATTCTGCTATGCTTTAGACCTAATGTTTCTACTGCTTAGAGAGATTGCCTTCATACAATGGGAAGAGAGGAAAAGGTCAGGGAATTTGGTTAGAATCAGAGAGCCTTGAGATGAACCTGCCTGAACTTCATCTCACAGAGTTCTCCCCAAAGACTGAAGACTTTGCAAAATAGAATATTGACTAGAATAATCAATTAGGTATGCACAGTAATGGGTTATAATAACGGACATCAAAAATAGCATTTTCTCTACCCCCTGTTTCTGAGGCAGTGGGTCTCTGACTTGAGGCAGTTCTTTCTTAGTGGCCAAGGTTTTGATGCAGTCTTCTGGTCCCCCTGCAAGTTTCCTTTTCTGTTTCCCTGTACTGTCTCCTTGTGCTGTTAGTTCCCAATTTATGTGCTGTTTTTTGAACCTGCTATGCCTCAACGGAGCCTGTACGTTCCAGCAAAGGGTTGTCTCCCCTCTGCCTTCCAGAAGGGCTCAGCTAGAACACGTTGCTGTCTTAAGGGAGCATAAAAATTGTTCTGAGTAAAGTACCCTCCATGACACTGTAGAATTGTTTCCTATTTGACTCCAGTTTAAGTTTTCTCATCTGCAAACTTGTGCAAATTTTGGTTTATTGTAAATTGAGCGGTATTGGGAGATTTGATTCATTTTTCCATGGATTAAGCAGTTTTACTTTAGTCAAAATCCTTCTTGTTTCTTGAGTATGCTATGATGAGATTTGAAATGCATTATTTAGGGCATTTTCTTTTATAATGCAGCTGCACTTTAAAAAACTAACTCATCCATTTCTCTAACTGGGTAGGTACAACGTAGAGCAGGGGAAAACCTCTTGTGCCAGAGATCTGAGCACAGTAGTTTTCATATTTCTTTGCTATAGTACAGATACAACATGTTCATGGTGTGCCAAACCTGCGTGAATTGCCAAAAAATACACACTGGCTTGAAAGAAGGCATCTTTGTATATACAGGCTTTATAGATGCTGTTCTGTATTCAGACAAATCTGTCTGCATTTTGGTGTAATCCCATATCTTCAAAGAAAAAAAAAAAGGAGGGGGGAGAAAAAAAAAGGGAGGGGGAAAAAAAGGCTAAGACAAATAATGTCATAGAGCGTGTACTTGTGCTATGATATTGTTTGCAGGATTTTGGAAAAGGAATGACTACTTAGATAAAGTAAAGCTCTACATGTTATAATTGAGAGTTCTAGTTGACCTTTCCACAGGAAGAAAATATCTTGAGTGACTTGTTTTTACCTAATCTAAACACTTTTTTTCTCCCTTGTAGTTAGCTCGAGCTTGCTGTCATCAGCTATGACTCGGACAGATTAGCACATGTAAACATAGAAGTGCATTAGGCATGCATGTGCAACAGCTTCGTGGTAGAAGCACCAGCAACACTTATGTTACAAATCTTTCATGGCAAGAGAAACTTGCTAAATCCTTATTACCTATTGCTGACTTTATTCTTTCTATTATTTTTTCAATAAACTTGTCTACTTCTATATTGATTGCCATTCTTATATGTTCTTTCAGCATCTTGAATTTTAGAGATATTTCCCAAATGCATTTGAAGTGTTTTGGCATTCCTTCTACCTTGTGCATAATAGAAAGAACACAGGAATTTGATACAAGTTTTTCATAATTATTTTAATGCACACCCTTACAGTCTCTTGCATAGTTGGTTAATTGAAACTTCACCACAAATAAAGTCAAGTTGGTTTAAAAATTTTGAAACTCTTATTGAAATCTTTTAATTTTTTTTTTTTTTTGCTAACAGTAGCATAGCTGTTAATTAGAAATTTGAGCAACTCGGGAACCTAATTAAAGAACAACTTGTTTAATTAAGTTTATCATTTTCAATCAATGTTTTGTCTTGACTGCTAGTCTTTTGCTACAGTTAATGTAGCGCTATGGTTAGTGTAGCGAAGTCACACCTAACATCATAAGGAAAAGCTGCTTAAGAAATGACTGTTCTCACACCTCTGTTCCCCAAAAGGGAACCTGTTTTCCTATATTAAGTTTCTTCTGACTCTTTGTAAGACATAGAGTAATAAGTACCTTGCTGTTGAAAATATGTTAACAAGCAAAGATAACAATATGGACAGAAACATGTGAGATATATAGACCTGTTCTTTCTGTGCTCTGAATCTTCTCTGCCAACCTCAAAGCACTAATTTCTTTCCAAGACTGTCTTTTTTTCCAGATCAGCTTCGATATTATTATTCAGATCAGATCTGATATTATGGCAACTATAGGATGCCCAGTTTGACAAAATTGCCCTGATTTTAATACAATCATCCTTTTCAAACATAAAATGAGTTCAGCCCACGAGGTGGTATGAATTCCAGAGCATTCTTAAGAGCGAACAATATTTTAGAGGGTTCCCAGCAACAACAACAACATTTCTGAATGCAATATATGAGAGTGGAATTAATTAAGTAAACATCTGGTTTTCTACATAGCCTAAAAATAAAGAGGCAAAATTGTTGGAGATTTCCTAGCAGAAGGAAATGCTTAGCACATTGCTTGGCCTCAGCTAGAAGGAAAGCAAAAAAAGGCTATTTTTAGAATCTGATCAAAGCATGTCTTGAATTCCTATACATAAGTGTCATGAAATGAAGCTTGTGTTGTTATGATAAAAATACAGATTTATGGAAAAATGGAACATCTGTTTCAAGAAAGAAAATTTGGAGCATAATGACTTTCTCACTTAATTTCCTAAGAGATTAAATTTATTGGACCATGTTCAGGACTTGCGTAGGTGGCTATCTCAGCTGGTAAAATGTCTCAGCGACTGAAAGAGTCTGTCATTGGACTCTGAGTGGATGTTTCAGTGCAAGAAGAAAAATAAGACTGTTGCATTTGTTGTAAGCTGAAAACGGAACAACCCAGTTTGAGTCACAGGCCAGCGAAGTAACAATAGCGTGGGGTATTCTGTCGCATACGGGGTTTCCGTTCCACCATATCACCAAGTAGCATTTGAATAGAGATTTCTATTTTAAACTTCAGATTTTTTAGCTCTTTTCCTTGTTTTATTTCTGTTTTCGATGCATGTGTGCAAAGAATAAAGAATAACTTTATATCCTAATTTGCAATTTCTTTGCTTTATCACTGTTAAAGTGATATCCTTTGAATCAGTAAAGTCAAACCTCTGTATATGAAATTTAAAATTTGTCCAGAATATAGGTGTAAGTAGCTTTTTTTTAACAGATAAAACATTAAACACAACGAATGTTGCTTTTGAACTCATGGTAACAAAGCAATTTTTTTAATGCCAAGGATGAATAATTAATGGCTTCAGATTGAGAGTTTTTTAAATTTCAAGGAGTCTCTCTCCTCACAGTACATTTTAGAAGTATTTGTTTTGTGCTGTGGTCCCACACTTCAAGCTTTCGGCTGAACAATGGCCTGAGTGGACTGATACCCAACTGACAGCCAATGTTGTTAGGATCCAGTTTTACATACTAAAAGCCCAGAAGCTCTGAGAGCCCTATGGGCTTGTTATTTCTGTACCATCATAGAGTCCTCAGCCCCAGCCTGACCCACTGGACAGGACTACTCTACAATTAGATATTCAGAGCTTTTGATGGTTCAAAGCAGAGAAGGAGTAAGGCTAATCTGGGTTCAAAGTATAAGCCTGCTTTTAAGGTTGACTTTTTCTGACTGAATCCTTCATATGTTTTGTTGGAAGATTAGTAAAACATGTTTGTTTCTACAATACAATACTATTTTCAAGTTTACATTTCACTAAAGATTCCCCACCAGCTGTAATTGTAGGTATTTTTGATATATAGAAAAATGAATTATAACCTAGTAGTAGTAATTTTATACTTAGAATGAATAACTATGTTCTTCTCCTGAAAGCTGTGACTATAAATATACATTTTCATGAAAAGTTACATTGAAAATAGCTTTTTAAATTCAAATTACTCATATATGAAATTTCACTGATAGTTTAAATTCAAACATGTAATGTTTGTGTTACAACATCTTAGTAATACTTACCTGAACGATCTTTCAAATATGATTTTTTTGTGCCAGTCATATTTTCACCTTAAAACTTTAAATTCCTCTTCTATTTTGTTTCCCTAGCAATTATTATTTTAGCTTTGTAGGAAATTTTCTAATTTCAAAATTATGAAAATGTATACAGCGTTTTGAACTCGCATGTTGACTTTGGGCTTTTTAATCTAATTTCAGGAACAAATATAAATCTCTCGATTTATATTTGGGAATATATTCAAAAAAGGGATTTTGAAAAATTCCTTTTCAATATAATTATTTCAATTCATTTGCTGATTTTGTTGATTCATATCTGATTCATAATTTCTATTATAATTACTATTATTTTATTACTTTTCCTAAGGTTTCATAAAAGGTTGTTTTTTTTAATTAGTATTATTGATTAGTTATTCTCTTTTCAATATGGGTTTTTCCCAATATGGAATAAACTTTTCCACAGTAAGAAATCTAACTGTTTTTCATGTAGCAAAAATATTTTGACTTCCTTTTAATTAGGAAACAGGTACCAAAAAAACCAACAAAAACAACAACAAAGCCCTCTAGAAATACTTCAGGTATCACAGTTTCTGAGATCAAAATATTGTAGCTTACCAGTTGCCACATTTTAAGGCTGCACTGGAGATTGTATTTTTTCTGAAAGTAATACCTTCCATCTGTTTGAAATTTCTACATTAAAATCTATTTCTAAACTTTCTAAGACATTGAGAATGTTTCACTCTGATGAGATTTTTGTTGTTATTTAGAAGGATTAGAAGCCTAAGTCCTAACTCCTGAATTTGATTACTTGAAAGAACCCCACCCCTACAAAATTATGAGACCAGATGGACTGTATCTGAAGGCATGTTCTGGAGAAGATATCCTCTATCATCTTTGAAAGGTCCCTGACATCAGGGTTGGTCCCTGGTGGTCAGAGAGAGGCAAATGTTTCGCCTATCTTCAAAGAAAGGCCAAACAGACAATCATGGAAAATGCAGACCTGTCAGATGCTTTTGGTCCCTGGGAAAATTGCGAGGGAATTCTTGGACCACATTTCTGGACAGATGATTGGGAACTGTCAGCATGGATTTACCAAGGACAAATCATGCCCAACCAACCTGATCACCTTCTTTGATTAAATGACTTGTTGCCTTGTGGGCAAGGAGAGCCTTTAGGAAGGCTTTCAACACAGTCTCCTGAGTGTTCTTGAATCCAAGCTGGGGTATTGCAGTCTAGGTGGATGATCAGATTCAGAGGGTAGTGGTAATTGGTTAATGGTGAATGGGCAACTCTATCTAGTTGCTTGTGGCCAGTATACTACCTTGGGGGAGTCTCTTTTGGGACTTGCCCTGTTTAGCATCCTAATCAATGACCTGGAGGAGGCAATGGAGTCACCTTGCATCACTGTTGTCAGCTTTGCAGGCGGCAAATTATGGTGGGGGAGGAGAAGGAGGGCAGTCAATGCACTCAAAAGCATGGTCAGCACTCAGAGAGACCTAGACAAACTGGAGGAATAGTCTGACAGGAACATTACGAATCTCAGCAAGGCAAATGCCAAGTCCTGCACCTGGGAAGGAAGAATCTCTGGCTCCGGTGCAGGCTGGGGATGTACTGGCTGGGTCTCCATGCCTCAGCAGTGTGTCCTATCAGCCAAGAGGACTGTAAACCAACATAGCGAGCAGAATGAGGGAAATTATTATTCCTCTTTGCTCAGCACTCATCTAGAGTACTGCATTCAGTTTTGGGGCCCTAATACACAAAAGATGATCAAGTGAAGTTCTGCAGTTACCACTAAGATGGTTAGCTGAGCACATGCGCTGTGTGGAGGGACCTGGACTTATTCAGCCTGGAAAGGATCATCTGGAGAAGCTTTGGGAGTGCCCTGCCATTACAGGGAAGGAGATCATCATGAAGATGAAGCCAGACTCTTCACAGTGGTATGTGATAGGAGGACAAGGGACAACAGCAATAATTTGAAATGAGAAATTCCAATTGAATATGAGGAAGACTTATTTTCACCCTGAGATTAGTCAAGCCGTGGAACAGGCAGTCCAAAGAGCTGTGCAGTTCTGTGTCCTTGAAGATTTTTGAGCTCCAGCTGGGTAAAACTCTGGACAGTACGTTCTGAACTCATAGTTGACTCTCTGATCAGGAGGCCTCAGGACGTCTTGACATCCCTTCCAGTTGGGATTTTTCCACAGCTCAGTGTCTCCCGAGTACCTCTGAATTTCTCACTCTTTGCTTTGGTGCATCACTTGACACATAGCATAGGCATGGTAACCTTCAGCTGTGCATAAGCAGTTAACCTGATTTGTTCCAAAAACATCACCTGTGTGCATGCGTAGTTCAGCTTTACCTGCACAGTGTGTGCGCTCACACTTCATGAGAAAGGATGATCTGTTATTTGTTAACCAAGCCCAGAACTTCTCTTCCATCACAGCGACCATGCAGAGCTAGATAAATGAATTACCTTAGTGGGCTGGACATATAAGCTGTAGCTTGGGTGTGCCTGCTGTAAACCCTTGTGGAGGTTCAAGGTGTAGATACCTCCTTCAAGAAGATATTATTGCAATAGTTGTTCCTCCTTTGAATGCTATGAGGAGAATGCTTATACTTTTTCTGCTTTATACTTGTTGGGGATGTTTTTTTGTGTTTAAGGCATGTGGTGGAGGGGCCTGCTAACCCCCGGTGTAGAGGAGGCAGCAGTACTGCCACCTCATTTGCTCCCTCTCTTATCCTTTCCAATTCCATGCCCACATAAATTCTAGAAACAGACTGGTCCTAATAGTGCTAAAGAACTTAACAACAACAACTGCATTGGCTGAGTTATAGAGGGCACTGAGCTGAGTTTTGGTCCTGTTGTATCATTGCCTTGGGCATACACACGGCAGGCATAGTAATAAAAATCACTGACCTGCAGCCAAAGCACTATGGATTGTGATCTTCTCAAAGGCTGTATGACAAGTGCAGTTAACACTGTTCAGCATTTGGATGGGAGAACTCCCAGGGAAATAAAATATCTGTAGAACATTTTTATCTAGCAGTTTATGTTAGAAAAGGAGAAAAGTAAAAATGAAAGTAAGAAAGTAATAGCAAAGTGTAATGCCATACAGGTAATACTGATCTACTACAGCCTTTGATTTCAACCAAAAATGGGCCAAATCTTGAGAATTTAGGTAACTATCCATTTAACATATGTTTATGATATGATTTTCTCACAGTGGTGAACCTTACCAAAACTGTTGGAAGTGAGGTTATGTTTCTCTAACTGAAGTTTTTCAATAGAATTGAAAAACCTGTTTTTGTGAAAATCCTTTTGTGAAAAAATTCATCCTTTTGCAAAAAGCTGAAACTGTCATATGTGGTTTTGAAGCTTTAAGCTGAAAATTTTGCTTCCTTACAAAAGTTCTTGTTTTCTGGCAAAGCTATATTTTTCTGAAAAGAAAAAAACTTTGAAAATCTAGCCTTTTAAAATGCAAATAACGAGCCAGTACTATTCCAATAACTTTCAAAAGCAGCCTAGGGAATTGGTTACTCTTAATATGCAGATGCAATGAAATAGAATGGAAGGAAATGACTTGCTGTTCTGTGATTATGCTCAGCAAGTATTGAATACAACCATAACTGAATGTGTAATTTATATTAGTGACTGTACTTCCATGCTTGCCTTCAAATGAAACTATAAAATTAGTATGCCAACTTCTGTCACTTATTCTTTCCTAGGAAGGGAAGGTATGGTCAAGCTACTATAGATGATGTTCATTTTTGGCTCATTTCATCATAAATGGAAAGGCAGTGGTTAATTAATAGTAACATCTCAGTGGTTTTATTTAGAAGCCTGAATTCTGTTCCACTGTTAGAGCCATGCAACCTATGTTATCATGTCTGTAAACAGAATGCTTCCTCCTTAAAACAGACCGTGAGTTATTGCTCAGTATTCAGGGCTGTGATTTACAAAAGACAAACAGTAAAAGGAAGAGCTGAAAGTAGAAGCCATGATTATTTCCTGGCTCTTAATTGGGTGCATTTTTCTTTGAGTGAGTATGGTTAGGTCAAGAAGAAAATGTAACTATGGCTATTGCAAACATAAGTCATTCAGAGTGCATGTGGACGAAAAGAAAGTCATGCCCAGCTTTTTCAGGTTTTCCTGGTGTGGAAATGTGGATGTCTTGATGCATATAGCAAGTGGACAGGAGCTCTGTCCCATGAGAGCATGTGGACGTTTCCATGAAATACAAGGCAAAGGGGCAGAGATTCTCAGAAAGCAAAATTCCCCTCTGAATTCCGGGCAGGCTTCCTTGAGAGGTTAATTTCTCTTTGTAAGGCTGGGACTTTGTTACAAGAATACTTGCAGAAAAAATGCTATCCTTTGTTAGTGTTGATTCTTTTTCAAGAACTCTTTTGGAAGTGCTGCCTTGTTTTCACACAAAAGAATGATCTACCTGAAGCAAAAAATGAAAACATGGGAAATTTTGCCCCCGAACGGCTAACACTTGGCAAAATTCTCATGGTTTCAGAATATATTAAAAGGAAGTATGCCAGGAAATCAGCATAAGCTTCGTCTGAATTTTAAATCTTTCTGTTTTTTGTTTTAATTTTATGTTTAGTTTTATTTGGTGTAGAAGCACGTATATTTAGTGATTTTGAAGTTCCAGGTTACTTCAGCTTCCAAATTCATTGGAATTCAGGCCTAAATGTTTTTAATGCCTTTATTTCCTATGCTTCTGACTAAATAGTAATGCTACTGAGGATAAGAGTTAAATTTTATCAAGCTGACCTGACCTTTTAGAAGATATCTTGTGCACAGGTGTGCGTGCTGTATTTGGAAACCTTCGTGATTAAAATCAATTCACTCAAAAAGCCCTCCTCCTCCCAGCTCATGATAATGTGAGATGAATATAAAGCTGGTATTAAGAATTGTTAAGTAAACATTAAAAATTATTATTTAATCACAATGTAAATTACTATGGCTTTTCTTCTTGACGTTTTCAGTGTATTGTTACAGTTCAAAGAAACTGTATTCGTATAACTGCAGAATGTTTCTGTTCACACAGAATAAAAAAATCTCTTTCTAATTGATTTTAGGGGTCCAACATCACAGATACTTGCACAGAAATGCTGAGAAGTGGACTTCTTCTGAAAATTTCAGCAGGAAATATCCAAGAGCGGATATTTTTTCTTTTTGATAACCTTTTGGTTTACTGCAAAAAAAAGCACAGGTAAATGATTAATACATACTTTGAAAAATGATTTTCATTTTTCTCACAGTAGGGCTGATGTTTTGTATGCTTTTTATAAGAATATTGAAATGCCACTGAAGTGATTTTTGTGGTTAATTGCAATACAAACCTCAGCATTTTTAGACTGACACACAGAGAAAGGTCTATTGAATTCAAACTTTGTAAAATTTTGTTAGGTACAGAGAAATCCAATAATGATTTAGAGGTAAATGAAGGGAAACTCCACCATCTACCTCAGTGTCTTCATCTGCTGAAAGTTTTGCTTATAAATCCAGCTTCTCCTCACCACCATGTGAGTCTGATTGGTGAGGGTGATATAAAGCTTTCAAGAGTAGTTCTAAATTTGATAGCCAACTTTCAGCCCATTTTTCCAAATGTCTTTTATAAATATTTTGGATTGGCTGTGGCCTCCAGGTGAGCGGTGTGTTTGTTTGCATGTGCAGCAGCCATTTGTTTTGGTCACTGCTCTGGCTGGGCCACTGTCATGACTGTTAAAGGATGAATCTTGGCCCCTCTGCTTTTGAAGGCCTTACATGACAGGATGCTTGTGCATAAAGAAGTGCAATGTTAAGAACAGGCAGCTCATATGAGGGAGGGTAGTTGGGCATGCAATTCAGTAGCACCATCAAGTTGAAGAAAGACAGGCTGCCACAGTGCCGTATTGATTTTTATTCCTCCCTGTGTCCGGGAAGAAGTGGGAGCTACTTGTCCTCTCCTTGCTTCCTGTTCTGGGTGAGGGGAAGGAGGTGTGTGGGTTGGAAAACAGAGAGATATGAGCTCCTGTGCACGTATACTGCAGTCTAGGCGTTATGTGTATCTAAATATAACCAGTCGACAGAAATCTGTGCGTAAAATGTATTGACCTAAGGGAGTATTTTGTAACTGATGTTTTAAAGTTTATTGACAAGTCTTTTGAGTTGACATATTGGCTTAATTTTGTCAGGATGGCCTCTCTCTCTTTTTTTCTAGTCCTTGAAAGCTTTTTGAAAGGTATTACAAGTCTGTGTTAGCAAAATTGTAATTAATCTGTGATATTGTAACCTAGTTTTACCACAGTCTATACGGTGGCCGTGTAAATGGTCTGTGGTTCTTATAGTGATCTTTGAATCCTATGTGAACAGGAAGCACTGCAGAAACATAGCCCAAGATGGTGACAGTCATCTGCTCTTTCTTTTATCAGGCGATTGAAGAACAGCAAGGCATCTACAGATGGCCATCGTTACCTTTTTCGGGGCAGGATAAACACAGAAGTGATGGAAGTTGAGAATGTGGATGATGGAACAGGTAAGTATATTTGTGCTGCTCATTTACAGAGCAGTCTTCCAAGGTGCTGAAATCGAATGCAAACAGCTTATGAATTCATGGAGAATGAAGACAACGCTGTGTATTTAGAAGGAAAGAATAAGCTGTCACTTTAAAAGAGCTCTTTTATCTCATCAACACTTTGTTATAGTGACACATCTTTGCTTTCATACACCATTAGCTGGGCAGTCACTGATGACTATTTTACACTAATACAATGGGTGACATTTATTGCTCAAAAGAAACTGTGTATTTAACTTCACTTTTAACGTTCAAGGTCTCCTAGATAGGTAATCCTTAGATGTGTGAAGCATTTGTAATAGAGAAGGCAAAAGTTACCTTTTTATTTATTTAAATATTTATTTTGGAATCAATCATTATAAATGCTGGAATTGTAAAATAGGAGTTTAAGAAAAAAAATGTTTATTTTAAGTGCCTCCAGAGATATAATTCATATGATTGCTTGAAACTTCCTTGACATGCTTTAGAAAAGTGAATTTCCTAAATACCTCTGTAAATATCAATTTGAATTTGATAAACTTAAGTTTTTGGAAACTTGGCAAGGACTGCGCAGATTAAATAAGGTGTTTCAGGTCTTTAGAGGTGTTAGAAATATTTCATCAAAGTTAGATTATTCTTTTTTACTCTTGATTTCCCGGCTTTCAAAATTATTTGCTAACTTCTTATTCCCCTGATGGATTTGGAGAACAAGTTGACTGCTGTCCTCATTGCAACAAATGGATCTTTTAGGAGGCTCTTATGTTTCTCCTCAATCTCTTCTTTTTAATTCTGTCAACCTTTTCTCATGGGTCATGTATTCTAAATCTTTTACTACTTTTGTATCCTCTGGCCCTTTTTTTTCCATTTGTTTGCATCTTTTGTCCAAAGCTGAGACCTGACTAGTACCAAATAGAACAGAATAATTAGCATCATTGTGCTGCATGTGAAATGTCTGTTACTAATCCCAGGATTACTTGACTTTTTCCAGAAAGTTATTTTTCAGTTTCTATTTAGTTTGTGGTGCAGGGTATCACACCAGATCCTTTTGTGCAGGACCAGTTATATCCTATACTCTGTTAATTCTCTGTGGATAGTTTTTGATTTTTTCTTACTAGTAATTACTTTTTTTTTCCACACTGAATTTAATTTTGATGAAGACTAACCATTTCCATAATTTATTAAGAGTTCAAAACTCTTGTCTTGTGCCCTATGTCCTTGCAACCCTCTCACAAACTATGTACTTACAGCATCCTTTATGTTCTTGATAAAACTACTGGAAGGTGCTAGCTAGCTGCGAGAATTCCTTGATACATTCTTTATTTAGCAGTTTGTTTTTTTGTGACAACTCTTTGATGTCTTTTCAGAGCTGCTTGTCTTTCACAAGGCTCATTGATTTAGGTAGAAATTTAGAGATTTCTGTAGCTATTCTATAGTGAGTTTCATCAGACTTCCTTAAACTGAATATAATTTACCCAACAGTTCTATATGCTATTACTTCTCTTTTATAGCCTGTATTCCTACCTATTTGTTGGTTTTATTTGCGCTGGGCATGAAGATCAGTTTATATTTTGTGTATGAGCAGAAAAAGCAGATGTATTTCAGCCTATGTATGTCATCTGTTATTTAATTGCTGTCTCCCTTTTATTTTTGTACGTATTCCTTATAAATGCCTTAGAAATAAAAGGTACTTTTCCTGTTGCCATTTATATCACTCACTCGGGGGAACATATTTTTTGCCTTAGATTTTCTGAACTTTTCCCTACAGGCATATTGTCTTCTCTCAGTCTTGGCATTATGCATATGTATCTGTTTTTTTGTATGATTCATGTTTGATTTCCAATTATCTTTTCCAGTCTGTTTTGCACTATTCTGTGACTTCGAAAATTCTCTTTCAGGGCCACCAAGCAGCCTTCATAATGTGGCATTTTGTTATTCATAATTGTTGACACTGCTGTGGTCACAGAGGCTTGTAAGCCATCAATTTCTTCCTGATGAATATTCCCAGACTTTTAAAACTTTTTCTTTAACTAGCTCCAATTCCATGTATTTCCACCCTTTAAGTGAATTTTTCTTCCTTCCTCCTTCCATCTCTTTCCTCAAACTGTCATACCTTTCTTTCTTTATCATCTAACTTCCAGAAGGTCATCTAACTTCCAGAAGGCAGCATGAACTGAAGGATAATATAGATGAAGATTTTTTTCTAGCTGTCCAGTTCTTATCTCTTTCATATTGGCCATTTTCCTTCCTCTCCTTTAATTTTATTCTCTAATTATTCTTTGAATGTAATTTGGCTAAGCCATTTCAGATTTCCTTCAGCCTTAGAGGATGTTGTTACCTTCCCATTTTCTTTAGACTCACACACAATACTGAAGTGTTCTTCCTTCCTTCCCGTTTCCTCTCTTGAGCCATATCAAATCTTGTGACTTTTATATATGCCACATTTCTAAAATCCATCCTCCTTTCCACACATCTGAGAAAATAACCATTTCTTTGCTTACTTTGTTGTGATTATTGCTATTTTATCCCTCCTTTCTCTCATTCTCTTTAAGATATAAAAATAACTGTCATTTCCCTAGTCTGAAATATCTTTCTGCTGCTTTCTTTCCTATTGCTTTCTTGCTTTCTCAGGCTCACTTGGGCTTGCTCAATTTCTTACTCACCTTCTCCCTCCCTCCTTCCCTTTTTCTTGCTTTTCCTGCTACTTTCCTTTCTTATGGTCACTCAGCATTGTTGCAGAAATGTGGTGCCATAGTCTTTGTTGCTAGTGAGTACAAACATAGACTTAGGAAAACTGGGATTGTTGTGCGGTTTGTGACTGTGCTTGTGACATGCCTCCAGAAATGAACAAAGCTTTTTCCAAAAAAGCATTTTTTTTCTGTGATGAAATTAGACATTGCCTAAGCAGTACAATTGGTGGAAGCTTTCTTTTTGTTTCAACCTTGTGAAGTACTGTGGCTTTTTTGATTGTACTGATTAAAGTAGAATGTATATTACATACTAGAGCAGACTATTCGTGTTCTTAAACCAGAGTGGCTACTCCACCACTTAAAAGTCTTTAAAAATGTCTTTATAGCAATGCTGTTGTCCTGCTCTTTTTTCAATTTTTAAAATTCAATTTTGAGGGAGAAGTATGTAGCATTCACCAGGCATTAAATGAATATTATTTAGTCTGTGAAGACAGCTACTTGAGATTTGGGAAATACCAGGTATATAGCTGCTTGTTTTGAAATGAGGCAAGCATGAAACAGAAGAAACACTGTGTGATAATAGTGGCTGGAGACCATACCAAAAAGTGTATGGAAGAGGAGGGGAAATGTGTTTAAGAACCTGTGGTCTAAGAAACTTAGAAAAATTCTCATATGGACTATCTTTTCTGTTTTATTTTTTAAAGGGTAAAAACAAATTTGGCTGTAAATGGCTGTAACAAATTCCTTGTCATGCATCTCCAAAGTGTTTGGATCCTGAATTTTGGACAGTATATCACACTTAAAATTACAGGCTTGAATGTATCAGCAAGTATCATTAGAGATGATCTCATATTTCTTCACCTTCCTTGAGAAGCTGGAGGCTTAATGATTTGTTAAGCTTATTACATGGAGCAACCTGAGCTCTCTCTCAGTTCTTCCTACTCTGACCATTGTCGGGCTCACAAATCATCCATTTAGCCTGACTAGCAGCTGCGAGTGGCTGCCCACGAGGAGCTTCCTGTGCAGGTGGCCAGCCCAGACACGCACGGCTCCGCGCTGGCCACACAGCCGCTCAGCTCCGCTTGTGTGCGCGTCTCAATCGGGTTTGTCCCGCTGACGCTCCAAAGATGGTGGATGGTGTACGGGACGCCAGTGAAATGCTGAAAATGCTGCTCAGAGGAAGACAGGGATGGATGGATAGATTGTGGAGGACACTATAGCTCATGAGAACCTTGCAGGATTGTAGTTATGGGGAACACAAGGAACAAAAGAGAAAGGAAAGGTGAAGCTGGGTGTTGAGCTAAGCTGGGCCCTTGCAAAATGTAGACACCACTACCAGTTGTCTTGCTCCTGAACTCACTGCAATGCTGACACGTAAGGTCTTAGCACCCAGCTAGTTGATTTGGCTCTTCAGCTCAGTGAGTTTGTAATGGCATGAGATAAATGCAGTCAACTGCCAGCACGTTGGGCTGTGCAGTTACATAACTTCAGATGCCAAAGCAGCTAGATTTTCAAAGTGTCATATCTGCACTGAAATGCTCAAGTGGCTGGATGAGCTAGTTGTTGTTAATTGAACTATCAAATTGAAATTAAAATTCTACTCAAAGTGAAATGTCTAAATCTAAATATCTTTGTAAACCTACGCCATAAAATTTGAATACTTCTTCCACTGCAGTTCTCTGTACTGTAGGTCATAGTATTTCCCTACCAGACAAGGGGGTTATGATGTTAGATGTAACTATTTCTGAGACGTGTGCCATGGCTATGGTAAAAAAAAAGCCACAGCAAAAATATCACCCCATTGTTTTCTGTGTATAACCTGTAACTTAGAATAAAAAGGCACTAGTAGTGCCATATTGCAAGGTTTATAAGGATCTCCTTAAATAACAGAAAGAGAACTTACCCCTTTTTCCTCCATTAACCCTCTTGTCTCTGATCTCCAAAAGGCTGTAAGCTGATAGATTCTCTTTGTGAATTTTTTATTTTGCTTGACTTTTGCCTCTGAATTTTCTGAGGATGGATGTTACATGATGAGGAGTTTTTAAGAAACAGTAGTTTTAAAGGGGAGAAGAATGCCCATGCATATCTTGAAGGATGTTATGCATAGTTTATAGGCATAAAAATATGTTAAGTAGGTAAGTGGTATAAATATGAAGTTGCAAAAATAAATTACTCCATTTTTGCTCGTTGTTCACTTTTTGCACATTCTTATGCATTTTGAGTTCTAGTAGGTTGTGTTTGTTCAGAAATTAGCCACCCATCTCATGATTTTTTATTAGTGCCTGACATTTTCCAGGCTGAGTATGCAAAAATTGGCTGCTTTCCATCTAATTAAAATGCAGAGTTATTGAAAAGACACTAGTGTGTCTGCTGAGATTTATGATAAATCTTAGCAAGCATTTCAGCAAAGGTTTCGGTTTTGGAAAAATCCCATCTCATTATACAAAACTGGGCTGAATTATGAAAAAGGCTTTGAAAAGTATAAAGTTCTGAAATTACTGGAGGGGTAAGTTCAGGGCTGGCTCTGGGATTTTCTTGCCTCTTAATGAAAGTTAGTTATGAGAGAATGTTACTTTTGGTTTTCTTAGTGTTTTGTGCAAGAGTAGCTAGTTCTAGTTTTAATCTATATTTTATACAAAAATCGTATTTGTTATTATGGGACATTTGAGTCCTTGCAAATTTTCCTGAAGGAAATGCATGTCATCCTACTGAAGGATATTCATGTTATACAACGGCGTTAGCTTCAGGAAGAAAACTTGTTTAGCTGATTTTCAGTATGCTTCAGGGGCTAGCATGTTAAAAATCAAAATTTTCAAGATATGTAAACTAAGAGAAAGTAGTAAATAATAAAATGACTGTTCTTTATAGCACAGAAGTTTATGTATTAAAGTCAGAATTTCAGTATATCTAAGAATATCAGCTCTTCCATAATATCTATGCTTAACATAGATTTGTTAGGAATAGTTTCAAAAACTGCATTTAATCTTTTAAACATAGTAAATTTTAAATTATATTTTACTTAGTTTAAACAAATGCATATCCAATTCTTTATTCAGATAACAAGTAATATGCATCAATTGCTTCTGATAAGCTTACTCTTAAATTGTATTATTCCCAGTGGTATTTATTCCTTTTTTAAAATTGATAGTAAATTGCTCAGATCAGCAAAGAAGATTTCCGTAGTTTAAAGGACAAAACCACAATACTGATTTTTAAGGAATTACTTAAAAAAACACACACAGATTGCAGTATTTATCAGAGTGCTTTTGTCTGCATTACAGCTTATTAAGAGGACACTGCCTTTTTTAGCATCAAGTTCATACTTCCTTCCAGGTCTGCTTTTTTTTATAATGTACTAGATTTACTAAAAGTCCAAAGAATACTGCTCATTAAATTATTGAATAGTTCATAGTTGGGCTATATAGTAATTGCACAGATAATGGTTCAGCTTTAAACTCCTTTTGATCTTTTCTGTCGTAGGTAACTTTCAGGAAATGCAGAGTTTATAACAACTTTATTTTTATGTTAAGAGTCTGTGTTCTTCAAACCATTTTATTTTGATTTTACCTTTTCCCAGCTGACTATCATAGCAGTGGCCATACTGTTGTTAATGGCTGGAAGATCCACAACACAGCAAAGAACAAATGGTTTGTATGCATGGCAAAAACCCCCGAAGAGAAGCAAGAATGGCTGGAAGCTATTCTGAAAGAACGAGAAAGGAGAAAAGGTATGTGAATAAACTTCTTTTCTCTTGCTGTGCCAGAGGTCTGTACTCTATTTTTATGTTGAGATGTTTACTTTAGTAAAACCAGCTGCCATGCAAACGTATGGCATCAGGGTCAACTGCAAGTTTATGAATACCAGTCTGAATGAAATAAACCAAACTCGTACTGGGAAAGACATAAGGACTTGAATCATGGATGTTAGCAATTAATTTGATTTTGGAATCTGGGAGATGATGTGATCTGTTTTTGACAGCTTGTCCTCAGCCTCAGGTTTAAATAGTCATAACTCTACTGAAGCATGTGAACTGTTACAGTTTGTGGGATCTGTATGCAAGGGTGTCTTTTTGTGACTAGACACATTGCTGAAATGAGCAGGTTTTCTATGTTGGATCTTCACATAGATGATCTACCCCAGAATAAACCCATTTGGTCTTTTCTCCTTCATCCAACCAAAAAAAAAAAAAATGCTGGAAAGAAAACCTATCCATCTAAACATTTAGTGGGAGAATGCTAGGATGAAATATAATACTGATATCAAATGTGACAACGAATTACCTCATATGTTCAAGGTGAACCCATCACAAAACAGAGCCAGGGAAAGGTGACACATCATCACCATCTTCTGGAGCTAGTTTCAAATATTCAGATCAATAATGATGTGTGGGGCCTTGGTGGTGTTGGAAAATAGGACCCCAGGGTTAGATCTGGGATTCTGTTGCGGGCCAGCATAGGTTTCTGGTGCTTGTTTATAAGCCATCACCTTTTCCCTCAGCTGTAACTCGGACACTATAGTACTCCCTTTCTTTCAGTTTGAGTGATGGATGTTTACATAAAATCTGACCTAAAGACAGAGTTTCAAGTAGGGTATCTGAGCACTATCTAATCAATAGATCCATAATGAATAAGTAGAAGAAGAAAAGTTAAAAAAATGACGTAGGCCTCTAAGAACTCAACATTTTGGAGTAACAAATGAACATCAACTTGGTAGAGATGTGTCACGAACAACAAAAAACAAATCTGCTTCTGTTCAGTCTTGTGTAAAAATGTTTATAAAGATTTTTATCCCACTTTGCCATTGTTAAGTTTCATGGTTTCCTTATCAAAGTAAAAACAGTAAGTACTTCATGTTTATGAAATATTATTATTTGATATTTTACGATTGAGAAGCTAGTAATAGAGGTGAGTTTGACCTAAGCCTTACAGGCTTAAAATCCTAAGATTTTAGCATCCTATATTTAGGGAAATTTTCAACTCTTGATGGAAGCAGTGGTTTTGCTGCTGAGGAGGCAACCAAGAGAGAAATAGGAACAGAATAGAGCATGAGAGAATTTGGCATTCACACAAACTGAGTTCCGACAGAAAATCTTTAAAGATATTTCTTGAGTATCTCTGTTGCTCTAGCAATATACAAATTTATCTTTTTCCTCCAGCTCAAAGATTTTTCAAAACATCTGTATAAACACCTCTTCTGAAGCAGGATGCATCACTTAATTGCAGGCAGGTTGCCAAAAGACGCAGGAACCAAACTGCTAACATCTTCGTATTCAAATATTGTATCTAAATGTAACTATAAACACTTCCCTGTTCACTGTGAGCATAAAGAAGCTTTAATTGCATGTTTACTTAGTAAGATGTGAAGTTCATGTATATGTATGCAATTAAACTGATGTCTAAGTGGCTGCACATATAAGCGCAGCATCTTTTCTCCTTTTTAAGTCAGAGATTAACTAAATCCAATGTACACGCGTGTCAGATCTCTTGGGCAGGGAGTAGCTGCATTTGAAATACCAACTCTGACCACTATATAGGTCATACTTTTTTGCAAGGGGCACTGAAGCTGAACTGGAAACTTTTTCTTAGAAACTGTTTCAGTGAGTTGCAGGACTTTCATGTAGCCACCTGAGACATTCAGTGAATTGTAAGTTTATTTAAAAGGAGATGATCTCCAAGTTTGATCATGCATTGCCTTTATACCCTCTTAAAAGAGACAATACAAATAAAAACATTGACATCCTAGGAGCTCCAATAGCAGCATATTTATATTCTTTTCCTGGGAACAAATGATGTTCTATCTGTGCAGCATCAACACTTATCAGGTTCATGCCTCATGAGAAACGCTTCCATATATGTGTTGATATTGTTGGTTATTACTATATATATTTTTTTTGCGCATGGCAATTCTGGCGATTCTTGCAGAATTAAAAAAAAGGTGGACTATTACTCATATAAACGGTGTGCACTTATAATTCTAAAAATGTACAAGTCTGAAGAACTGCAAACTGCAAACTGCAAACATATAAGGCATGCATAAGACATTCCAGAACTGTATGTTTTTGTTCAGAATTAATAACTGTTCTTATAGAGAAAGCATGTGGGCTGCAAAGGTCTTGGTTACTCCTTGGGAGCATAAGTTCTGTGAGTTACCAATGACATGTAATTCCAGGAAAGCTGTTTTGATCATCAAGGATGTTCTTTGTTACTGAGAAGTAATATTTTCTCAAAAAGAGTAGCAGGAAAACATAAAATAGTAACAAATATCTACACTCAAAACCTTCAGAGCTTTTTGTTGCTGAAAAAATTTTGAAACAAATAGAAATCAAGATGTATATATGCATTTGTAGAAAAGGGGTAATCTTACGTAAAACAAAAAGTACATAATAGATAACTAGTTACTCTTCATTGAAATTTGGTAAATATTTCATGACAATCTCAATATTTTTATTGTCACATGGTAAAAATAGAAGTTTTCTTCTAAACTTGAGAAGGGATGATACCTTACTCATATGTTTACATAATGAAGTCTGTGAAAATCACAGAATTAGTTTTTTTACTGTGATGTCAATGGTATTGTCAATATAGGTGTACTTCTGCAAGAACAACTTACCTTTAACATAAGGGTTTTTTATTATGTTTATATGAATATCAGTTTTTTAGTTGAATCTTGATCTGGAACAAAAATAATGGAAAATAATTACTTTTGTGTTTGCTTTTTTATATACAAAAACATGGAATTTACATCTTAGTTTTGTGCAATGTTTTGAAACAGAATGGCAAATAACTTCATAAAATCTGAATGTATCTTGGCAGGTTTAAAACTAGGCATGGAACAAGACACTTGGGTGATGATCTCTGAACAAGGAGAAAGACTTTACAAAATGATGTGCAAACAAGGGAATCTCATCAAAGACAGGAAGAGGAAACTAACCACTTTCCCCAAATGCTTTCTTGGAAGGTAGAATATGCATTTGATAGTATAAATTTCAACCAGCTGAAAACACATTTTAAATCTCCTTTGGCATTTTAAGGGAACCATTGTTTGTTTTCAATGTCTGTTAGGGCTATTTGTCTCTCATTCCAGAGTTTTGCCAAAATGTAATTAGGAAACATGTAAATGTTTCCCATTATGGACAGAATATTGGCCCTGTCTGTAATAAATAAAAATGGAAAGTGACCTTATGGTAGAAATAATTTTGTTAGGCAAAGTATTTTGTAGATTACTTACAAACTTAGGTACTTGAGTATCAAATATAAGGAGGTACTGGAAAGAAAAGGTAGTAGATGTGGTGATATGGCATTTATATATATATATATATATATATATATTTTTCAGTGAATTTGTGTCCTGGTTACTGGAAATCGGAGAGATACACAAATCTGAAGAAGGTGTTCACCTTGGCCAAGCTTTATTAGAAAATGGCATTATCCATCATGGTAAATATGATTAGTTTTAACTTATTTATTTTCAATGTAATTGTTACAAATACAATGAATTTAATTTATTTTTCACGAAAAGATGATCTTGTTAGTTCAAGGCAGTTTGTTGCAGTATCCTTGTACAGACCTCATGGGGCAATTGCCAGGGCCTAGATTCCTGGGAGTGGTTCTGTTGGTTTAGTTGGGTTAGATCTGTGCTGCTGGGATCACAACACTGAAAACAGGGATCTAAAGTTGATATCCTGTTGTAAAGCAGAAATCACTTCTATGGGAACATAAAGAAGGGTAGACTGCTTTTAGGGATATAAGCCATCTTTTAGGCAAGGCTTCAACTAAGAATTGTAAAAGGGAGTGAACAACAAATGCTGCAGTTCCCTGTGGATGTACTTGATTATCTTCTAGGCATAACAACTGAAAGAAGCTGATGGAAACCAGCCTACATTCCATAGTTTAATATTTCAAATTTTAATCCCCTATTTTCAGTAGATTACAGTGCTGTTAAAATTTGAATTTTCATGCTGAACTTTTCTCTTTTAATCATCTGGCTTGACTTCATTCTGGAGAGAACCGAAATGATAGCTTTTGAGTCAGTAAGAAGTGCTGATTTCTTGAGGTAATTTGCACTAATAGGATTTTTCATATCAAATCAGCCCCTCCTCTCTGTTCCTTTTACCAGATATGGTTCAGCAGGACGATACAAGAGAACTGGAGAAACTTCTGTTCTTGAAGATGTGTGGATTGCATTAAAGTGCAGTCGCTTATAAACAATTAGTGAAGTTAGATGCTGTTCCAGCATGAATCCAGAGTGTAAATTTAAGTGAAAACTGATAATTTACATTGCAATGCTTATGTACTTTGTCTCTTAGTAAATTCCGACTTACCTTGTAAAACTGATATAAAAATCTTCTAATGCTTCAGAAGCTGCTCAGATTCCTGAGCTGATTTGGGCATTGTTTTGGAATACAGAAAAGGTTTGAGGCTATTTTACAAAATTCAAAGTAAGATAATCTATTTGGGAGGCAGATGGTGGCTCTTTAACACCATGTTTTCAGTGTCCTTGGTTGGAAAGAAAATCGGAGTAACAGAGCACTGCTTAGCTTTATGCATTTTAAACATACACAGAGTAGGAGTAAACATATTAAAGATATTCATCTGCAGTCATGCAGTCTTTAATATTTTAATGCCAGTCTGTGTTATTTTCCTTCACCATCACTCAAATGTCAGATGCTATTAGGCTTGCTACACACATAGAATTGTTGTCAGTGGAATTATTTTGTTGCCAGAGATTCTTCTTCTGATCTCATAAATTATATCCCAAATACACTAATAGACTTTCTCAATACAGAGTTATATGAATATTGTGTAATTTCATGAGATAAAAGGGTAATTATATTGGAGCATAGAAATATGAGCCAGACATGCTACTTTGAATAGTAGATCCAGCTGTGGTTTGGTGAAAATAGAATTCTTAAAATAAAGCTGAATGAACCATCTGTTTTCATGGAGGGAGCAAGGGAGAAAGAAAGTTTGGCTGATATTCACATTGCAAATGTTACAGAGGGCTTTGTTAGACTTTGCATATTCAATGTGCATGCCCTTCTTTTCACTGTGTTGGGCTTCACTCTAGCAAGGCCCAGACCCATATTGTGATGGGCACTGATTTACTTGCTGGTACATGAACTCCTGCAAGTGGAAAAGTTAAATTTTTTACCTTGTTTCTTTTTCCAGCTTTGCATGAAAGAAAAACCTGTTTGTAAAGAACTCATCTAAATTCATCTGTTGGCATTGTGTGTGATACCTGAAGAGACTTGCTGAGATAATCTATCTATGAGACAGTTTCAGGTTGTAGTTTTAAAAATGGATAAGCTAATACAGCTGCTGAAGTAAACAGTCCTGATCCCTTTTATGGCTTTGCAGTTCCAGGGATTGGAGTACTGATGGGAAATAAAATTACCCTGGCAAAAAAAGTAAAAGTAAAAACTAACTTAAAGTGAGTTAGTTCCCTTTCCTTGCTGAGTGCCACATAAATACATGCTGCAATGCAAGGGAGTGTGGATGCATGGGTGAGAGTGAGACAGAAAATTAAATAGTGTTGCTCATTTTAGCTATGATAATAGGTTATCAAGTATTTGTGAAACTATGGCCCTAGGAATGTGCAGCTGATTCTAGATAACATAAAACTAGGACATAAAATGGCTGATTTTTTTCTTAAATCTTCTTCAGGAGTTGATGATCCATCTATCCATCCTCTTGAGCAAAACAAGCCAAATCATGTCTGTATTATAGAAAGCAAAATGCAAACAAAAATAAAGGTTGTTTTATGGTTTCATCCACAGCATCGCCTGAAGATATTTTGGTATTTTGCATCGCATACTCAAGTAGGAAGTGTCCTTGTCTGATTTCTTGCTTTCCAGAGCTCAAGATGTGCTGACTCTGTGAACCTATTCTTTAGTTTGGTGGACCATGTGTGAGTAGGGGAAATGCAACCCTTGCATTCTTCAGGGTTGTGTTCTGTGTTTTACAGGCATGCAAGGATCGAAAGGTGCTTTGTAGTCATGATTCCTTCCCTGTATTTCTCTGTAACAGTGAGGAACAGTTTGGCCTTAAGCAATAGAATTATGATGGTGATTTCTATTTCTAGTAGTCGCTGGTTTTAAAAAAATCTTTTAAGGTTGTTGATCCCAGCATTAGGAGAGTATTTTTAATTGCGAAACTAAAACTTTATTGCCCATGTAAACGGTCACAGTCCATTAAAATGCATTTGGATACTTACAGCAAGCGTTATAAGTGGAAATTTTGTAGGCTGTACTTGATGTTTTGGAAAGGCAATAATGTGCAAAAGAGCCTTGTGGTTATTGTGGCTGATCACCTCAGCATGTACTGCCAGTTCAAGGCAGTATCAAAAATTCAGGATAACATCCTTGGGTTTATTATTAGTGGATATATCAAATGCAAATATAGAAGTTATTTTGCTCTTGCACATGACCCTACTGAAACCACTCTCTATGTAAAGTCAGCTTTTATGTCCACACATTAGGTGCTATGTGGAGACAGTGAAGATCTTGAATGAGCATAAAAAATAATGCATTGATTACAGGTGGCACCTTACTGTGCAAAGCTTTTGGCGTTCAAGGTAATGTGGTGAAGAGAATAATGGCTGATATATCACTTGATATAGGAAGCACACTGGAAAAAATATATCTGCTATGGGCCTTGGTACTCTGCTCAACATAGCCATAATGATAGTCTATTATGAGAAATAGATGCCACATGCATGTGGTTTTGACTTAAAGTTATTGTTTTCAAGTAAAAGAATAATTGACACAAGATAGGTATCTTAGGGTGGTGCTAATGCCTGGTGCTGTCCTCAGTCTGCAGATGAAATCAGGGGGCTTTCCGAAGGACTTGCCTTAGCCCCATTTCTCGGAGTTTTCCATCATACGATGTGTCTGCTTTGGCCAAACAGCTGTGTGAGGTTCTGTGAGCTTTTCTAAACTGGATTCACATGTTCAGATAATGTTCATCGTGGGTCTTTGGGGAAGTGGATTTCTGCATTGGCTTCAACATCTTCATAATGACTTCAAGTTCCTTATACTTAAGACTTTCAGCTGGCAATGTATTGAGGAAAACGTTCCCTCTCCGATCCCTGTCCCAGTGCATCATTGCTCCAATGTGTTGTGCAGTGCTTGAGTTTTTATTGGATGATTTGAGATGAGATGGGCCTCAGTAAGAGCTGGAACAGAGAGTTATGTGGAACAATAATGTGAATAGCTACAATTTCTTGTTGTGTTTTGCAAAAGATTTGGGATGGAGGTGAATATACCCAATGTAAAATGTATTTGATATATTTTCCTTTGTGAAGGAAAATCATTGGATGTATCTTCCTTAGTTTTCCAGGTTGTTCATTGCCTGGCTATCTGTCCTGTCTATGCCTGTGACATAAAATTGTTTGCATTCCTGCGGAATATGTGTAAGGACATAAAGGAACTTGCACCAAATGATCTATGACTGTTTCCTGCCCTCACTATCTGAAATTAATTACTACGCAGTGTTGTTGTTATAAGGAATTACTTGGGTCTTCTTTCTTTTTGATATTTTCAGAAAGATACCTTAACAATACATGATTATTTTTTCTTTAGTCACAGATAAGCACCAATTCAAACCTGAACACATGCTGTACAGATTCCGATATGATGATGGAACGTATTATCCAAGAAATGAGATGCAGGATGTGATTTCTAAGGTACAGAGGAGTTGCTATTATTAGTAAGGATGTATTAAAAATCTGCTTGAAAAATAATATAAAATATTATGGTAGGATAAGTAGCATCCCCTCACAGCTGCCTAGCTCTGTGTTTATGTGAATCAAAGTTAATTATCTATATCTAAGGTCAGATTTTGGCTTGTTGCTATGTATTTTAAATACAAAATTAAGTGTATTTTAATTATTTAATCGTTTCATATGCAGGATGCATTGTCCATGTTTTTTCATTATAAAACTCACAGTTCGTTTATTCTTCAATCCATTTTAATATACAGAGGCATATATAGAAGTTTTTTTTTCCCTGTAAATTAGAATGACTTTTATTAGTGACTTAATAAAGCATTAAATCGAGAACTGAATAGATATTGTAAAATACATGCTTATGTAATACAGTCCATCTCTTCACTGTAAGGATAAAAAAAAAGATTGAACAGAATAGCTTTTAAGCCTATTGATAGTCAAACTTTCATGATTTTCAGAAGGAAAATATGACACCATTTGGATATTAAAATACAATGTCACTGATTTAGTCTCCTGGTATGCATATATGTGTATATCTATATATAATGCTAAGATATATCTAAGAGAACTCAATACTCAAGAATTCAATACTGAACTAGCAGGCAGAGCAATCTGAATCTATTTTGACAGAGTTTTCTATTGTTATCTGTGTTTTGTCATGCAGTTATAATTCTTTTTTGACAGTCTACTAGGGAAATATCAGGGAATATTAATTTTCAAAACACCATTTTTGATGGGGGCACCTTGCACTCTTCCAGATATTTTGCTTATTTTTGCCTTTTTAATAATTTTTAATTAAAAGTTCCACATCTTTAAATCATTTGGCATCTTCTACTTTTCTATTTTTTCTCTACTTTTTTTTTCCAAGTTTACTGACTTACTGTAATTTCAATTTGTAAGTAAGATGACTATGGATATAATTGAATGTTTCTGGATTTTTTTTAATTATTCATTTTGTTTGTAGAACAACAAGCAGTGATTGAGAAAACCTGAATGCATAGAATCATTGCTAAATCCTTCAAGTTTTGTGTACATTTATTTAAGATTACTATGTCTTCAAAATAATCTTTTAATACTATCTTAAAACTAATCTTTTTTTTCATATGTCTTAGTTAAGCTTGATTAGAAATGTTCGATCTCATCATTTATTCATGAATATTACTGTTACCTCAAAATTGTAAGTTTTGGCACCTGTGAAGATATATGCTTTCCAATAGATTTAAGTAAAATGCATTTAGAACAGTTAGGCTCCCTTACTGTGTCCATTCCTTACATGTAAAAGTGTAATTAACTTCATCTTTCTCTTTGACAGGGTGTACGTTTGTACTGTCGCCTTCACAGCCTGTTTAACCCAGTAATTAGGTGAGCCCAATTGGGAAATCCTCCGTGACTCATTCAAGAGAGATGCATATTCTGTAGATACTGTGTTTGAACATAGGAACCAACCCAGGCTTTTGAATTAGTCTCTTGGGAAGAATCAAACAAGATTGAAGGGCTATCAAGAGAAGCAGCATAGCTGCATCATAAAACAAATACAGGCTCAGTTGAATATGACCTTTTTTTTCAAACTTTTAGAACCTTATAGGTCCTCATTGATATGCTTGGATGCCTACTGTATGTATTAACATACCCATTTCTATACACTCCATTCTGTCGTTTGGAGAGTCTCAGCTGTGACAAGATAGCTCCCTTTTTCTCCACCTTTATGCTCCAGTGAGAATATTGCCCAAGTAAGGGGTGGGCATCCTCCTCTTTCCCATCTGTAGCATAAGGTTTCACTTACAAAAAGCTTAATTCATGCTTGTACCAACTCGTATATAAAATACAAGTTTTCTTTTGTACTCTTTTAAGGGTTCATTTTGTTTTGTTTTGAACAGGGATAAGGATTATCATCTGAGAACCTACAAATCTGTTGTCATGGCTAACAAACTCATAGACTGGCTGATTGCACAGGCAAGTGTACACTTTTGGATTTGTGCAATTATTTAAATTTTGGTAGGGAAGATAGTGTTGTATTAAGTGGAGTAACATGCAAATATTTTGTCTAAGAAAGAGTTCTAATTATTGGAACAGTGAGTGTAAATGTAATCCTCTTAAAAGAGGAAATAACAGAAACCAGCCAAACAGCCATCAGCAGCTGTGCTGTTCATCCCTCTTATGCTTCTCTTTTTTATTTGCTGTTGAACTTTAAATGTTTTAATGAGACTTAGGTTTGTGATTCAGTATGTAACACTGTTCATGATTTTAGTTGAAATGGATAGAGTCTGAGATCTCAAAATTACTCACTGCTTGGATAAAAATAGTATCAATTTGCTGTATCAGTTTAATTTTAAGCAAGCTAGAAATGAGGATGGGTATAGCCTGGTCACTACAACAAGATATACCAGTTTTAAATTTGATACCTTTTTAGATTCTGTTATGTTCAGTTTTTGTAGAGAATGCAATGTTACTGAATGTTTTACTATTCTATTTGTAACTGTAAAGAGGTATATTACTGTATATGCATATAACCCCCCCATATATGCCTGTGTGTGTATATATGTATGCACGCACACATACTGTATTATATATACCCTATAAATATTACATATAAAGGTGGCAATGGTTAGTATAACCTACAGATGTGCCTTTGCTTTGAGGTTATGCCAGATTGTATAGAAGCATTTTCCTCTGTTAAAATCTGAACCAAAGCCATGCTGTGGTTTAACAGGGGGATTGCCGGACCAGGGAGGAAGCCATGATCCTTGGTGTAGCTCTTTGTGACAATGGATTTATGCACCATGGTAAGTAAGTACATTATGTCCAAGATAATACTTGCTTTTTGTTTAACACCATCTGCTTAGTAGGAAGGAAATGCAGAGGCTGCTAAAGATATTACCGAAGGGATAGGAAGTAAGTAGTTCTATTGCATTTCTGAAGAGACCTATGCATTAAGTTTCAAGAAAACAAAAACCTATTGTATATTTGAAAATCATTTTAAGTCAGTTTTATAATAGATAATGAGGGTTTCATTCTTGGAATGATTCAGGGGAGAATTTTTATTAGCTACTTAGTGAAAGAAAATTTTTAAGCAGGTGTACCTGTTCACAGAGATGACAGTGAAAATAAAAATGGAGGTGTAGGAAAATTGAGCATGTGGGAACTAATGCTAATGGCAGAAAAGTAGTAGAAGATGTTTAAAGTGATTTCTTAAGAGGGAAAAAAAGAAGAGCCATTTTTGGAAGTATGAATGAAAATACAGAAAAACATGACTTGAAATTGTGAAGCTGTGATAGCAGGAGAAAGTGGACTGTAGAAAAGTGGGAAAATCAGGAGGATATCAGAGAGCAAAGGGGATTTCAGAGAAAAGGGAGAGAGCCAGGATGTGTGCAGAACTGAAAATAAGAACAGGACTGAATTTAATGCCATCAGAGGCAAGATTTCAATGTAAGGTTTGAAGTGGCAGGTTATTCAGGTTATTCACTAAAGTAGAAGGAGGAAAGAGGGAGAATAACTGCCCCTCAGAGATGTTTGTTCTTTCTCCTTTTGTTTTTAAACATAACAACTGCATCCATCTGCTGTTCTAGTTGCTTCCCCATCCCCAGTAAACCCATTTCTAATAATGATGCTGGCATGCTCACCACCTGGAGAGTGCCAGAGTGTGGTGGTGAGCAGTGATCTGCAGCAGCTGTCCAGCAGAACCTTCCAAACTCATGTTTGTAAATCCCTTTTAGGAGAGAGCTTTGGGCCAGACATTTTCACTAAAACCTTTCCAGACAAATATGTCCTCCTCACTCTGCTGACGCCACATGTTGTACTTGAAAATGAACTCAGTGAAAGCTCACTGTAATGGATCCAAACAAAAACCAAACAATTTCTATTAGAAATTAAAATCTGTGTAGACTGACGCACAAAATAGGTTGCTAACATTTGATAAATATGCACGTGTGCAGTATTTTATGGTCCTCAAGAGATATTGATATTGAAGAATTCCCCCCTAAAGAAACGATGTCTGTGTTTCTTGTGTCATACAGTGTTAGAAAAAAGTGAATTTAAAGATGAACCACTGCTGTTCCGATTTTTTGCGGATGAAGAAATGGAAGGATCAAACATGAAGCACAGGCTCATGAAACATGATTTAAAAGTTGTGGAAAATGTAATAGCCAAGTCATTACTGGTAAGTTGGTAAACTGAATGATCATATGTTTTGATGATTAGTAAATTCATTATAGTGACAAAAAATGGAGTTATAGTTTAACTCTTTTTAACCACTTTCTGAACAATATTTTAAACTTTCTTTTCAGATTAAATCTAATGAAGGCACCTATGGTTTTGTTTTAGAAGATAAAAATAAAGTACCAATTATTAAAGTGGTGGAGAAAGGATCAAATGCTGAGGTATCAAATATTATAAATTATTTTCCATGTTTTACTAAATTGTACACTAAGTTGTAAATTTTCTGCAACATTCAGGAAAAAAACTAATCATACACAATAGTACAGTAGTTTGAAAACTTTCCAAGAAAGCTCTAGTTAAAAACTTTTCAAATCATTTTGCTTAAAACAAAACTGTGACCATTATTAATACTCATTTTACTTTCAGGTAATTTGCTGTATTGAGAGTAATAGTATAAGTTAAATTTTATTATTTTGATGCATTTCATAATATTTCAGTGAGAGTTCATTAAATGAACACGAAACAAGTATGCTACTCTTTAAATGTGTATATCATTTGTTTCACAGTAAAGGCTGAGCTAAGGTTTAATGATTTTTATTTGCAATTGTATAAAGGCTAGAATTTCAGAATGTGAATGAAGAAAGTACAGACTTTCAGTTTGTTAGTGATTTTTGATGTTCGGTGAAGTAAATTCCCACTCCTATCACAAAAATGTATGAGTCTCTACACATGCAAAGATAAAAAAAAAAGAGTATGTCTCTTGTAAAAGAGAAAAAAATATTAGACCTGGATTTAAAGTCCTTGTAGATCTCCTGATGGGATAGTAATGATGATAAAAATAGACACAGCAAAGCAATAATGTAATACAGCTACAGAGCTATATCCGGGAGGAGTTGGCTCTGTGAGCTTGGTGTAATTCCATGCTGTCTTTTTCTACAGTCAGACTCTGTCATGATCCCAAAGTTCATGCACGTGCTTAGCGTGTGCCTTGAGCAGCACCCTGGATCCGGGCACCCTCGCTGCATATGGTTTCTTTCTTGTTAAAGCAGAGTTTATAGATGGTCTGTGATCTGACATGCTGTACTGTTGGCTCACAGACAAGCCCACAAAACTTTTAAGGATCTTGTTCAGTTTGGAACTTAATAAATATTCATTTAGTAAATTATTCATTAAGTCCATCTGTTTGCAATAAGTTTTAGTTCCTTTGGAGAATGACAGGTGGGCTGCTTAGATAAGGTAATAAAAAAAATCAAAACAACTAGCTCAGTCAAAGCTGGTGTGTTAATTATTGTAAGTATTAACTGTCACTGTAGTGGGCATAAAACCTCGATTAAGATTCGAACTCACTTTGGTCTCCTCGTGTTAGAGTTTACAGTATGCTCTGTATCAAAATAACTAATTCTACAACTATTTTTTGTTGTTAGTCTTCTGTGCACTTTGTGTGAAGAAGGCATAAAGAATGTAAAGAAGATGTATGTGTTGTTAGTCCTATTGGGGCTGCATGCAAGCAGAAGAAAATATAATGTTGTTGATTATAAGGAACAAGCATATAAGCAACTGTTATTTATTTTCTAGATGTCAGGGTTGGAAGTTGGGAGAAAAATCTTTGCTATTAATGGTGACCTGGTCTTTCTGCGACCCTTCAGTGAAGTGGACTGCCTCCTGAAAGCATGTTTGAACAGCAGGAAACCCCTTCGGGTTCTCGTGAGCACTAAACCACGGGAGTAAGTTGTCATACCGCTGGGGGATTTTAAAAGCTACAACCGAAGTGCATTTTCTAAGACAAGAGAAACTTTAAACAGCACTACTGTGGGCTTATTATAAATGTTGGAAATGAAATGCTTATTATTACTGAGATGTTATTTAGTTCTTTTCAATGCTCTTTACAAAGTTATCTGATCAAGTAAAATAGTAACATGAAAAAATAAAAGGATAGATAGAGAATTGAAGCACGAAGTCTTGTATCTAATCTTACTTTGCTAAAGCCAAGTACTGCTTGGGTAAAGACCTGCTTGGGTTTTATTTTATTGCATTTGTCAGTCAGGAAAAGCAGAACAGCAGGGCTTTAGATCTTTAGTTCTTCCACTTCAAGTACATACAGAAACTGCAAATATAAATGAGGTTTCTTTGATGGGCAGCTTTTATCACTTATCTGATACTCTGTTTATAAAACAAATTCCTCTGTCTGGGGATTAGTTCCTGGTTTGGCAGAAGTTAGACTTCATGATCTCATGGGCCTCTTCCGTGTCTGTGCTGGTCATATAAACAGGAGTAACAAGTAAACAACTTTGCATCTTTACGTAAGGGAGGCATTTCTGTGCGGAGGTTTGACCCTTGCTACCTCAACGCAATTCGTCTAATGGAAAAGAAACATGAAGTGAGGCCTGATCTCCGAATTCAGTAGATGTTCAAATGAGCCTGAGTCTATTAAAGTGAATGCGGTTCTTACTGGTTTGCACACGCACCACAGAAAGAGGAGAACAAGCTGCAGCAGTCAGGAGAAATTTTAGTCAGATTTCACAGAATAGGGAGGAACCCATCTCCTGCTACCAGGTAGCACGTGCAGACTGCCTTGAGGATGGCTTTGGTTAAGAAATATAATATTAATGTATTTCTCCTTTAATAAGAGCATTTTAGGAAATATACCTTGAGAAATATAGCCCTGCCTGGAATAAGGAAAAGAGCAGAGAGGGAAATAAGGTCTTTGATGGTTAACTGATTAGCATGTTCAGAAAGAATTTTCAGAATGAAACTATCAGGATTGTATTAATTTTAGCTAATATACAATACATATATTAAAAAATCAATATTTTTTGAAATATTTCAAATGGAAATTTGTTAATTTTAAGAACATCTAAAAGTTTTTAAAGATTTAGAGGCTCCAGTGAGATTTAGATCCCATCTAGTCTTGTAATAGCATCTAAATGCAAAACATTATGTATACTAGGAAAAAATAGAAGTACAAAAAGTAGTGCAGTGATATTATTTAAAACTGTAAATCAAACCTACTACAGAATTATTCAAATCTACTTTAAAATTGCTTTTCAGCATCAATTTGAATTTGTCTGATTTTGCAGTGGCAAATGGAGCCAGTGAAAGGCTGCACAGTTAAATCAGAGCACTACCTGCATGACCTACCTAGCTCTCATAAGGAGTAATGCAACTGTGCCACTTTTCTGCAGCCTCAGCTGGTATCATATCCGTAGCCTGAGTGTATTTCAGGTTAGCTCAGGGTTACTCTTCCACATGAAGAGTAGATGTAAATCCTGATTTTTGTAACTCTGTTTTTGTTAAGGTTATGTATGTCAGTAGCTTTATTAGTGTCTCACCTAAGAGAACATACGGACGTAATGCAATGTGTCTACATGCTATATAAACAGTATTAGGTAATCCTTTCTTTGAAAAAATCAGGGGCTTGTATAGCTTCTCGGATAAACTCCAACAAAACATGTTTTCAGTAAAAGCTGCCAATTAGAAATTTAGATATTAACAAAATTCTAATAGAAATCTAGACTCCATAACCTTCGGTAGCTCCTGTGAGCTGATGTTTTGCATCATCTTGGGTCTTAAGGCTCTGTGCACTTGTCTGATTGACTGCCTGCCTTCTCTGAACTTTCAGGTTGTTATTCTATGGCATCCTAACCACAGCTGCACATCTCTTTTGGGGAGAGATTTTTAAACTGTCGTGCTTTGGCTTTAATCAGCATATTGAAATTCTGCAGGAATTTTTATTGCCTTTCTCTGATTGCTTTCAATGTTGTACCTTGCTCACATTTCTGATTAAAGTGCTGCAAAATAACTGCAATGCACATGGTGCTTAATCTGAGATTGTAAATTGGATGAAAGCATAAGAATTTTATACCCCTGAGCATAAGTATTTTATACCCCTTCTTTTTTCTTATACCCCTTTTTTTTTTCTTTATTTGCACATTCTTTGCTTTTTTTTTCAGGACAGTGAAGATTCCGGACTCTGCAGATGGACTTGGATTTCAAATCCGGGGCTTTGGTCCATCAGTTGTCCATGCTGTTGGGAGAGGTAAGGCATAAGAGCTACAAAATGGATGTGTTTAATATCTTAATGGCCTGGCCCAGATAAATCAGTGTTTCATCTTAGATGATCTTTTTCAGTTTCACAGACAATATGAGATAAAAACCACAAGATTGTTTCATGCTACTTTATGTTTTACTCTTTAGATAGATGTTTCTGAAATTTGCCATGTTTATTTCTGTATATATTTCTATGAATGCATATACTTAACTAAGTTAAATAAGGTCATGTCGTGACCTTAACAGATTGAGAAAACAGTTCATGGATGCAAAATTAACTTCTTCAGGGACTGGATGTTGGGATCTGCTTCCTGACAGCTAATTTGTTAAGCCACCAGGTGGTTCTGCAATCTTCTGAAAATGTGCTACAGAAAACATACTTTTATCAAATCTTTTCAAGGATGCTAGTGACTTACCTTGTCTTAGTAATTGCAGAAGTTTGCTCTAAATACTATATTTGCTATGTTTTGTGTTACCACTATCAAACACTTGCCTTCAACAACTGAGTATGTTCTGGATTACTGTATCAGCAAAAGAATTTGAAGTGTCCTTGGCTGCTGTTGTATGGTGTTGATGGTAGTGTCACCTCAATCTGTATTCTCAGCCACTGTGGGACAGTTTATTTCCCACCCCCTTTGTAACTGAGGGACTTAAAGTGATGATCTGCAAAGTAGCCAGATTTGGACAGAACTAGATTTTTTTTTTAAGGTGTGGTGCCAGAAATTAGATTTTCAGGAGGAGAAAGTCTAACAAGCCGTAGACTGTTGAGCCAATGAGATAATTATTTCCACACCTGGGTCTCAATTTATCTGCCTGTCCTTGTTCATTAAGCACATATTTTATTCCCATTAATCTCAATAAGATGTAAGTGCTTGCTTGTGTGGTTTGCTAAGCCTGAAAGATTTTAAGCATATGCTTAGAATGTGTGTACTTACACATATATGCTTAACATTTTTTGCTGAATTGGGACTTTGGGGTTTTTTTTTGAATTCTAAATAATATTTCTGCTGTTTTGAGAGATTTTTTAAAAGGCCTATATTAATTTATATTTTTAAATCGACTTTGATGGGAGCAGAGAGAGGGGAATTTGTAATAACCGATAATGGTGCAATTTCCAAAGACTTTCTTTGGTATTAAATGCAACTATCATCTGTTGTTGCTCTGTTTTTTTTTTTTTTTTTTCCCCAAACAAAAGGAAAAACTGATAATAACTAAAATGAGGGAGCCCGGAGCCCAGATCTCCTTTTTCAGTTATTGTCTTGTCAAATTAACCTGACAAATCATAACATGGCTTTTCTATTTCTCAGCCTTGCAAATTCTGTTTTGCCTTTTCTTTTGTAATAGCAAGCTTCTGTACCTAACCTTGCAGGAAGGAAGAGTAAATATTTTCAAAGTGTTCTACCAACAAAGACAAGAAGATCTGAGTGCTCAGTAGGATGGCAGGTCATACTCCAGCGGGCTGTCCTTCCAGAGGGCAGCTTGAGTCATGCTGGAAGGACTTGGAAGCAGCTGCTTATAGCAGTCTTTCTGTGGATTAAAAAAAAAATCCTTAAATAGTTATTTGATGGTGAAAATAAATCACTGGACCAAATATTTATGTGATTCAAGGAGTATTTTTATTTCTTTGTTCAAAATTATTAAAGTTAATAAAGTCTCCTACTATCTGTTTAATTTAAATTAGGCAATTTCTTTTATAAATGAATTGGTAAAGAGATTAAAATAAGGATAGGCTACATGGAAATATCCTTAGATTTGGATTTGTCCCTTATTGTTTAGCAAGAATTTCTAGTGTGCGCTAATACTTCTTTTAATTATAAGCCAGTCACCAGAAAGCTTGTGTTTTATATGCCTGGCAGTCAAAGAGCCCATAGGCTTAAGTACATAACAGAATTTAGAAAAAAAAAAAAAAGTTGTCTAGGTTATGACTTAGACCTAGCTTGGTTTCAAGCTAGAACATTTTAATCTTTTATAATCCTTGTAGGCAGATTTTCCACATTTACATATTGGCAATCAACTTTTGCTTTATCAAATAGTCTTTAGAATAATTATCCAATCTCTGCATGGAATCATCTGCTACAGAACATGATATCTTTGCAGAGTCCAGCTGACTTCAGAAGCTATTTCTAGGAGTCACAGACAGTGGAACTCCAGGAGAACTAGTCACAGCAGATGTTCGTATAAGATGAGGCTCTTGGGCTGTAAGCTTTAAGGGAGATGTTTAGAAAAATAAATCTGTCAACTCTTGCCTTTTTTTTTTTTTTCTAGGAACAGTAGCAGCTGCAGCAGGTCTCCACCCTGGCCAGTGCATAATCAAAGTCAATGGAATTAACGTCAGCAAAGAGACTCATGCAAGTGTTATTGCTCACGTTACAGCGTGCAGGAAATACAGGCGCCCCATGCAGGTATCTTTTACTTGGTTTACTTGCAGTTTTTCTGACTTAATATTTTTTCTCGAATGTTCTCTACAGCTAAAGCCAACAGTGTGGTGTACATCTCCGTCTGCATGTCTGTTGTGTTTGAGGGTCATGAGGGAAAAGCTAGCCAATTAAACTACAAAGAATGAGTATTGATCAATATATTGCTGTTCAAGGTTGTTTGACATCAACATTAAAAAATCTAAGCTTATGGCTAAAATTTTTCTCATATTGCATTCTAAAGGATTATTTTGAGTGTTTCTACAGTCCTGTGCAGAAAGCACTGCCAGGTATCTTCTCATCTTGATGGGGAGGGGGTTTACGCAGCTCACTGCCTGTCATCTTCAAGAGAATGTATTGCAAAAAACTGATCAGCTTTTAGAATTTTATAACACTTCAGCACATTGAGAGCAAAGTGCATATACTGTAAAAGTCTGAGTATGAGTAAAAGTCTCATTGTGTTCCTGTTACATTCCAATCTTTGGAAACTCAAGGATAATACTTCAACAGTTCAAGGACTCTGAATTTATCTTTTTTTAATATAAGTATGCAAGTTCTGTATTGCTTTTTTCACTTTCAGTCTACAATAAAAAACCTGTGACTTCCAAGACAGAAAAGATAAGAAAGAAAATCAAAACCAGGAGGATTCCATAATGTATTTTTTTCAAGTTTCTGAAAATTTTTCATAAACCGTGAACCAGCATCATTAATGAACTTCACAAAGTTTTCCAGTGTCTGTTAATTGAGAAGAAAAATCCAATTAAAGTCAAATGTGAAATCAGCCTCCTTTACCTACTGAACTGATGTGAGATGAGCATGGTAAATAGGAATTTGTTTGAACTACATCTTGCCAATAAGAGATTCGTGAAAATTCTGTCTGGATTTTTTTAAAAACTATAACATAGAACTGAAGTTATTACCTAACAGATCAAGACAGAGCTCACCTATTCTTTAAAGGGAGGTGTGCTGTGCTAAAGGGAGGGTGCTTTGCCTAAAGATACGAAAACCGTCTAGAACACCACATGTGTTTTAACTGTTGTACAGTTGTGGAGTTGCTAAAGAGGTCAGTGGCATCCAAAAAGCAATGACTGGCTAGCACGTGCTGGCTAGCGACTGGCTAGCCTTCACATGTCAAATTGCTCTGTATGGTTTTTCTTCCATTTGTGTGATATATTGGAATATTTATGCTATTTTTTCCTATGCTGAGTGTTTCTTTCAATAAGAAAAGGAGCTGATTAGGTTCAGCTCATTCCAAATAAATAAAATCCTCCAAATTGATAAGAATTTCTGAGAAAACTTTAATCTAAAATGTAATACTATCAAGTGATATGCAAAAATTCCTGTCTAGACTAAAATAAATGGCAGTATTCCCACTGGTGTTACGATGTATAGAATTTCATTTCCTATTCTGAAAATTTGGATTTTAATTATTTAGAAAATGACTATGAATTTATCTTATTTTTTAATAAGAATACACCAGTCTCTCCTGAGCTCTGCCATTGCGTAGATGAAAGGGCATACTCTGCTTCACAGTGTGAGGAATCTGCTTGAGTGCCTGGAGTACAAAGCTTCATCTCAGATTCATACTGCTAGAGTGTGAATATGCTGTATTGTTACCCTCTCTTGGAAAGTGTTTATATTCCTTCTGTCTTGTCTGGAGGAACAAAATTTAAAGCAGGTTTTGCTCCATGACATTACACCCTATTTCCTTCCGGTGGTACTGATGAAGCTGCTACCGATTTATGCTTAGTTTATGGGCTTTGTGTGATACTTTTGGAGAACATCACTGCAGATTATATTGCATTGTATCTTGTATCAACTGTTGAAACAGTGATTTCTGGTTTAACTTGAAGCTAGGCCTTGTTTTAGGCCCTGTTAAATGTGAATCAAGAAGCAAATTTAACCTTTTTATTTGTCAATCCAAGGAAGGAGTCCTTTCACACTTTCCAAATTTGTTAGATAGTAATGCTTAATGCTGCCCACATGCATAACAAATCTGTATAAGACTCCATAGATAAGCTGCAAAGGGGTGGGATTCAGAGTCATTTCTGCTAATTGGCTTGTGCACAGGTAAGTTCCATCAATCCTCAGAGAACTCTGGAAGTTAAGGTGTTTTCCAAAAGTATTTCCATTGCCCTTGAGTGAAAAATAAGGCATATTTGAAATGAGGAAACCTAGAGAGAAATTACATCTCAAAACAAGAAAGAATTTAAACTTCTCTTAGATTCTTAAGTTAAAATTAATGGCTAAATATTGTACACTAGCAAAACATAATACGATGTACTTGGCATCTTGCATGAAAATTACAACATCCAGCTTATATTTTTGTCATCCTTGCTTAACTTTGAATTCTGTTCCACAAACCTATTTTTAAAAGCTATGGTTTCAGAATAGGCATAATGGAGCCGTTTATTCTGCTGTAGTTACTGGAGAGGGAATCAATAGTTGACCAGCACACTTCTTGTGAAGTGTATTCGGTATGACATATTTGATAGGCCCTGTACTGCACTTGTACATATATACACACACTATACTGTATACATATACGAACATAGGCTTCTACATATATATACGTATAATATGTAAGCATCTGATTGCCCCTCTTCCATAGTGATAAAGATCAAATGTTATGAAAAAAGCAGGTATTTTAGGTAGTCTTGTCTGGAACCAGACACTTTTGTGAAGCAGCTCCACAGTTCCTGTTGCACTGCTGGTGTGTGAGCAGCCATGGCTAAACGTGCAGCTGGTGAGCTAGACGTAGGCAGCCAGGCTGCTTCATGCAGCCCTGTGCCCTGAGGGCTGCTCAGACAGGAGCATATGTCTCCAGTGAGCTGGGAGCGTGACTTGATGTGGACCATGTGAGGGTGAGCGTTTCTCTGATCCTGAAAGCAAGCGAGCGTATCAGGTTACCCTGTGGGGATTAGATGCCCATCTGGTTATTTGACGAGGATGCTAAGGATGCCTCATGAATGGTGTACATGTGATGGGCAGATGTGTAAATAAGGGTAAGGGGAGAAAGAATGTTACGTGAGGTTGCCGTTTGTAGGCCTTTTGTAGGCCATTTCACCAAGCTGCCATTCCTGGGCTCATGAGTAACTTGGTCACATAAGATGTTGGACTCTGCAACCTCAGAAAGGCATTCTGTCCTTTTTTTTTTTTTTTTTTTTTTTTGCTAAGCTGAGGAAGAAAATAAAGCAGAACTAATAAAATAACTGTTATAAAGGCAAATACAAGTAGTCAGGGTTGCAGTGTATATTCTTCTTGCTGATAACAAGTGGGTGAGTAGGTTAAGTAGATCTACCTTTGGTTGGTTATTCCATGATCTATGCTAGCCCTGTGCACATGCAGCAAATTTATTGAAGGAAAAACTGTTTCTCTCTCTCTCTTTTTTTTTTGAAAAAAACTGTTTTCTGTTTCCTTTTTTTTTCTTTTTTGATATGTAATTTGGTTTAGAAATGTCTTAAGTTATTTTTGCCTGAGACATAAAAGTGATACAAGCCACGTTGACAGGGATTTCATACTGCTTCATGACAGTATATGCTGAAATAAAAAAGTAAATTGGTTAAATGCATCAGATGGCTTTAGATAAAGACAGACTTTTCTGTTATTTTCAAAGTGTTATTGACATAAAATTCAGAAAAGCTCATTAAAGCTCATAACACTTAGGGAATTAAAGTTACTATTCCATGTTTAAAAGCAGCAAAAAAAGCCCTAGATTGCACTTAACAAAGTTTTTCTTTTTTTTTTGTTTTTTATTCTTTAGCAAGATTCTATACAGTGGGTTTACAACAGTATTGAGAGTGCTCAGGAAGATCTTCAGAAAACGAATACTAAGCCGTCTGGAGATGACGGAGGAGATGCCTTTGACTGCAAAGTGGAAGGTATGTGCAGCTTGTTTTTATTTTGTTGTTGCTCAGAATGTTGGTATAGTAGCAAAAATACAGGAAGTGCTTTTGTTTTCATGGAGAAAACTATAAACAGACTGTAAGACTGGCTTTACATGAGATTTTGCAATTCTTTTGTGTTCTAAAGAGGTAAATTTAACGTGCCGTCTTCTGAAAATTGTTGTACTCCCAATTTCAATTAAAAAGCTCAGGTGAAACTTTCAGAAAAATCTGGTTATTTTTCATGTATGGGGTGCACAATCCTAGGATTATCTGATTTATTTTCACTAGTAGAAATCACTTAATACTACATTAAATGAGTTGTGAGCATACTGGATGAGGAATAGCAAATCGGACATCCTTCAGCTTATTTTCAAGTAATTAAGGTTTAGAAAAGGCTGTATTTCTGTTCATCTATAGAGATGATAATTAAAGAGATGGTTAACACGTAGCTTGTATTTTTGTTCTCTGGGTAAATGCTGGGTAAATGACTGTAAATGCTTTCATGGTCAGTTTCTTCTGATTTTTTTAGAATGACTTAGCTTCCAGTTTGTTTTGTTGCTTTTTTACTTTTCTACATTGTAAGTAAAACTGAATTATTTTCCTTCAACTATAACTGTTTATAAAGGAATACTTTTGTATCCTCTCTGTTTCTGCTTCTTGAGCATCATGAAGTTGACATGCTCATGCTTATCAATCTCATATTCTAGCATCCATAAACCTACTGCCTTTCTGATTTTGAATCATGCAGCTGGTAACTGGTGTGCGTTTCTGAAGGAGCAATCAGGACATACCTATTTCTAGAAATGTTGCCTCTGTCCTTTTTCTTTTGTTTAATGGCCAGCCTGCTTCACAGATGATTGTGTTATTTTCTTTATTCTAGAGGTAATTGACAAGTTTAACACTATGGCAATAATTGATGGGAAGAAAGATCATGTGAGTCTGACTGTTGACAATGTTCATCTGGAGTATGGAGTGGTTTATGAGTATGACAGCACAGCAGGAATAAAATGCCACGTGCTGGAGAAAATGGTTGAACCAAAGGGGTTTTTCAGCTTGACTGCTAAGGTATGAAGCAATTTTTCTGTGTATTAGTTTTTTTTATGCTTAATAAGAAGGAAGAATAAGAATGAATCTGATTCGTTGGATTATGATTATATGTATTTAATTTAATACCTTAGAATTATGGGTCGCCTTTGTTCCTCGGACATTTTGAAGAATGATTGTGTACTCAGGAAGCAAATAAGTTACGGTGTGGTTATAAATTAAGATTCTAAACCGAACAAATGCAAGCAAAAAACTCTTCCTTTCTTGCTCTCAGTCTCCCCCTTCCCCCCCCTTTTTTTTAATTATCAAATAAAACTTCAAAGAAAGTCAAAGACTTGTTGATATGTGGGATCTTTTTGAAGGTAGGCTGTAGTTTCCAAATGTCCCTTAATTTCATCAGAATTGCATCTGCCACTTTAGTTTGTTTCAGGGAGAGAGTAACAGAAATAGCAGGATGTTTGTCTTGTTTTGTGTCTTCGGGTAGAAGTAAGCTCTGTGTATGCAGAAACACACATTTGCAAAGCTAGAGGCTGAAAAAGAGAACTGTAACTTTTATACCTTTTTATAACCATCCATGATGATCTCTCTGTTGTTTTTTTTACCCCTGACCTGATTAAAATATGGAACGAACAGCTCCTAAGTTAAAACTGGTGGGCCTGGCCTACAAAGTACCGACCAGCCACTCAGTGTGTGGGAGGGAACCAGCAGCAGGTTCCCGACTGGATCAAGGCTGAGTGTGAGGTGGGAGGGAGAGGGTCAGGTCAAGGCTTCCCAGGTTTCATTGATTTTTGTTATGCAGCATTGTCTGTAATTTTAGAAGGCTGCTGATTATCAGCCTTTCCTGCTTTAATTATAAGGGATGATAAGTAAGGAGTTATCGTAGTAATCTTATTTCACAATTTACTGCTTTTGTGTTTGTTACTGTAGATTCTTGAAGCACTGGCAAAAAGTGATGAGCATTTTGTGCAGAACTGCAACAGCCTGAATTCCTTAAATGAAGTAATTCCCACTGAGCTTCAGAGTAAATTCAGTGTCATTTGCAGTGAGAAAATTGAACATATCTACCGAAGAATCTCTAGTTATAAAAAGGTATGACCACCACATCTGCACTTTGCTGATAGTTGTCTTTTAGGGAGAAAAATGGCAAATGTAGTATTGTTTGAAATATTCTTCGAAATGCAGGCATGCCGTAATACAAATGTCAATGAAAGTTTAGCTATTATGAGGCTTGAATGGCTAAACTGTATAACTGCATAAACTACATTTTTATGCACATTGTGTTTACTGTCTAATGTCTATTATCCCGTTTTAAACACCGACTAGATCATAATCTTCCTTGTTTGTAGGGTTTAGCTGTGGATACAGTCAACTGCATTTTTTTCCTGCAAAAGGCCTGGCCTTCTTGAATATGCTTTTAGCCAAAATTCAGTGAATTTGCCAAAATGTTACCCCCAAATTAAAAAAAGAGCAGTGGAATTATTTTTTTCTTCTAATGAACCTTACTTTTAAATATCAAATGTGTTAGCTTTTTATTCATGTTTTATTCATGCTCTTCAAATTGGGATTTTTTTTTCTAGCAGATTATTAAAAGTAATAGCTCTGTACATTGTTAAATTTACATTGGCTTAATAAAACATTGCAGTACAGAAATAAGTGAAAGGCACTGACTTTCATATATGCAAGGTCTAGATTAATGAGGTAAGAGTGAATAAATACCTGGAGTATGACCTTTAGCTACTGTCAGTATATCTCTTTACGATTGCCTAGCTAAGCAGAACATTAATTAATTGGCTGTTTGTCAATTTATTAATGCAAACTTAGTCTCTCATCTCAGCCACTGCTTTCTCTTCCCTATCAATCTAAGTATTAGGAATTTGCAGCTAGTTTGAACTAGGCCTGGAGCTGCCCCTGAGAACTGGCTCTGCCGTGTGTCATCTCGGCTCATGATGTGAGTTGTGGCATTTGCAAATTGGTCTGTCCTGAGACCTGCTATGCAAAGATTAATTAAAACAGAAAAACAACAAGAACAAAAAGATGTTTATTGTAGAAGCTTCACACAGTTTTGAAAGGTGGCACATAATGTTTCCTTGTTTTCCAAGGGGAGAGGAGAGGAGCCTGTAGGGATACTTCAGTAAGGGACCACGGCCAAAGAGCTGCTTTCCAAAGACTTTTCAGAGTGCTCTTGGTCTCTCTAACAGGAACTGGAATAAACAAAGGAATCTGGTGGCAGAAGGGGACATCAAAAGCGGTCTGATATAGCAGATAAATTCTGCTAAACATCCAGGTTCTCAAATGTTTGCCTAAGTTATAAACCTCTTGGCTTGTCATAATCAGGTCAAAATCAAAATATTTTTTCTTCAAAAGCATATTCCTTAGTTTAACATTCAGAGAAGGGTGTTTAGAGTAACCTGTAGGTATGTTTATACCTTTCCTAACAGCAAAACTCCCGAGCATATACAGTCTCTTTACAAGAGTCCAAGGCAATCCATGCAATTTTACTGTGTTACGCTGGATGTGAAATAAACAGCCACGAGGAAGTTTCTGTGGTGCTTATACTGTCTAGCAACAGATATTATTGATATAAACGGCACTTTTAGAAGCCTCAAGCTCATCTTCTCAAAAATTAATAGTTTTACAGTTAGTATCTTAATGACCATTAATAATGCACTAAATTTCCGGCATAGCTCTGTCCTCTCCTTGGCGAGGTAAAGGTAACCATGGTAACAGAAGTCTTCCCAAGTGCTGGAGTGCGAGCCTGGCTGTTGGTTTCACTGTGAAAGTCGGAGTGCTATAAATAGAAACCCAGTAGCTTTCTGCAGCTCCTATTCTTATTATCGCAGTGTTTTACTCATGTTTGAGGCCAGTGCCATGAGCCCCAGATGTTTCTCAGTACGTAAATGCAAAGAATTTGGGGCCTGACTTATGACCCGATTAAATCGCAGCCAGGCATTTGGTCTCAGTGGAACAGGGTGTGTGGGAGATTCAAATGTGAAATATGTACTGCTTGCAAGAACATTTTCATCATTAAGTGTCCTTAGTGCCCTTTTTAACTATTTGTACATTCTTCGGCCTTGGAACAATTCCGTAATAGGATTTCCTGTTATCTTCCAGATCTTGTTCTGATATAAATGTTTAAATGCAATTTATCAATCAGTTTTACAGAAGTGTTCATCAGGGTAAAGCTGTGTGTCATTAAAATGAATACAAATTTAAATCCCATTGAATTTATGCTGACACTTAGTAGAGAAGAAACTTCTCAAGTTAACTTGAAGGTATTCTTATGTGAGAGCTATTTTCCACAACTGAAGCCTGTGCAGGATTTTGACTGGAGAGGTACTGTGATTAAAATACGATTGACTTGTAGCTAATTACGACTTTTCCATGAAATTCTTCCTTAATATCAAATTGCATTGGAGACCACACACATTTTTGCAGAAATTCTCTTTGTGACCAACAAGACTTTGTAATTTACTCTATTCACAGTAGATTCACCATCTGAGTTGGCAAAGATACAATTCTGTGAAGTAACATTTCTTAGGACAGGAAGCAAATGATGCTCTGGGAGCGAACAAAGGACACAACTTTAGCTGATTTGGAGGAAAGTAGTAAAAGCAAAATACCTGTTCTTTGTTCAGTAAACATCTAGTGCACAGGGTGACAAACTCATTTTTCAGTAAGAAAGCCTGATCTAATGAGCCTTGTGATTCTGACATTGGTGTATTTTCTTATTGCCCTGATCTGTCACAGGTCTGTCTTTGCCATTTTGGGTTGACATCTTCTTATTAAAGAATAAATAATTCTAAGCCTGTTCAGGAGCATACACAAAAATTCAGAAGCTGTAAGGACGGCTGCATGACCAAGCACTGGGTTAGAATAAGACCGTAAATGTGAAAAGAAATAAAAATGCCTTCACTGTTGCTGAGAAGACCTATGGGAGAGAGAAAAGGTGGTGGACAGTAGCAGTCTGCAAAATATGGTGTTTGCAATTTTTATGCTGTAATCTCTTATCATCTTCATCCTCTGAGTGTATGAAATTCAAAACTTATAGCTTCCAATTCTGTCTTTATTATAGCCTCAGGCAAAGATTTCATAAATTTTTGTTAGACATTCACTTGAAAATATCTATGTACAGCACTGGGTCATTAGAGAATTTCTAGACTTCCTCTTCAGGAAAAGTGTAATATTTTATTACGTTCAAAGGAAAATTAATACACTCCCCTTTTTCTAGCACTATTTACATTTGTAAAATGTATCATTAATTTCAGAAAGCCAAATCCAAAAAATCTAAAATGAGAAATATTTTTTCTTTACTTCTAGAGAAAAGTGGAAATTGTGGAGTCAAATCTAGCCAGGATGTTTGAAGTATTTCAAACTTTTCTTTTCTAGACAGTTGCCCAAGTTTTGCCAAGTAAGTGCTGATATGTCAAAAGCTATTAATCAAAAATTTGTTTTCCTTTTCACTTCTAGTTTTCAAGAGTATTAAAAAACAGAGCCTGGCCTACCTTCAAACAAGCTAAGTCAAAGATTTCACCACTTCACAGCAGTGATTTCTGTCCAACCAATTGCCATATCAATGTGATGGAGGTCTCTTACCCTAAAACCTCAACATCGCTTGGTAGTGCCTTTGGCGTTCAGTTAGATAGCAGAAAACATTCTTCACATGAAAAAGAAAACAAAACCACTGATCAAGGTAAGTGAGGTGAGCTGGGTAGAAGACACACTTCCATTGTTTCTGATAGAGACTTAAAATGTAAGTCCCAAATGCTAAAACTAAGGATCAAACATTTTCAATATTTAGGTTTACATTAAAACATAATAAAAGATAGTAATAACTTCACCTTCTTTCCTTGAATAAACTTGTCTTTGCTAAGCAAAATAATATGCAAAATTGCCTAATTTAATCAGGAAAATATTTCAACATCTCTTAGTTATTTTTCTCACTTCAAAGTTTGCTTTGAAAAAAGATACTGATGTAAACTTGTTTGGATTGTTTCCAGGTAGCCTGAATCCCATGATTTATGTCCAGCATACCATTACCACCATGGCTGCCCCCTCAGGACAGTCTCTCGGTCAGCAAGAAGGTCATGGTCTGAGGTACCTTTTAAAAGAAGAAGATTTAGAAACCCAAGATGTGTATCAGAAATTGTTGCTCAAATTGCAAGCTGCATTGAAAGAGGTGGAAACATGTGTTTGTCAGATAGATGAGTAAGTAAACTATATCATTTGGAGGTTGTTTTTTTTTTTTGCATTGATGATTTTTGTTTTCAGTGCTCCTGATTTTTTCCACTTAAACTTTTATCTTTTCTTTAGAATGTTGAAATTCTGATAATTTTGAGGTTAAAGGAGTATGAGGCCCACACGTCATCTAAGATTTTATTAGGAAAGGAAACAAAGGCTTGAGATACAAAAAAATAGTTTTATTTAACTCGTTATTGCCGAAGAGTCCTGGGGGTGAATTTGTAGGCAAGTCCTTTTTTTCTTAAGAATGTTATTAATTTATTAGACATATTATGTAAGAGATCCAAAGTCACATCACAGTTCAACTTAATTTAGGATGGGGTTTTATAAGTTAAATTTCCAATTGTGTACTGAATGTGTTGATTGCTAGGCTATTAGCTGTCTTGGAATGGAGATGAAGAAGAATGTCATTCAGTCATTCAGTTTTGAAGGGTCCCATATGTCATGCAGATTTCAGGAGTGATTCTTTTTAAAAATATCAGCAACAGAAATGCTGGGATTTAAAAGCTGATCTTTCATGAACTGCAGTTTTGGAAAGGGGGATGTATTATTGCTTCTCTATGTATTTTGAATTCTTAATGTTTTGGCCAATTATATATACTTTTCAGATTTTTTTTATCTAGTAGTTTTTATTTTTAATCTAGTATTGTAGTAGTAATATAAGTAATGTATTACGATACTGTCATAGTATTACAGTAATGCTTTAAGATATGGCCTAAAATTTTTAAAGAAAGCGTTGCCTTCTGTGCCTTTTTTAAAGTAACTTCGTAAAGAAAGGAACTTCTGAGCCTTTCTTTCATACACAAGTAAATATGCTATGGCTAGGAATATATTCAATTTGTGAGTGACACAATTGAGAAATTAGATATAAGGGAGACTGGGTTAGCTCTTTATGCCTTCATAAAGTTCTTAGACATTGACCTGGCAGCAGAGTTTGGTACACAGATATATTTAGGAAAATATACCTTTTACTCTTCTAATACTGATTTTTTTCATGCTTTATTTCTCACAGACTTTGAGTGGGGTATCAGTGTATATTATTGTGGAGCAAAGCAGTTCTATGCAGGAAACAGGATACCCAAGGGACTTACTTAAAAGACCTGAACAGGAAAGCGGGAAGCCAGAACTGTCTGGGTGTGAGCAGCAAAGCAGTACCTGGTGTACTGAACCCAGTTACTCTTCATTAATTAACTCTTGAGAGAAGTGTTAGGACTGCAAAGGGAAAAAAGGCAATACAAGAATAATCTTTATTCAGATACATTTGTATAAAGTCTGTGCTAGTCTCTACCCACCAAATCTAGGGCAGTGTTATCTACCCGATCCCTCCTATATATTACTGGAAGAAAGAGAACAGAAGAACTAGTGTGTCTTACCTGAAGAACAGATCTGTAGGGGCTTGTAGACTATAGGATGTGGAGTATAAGAGAAGACTGAGTAATTCTACCATTATCTTCATCATGGCTTCTTCATGAGATGGGGGTCAAAAAAGAAGTACTGATGAAGAGAGACAGATGTAAAATTTCCATTCCTACAGCCTCTCAAAGTGACTGCTTGTTCAAGAATTTTTGACAGCCTCACAGTACTTAGTATCATTATTGAGAAAGATGTCAACCACTGATGCTAGGTGCCATGTGGAAATAAGTGATTCTTCAAGCTGTTTTCTATATGGTGACTTTTTGTTGAATTCTTGATTGACATGCAGCCAAAATGTGTTCTCAGGATCCCAGGTGTTTTTTGGAAAGATAATTGGGGGTATACAAGAGGCTTGAATGTCTTCTGAGTCTGGCTGTGGCTAGCCTTTATTGTTTTGAGGGACCATAAGCTTTGTTTGTTTCGGATACATTTTAAAAATTGTATTGATTAGGATTACATGCAGGATTAGTTCTACTTGGGTGTTTCTTTTCGGTTAAGCTTGAATTTGTCATTTCAATGGAAAGAGAGATGGACATTGAAGAAAATTTGGTTTGGGGTTGACCCATCTCTAAGAAGATATGATGTACAAGTGCTTTGTTAAAAAACAATTAAAATTAAAGTATGATTACTGTGGTATTTTGAGATCTCTTTTATATTCATGCACTTTAGAGTCCCTGAATCAGGTTTCTAAGGCACCTCACTAATCTCTGGAATAAGGAGCACCAGGACTGTTACCCAGACTTTCAACTTTGGTTCATAATAGTTGAGAAGAAAAAAATCTTTCTTGGAAAAAGAGCTTGTCTGTAGGGAGAAAGTGAAAAGCTTCTTTAGGAAAAGATCCAGCTACCTTCATCAGTCTTCCATGGAGATCTTGGCAGCACTGACTAAACAGTCAATTAAAAGAACAGGATATAATAGTCCGTCTGTATCTGGATGAATAATGAGTCAGAGGAAGATGATTTTGGTGTCTGAAATTGAAATTCATGACATTTTTAGTCTGTTTCTTACTCTTGATTATTTTCTTGCAACACAAAATCTGTGAGAAATACCAGAATGGATCAGACCAAAGCCTACTTTTCTTTCCCAACACAGAATGATAACAGGAGTACAAGAAAAGGAAAGAGTATAGATTAATGCTTGTCCTTATCTCCTAATTTGTTCCAGCAAGTGGCACTGTAAGGATGTCCTGAAATGTTTTTGTTTGTTTTTAAGAGCAGGGATACATTTTTTACTAATCTCCTTTAAAGCCCCATTCTGTATATTCTGCTGGTAGTCAGTTTTACATGTCTAAGGTCTACATTTTCTTAGCACATTTGTTTTAGGACATATTCAAGAACATGTCTGATTGAACAGGCAGATCAAACCTAAGCACTGCAGTAAGCTATGTAGCCCATCTTGCTTCCCATCCTCATCCTACTAGCAAGCATCTTATGTTATGGGAAGAGCTGAGTTTCACACTGATAGGAAGCTTAAGAACCTTTAAGGCATAATATGGCCTGACAGATGCCTGTCTGTCTAGAGGATGGGTGGGCTAAAAGTCTAGAAAAATTATACTTTTTATAGCTAATATAACATACCATCTATCTTAAGATATCTGTCATAAGGTTTTCTATTTTAAGATACCAGATAAACTCTTCCTGTATGTCCTGTATGGCTAAAAAATTGCATCTATCTTTTTCCTGTTAGGTCATATACCTATGGAAGGCTATGCTGAACTGTTCAAATGATTTTGAACGAAAAATGCTCCCTTTCCAATCTAAACACTAAATCGAAAACTTCATTTTACTGGAGAGTTGTATTAGTAGGGATTTAAATAGAATTGTCTATATTAGTTGTTCTGATCTTGAAAGTGAATTAGCATATCTCATTTTCAGTATGAATTGATTGTTCTAGAATATGAATCTTTTTCATCCGATGTTTGTACATGTTCTAAAAACAGTAGTTTTTGTTCTTCTTTCTAGTTCCTTGACAGGAAAGGAACAAAAGGACAGTTCCTTTCGTGCTCTTCACAGAAGCTTGTAGATTAATTATCAGTTTTCCTAGTGAGAGTGAATAGACATTTTGAATATTAGGAAATACACAAGTGCAGTTGTAATGTTTTTCAAAATGCCTTAGGATGTTAGTGATGCAGGCTGTACACTTTACATAGCAGAAGTTAAGGAAATGCAGGTTTTTCACAGATGTTTTCTTGATTTGTACAGAAAGGTACAAGGTTCATGTTCAACCAGATTTACATTCATGTAAAAATGTGACCCCAGGTGATCAAACATGTGCTAGATTTCTTTGCTAAGAAAAATACCAGATTGTGTACTTAGTAATGCTAATGAGTTTTACTGATGAGGACATGAACAATAATCTGTTACACTTCTTAATAGCAGAATGTGTCTCTTCTCCCTATGTTTCAGATAGATGTGGACAGAATTAAGATGCTGTCTTCACATATTTTAGAAGAATAATAACAAAGAAATGTTACATTATTTTGTTGGATGATGTTGATTAAAAATGCTATCCTGCTGTTGGCTGACTTTTGAAAAACATGTATTTTTTGCCCTCCCCACCCCTTCTATCTCACAGCCTTCTTTCTTCGATAACATATTCTCCCAAATCAGAGCGTAAAACACCTGAGCCTTTAGTTCCAGCAGACAGTGATAATGAAAAGGGCGAAAGGAATGGAAAGAAGGTCTGTTTCAGTGTGACAGGTGATGAGCAGGAAGATTCTGGTCATGACACCATCAGCAACAGGGATTCTTACAGGTAACTCCACTAATAATATTTTTGCTTGTCCATCAAATAAATGAAGCCTACAGAGTTTTAGACATTCAAGTGGTCATGATATCAAAATAAAATGATTTTAACATCTCTAGCAGAGGAATATTGAGAATCATGATATGTTACAAGATATGCATCTTCATGACTTTCTCTTTTATTTATGATTACAGATTACTTATTAGATCTCAATTTCCTTAACTTTTGTGGGCTATCACAGTCAGAACTGTAAAACTTTCTGTTAGGTTATCTGTGAGTCTTACAAGAAACAGAGAAATGTTTTTTTTTAGGATGTTTACCAAAGTGAAACCAAATATCTGCCATGGAAAGCCAGATAGCAAACAACCGCTCCTGCTGGTTTAAGAAAAAAAAATCTGAACCGCAGCATGTGTTCCCTGTCTTCTTCCTTGCTGAAAACTGTAGCATCATTGCATCTGTAGAAATTGTAGAAATTACAGTGCATTACTTTTATTGTGAATTAACATACAAGGAATTTTTGAAAGGAAGGAGTAATTACAGCAAACAGATCATTCTTCTGTTGCTTAGAAATAAAAATTAACTACACTTGATATAAAATCTAAATTAAAATTTTAACTGCAAACAAAATAAGAGTTTGTTACTTCTTCGTTATTATAGTGCTCAGGAAATAAATCCCTATAGGATCATAGCTTTTCTACAGAGAACCCTGTGTTGCTGAGATTTATTTCGTGAGTTACTATTTGATTATTGCAGAATGATAAATGTGAACTCTTAGTCAGAGGTAGGAACAGAAATATACATACAAATTTGAACAGAAAGATGTAGAGATGGTTTACACACATTAAGTACATCTCATTTCAAGCAAGGTGAACACAAGCAGAGTGCAGTTCCAACTGAAGTGCATTTGGGGGTTTCTGCATGTCCGTGATGTGTCAAACCATCTGTGCAGGAGTTGCTCCAGTGGTCAGTGCTAGCAAAATCTGGAAATTCTTGAAGTTCCCACTTGGTACAAGATTTGTGTATGGAGAACGAAGATGCAGTTCTAGGATGTGGTTGACCTTTTGTTTAAAATATCCTTTTGTTCTGATACCACTTAGTGCATTTCTTCTGTAGCCTTTTGTAGTTCACTCTGCCTGTTTGGAAAGTAATGAAATTTAGGATTTGTGTGTGGAAAACTGATGAAATCTGTGAGCTTAGATCACTTACTAGAGTGAGGTTGGATTTTTTTTTGTTCTTAATTTTCTTTAAATTACTTCAGGCAATACTTAAAATCAACAGATCACAGTATATTGTTAGGCATAGTATTGGAAACTCGTAGGTTAATTTTAATTGTTGGAATACTCATTTTGTGTTATGGAGTCTCCTTCTAAGCCTTACAATACAACAGCATAAACCAGAGAATGATACAGCTAAGTAGTTACGTCTGATCTGTTTCTCATTTTCCTGTGTTTTATTTTCTCATGCTTTGCACAATCCAGTTTGGAGTGACCTTCATTTTCCCTTTAGAGACTTTCATAAGCAAATGGAATTAGAAAACATTTCTTAATGTTTCTTAATATCCAGCCAGAAATTCTTAATACTCCTTGGGACTGTGCACTCTCTGGTAGGAACATGCTGTTACTGATGTCTTTTCAGCCATTTAATGAGTATGATCATGATTATATCATCTTGCTACTGTTAAAACATTCTCCGCATTTGCAGATATAGTTGGCTGCAGGTCCAAAATATATACCTTATCCACAAAATGTAACTCAGTATGCCAAAAAATCAGAAAGAAAAAAGACGACTAGGACATCTCTCGGGTACAGAAGATACTTGCAGCATTATATATAAAATAAAACGATGAGTACCTTGGTTTATAGATATATGCACTATATTACATATAGTTCATAAAAAGCAAAACCAGACCACTGAGGATAAATGTGCTTTATATATATACCTATATTTTTAGACATTACCTTGGGTTGTTGAGACTCCCTCTGCTGGTTAATTGCTTTAATGTACCAAGTTTCTTCTGCTGAAACCAAATGATTTTCATGAAGTGACTAAATCACTCCCTGTTGAAGACTTTGAATTTAAATTTATCTTGACAGGATTTTTGGTGCAAAAGGATACATTTTACTCTGTTTATGCTGCTGAAGTAGTTATGTTATCCATCTACTTTCTGTACAGAACAGTTGATTTCTGAGAGAGAAGATGAGGTGAATGAGTGTAATATCTACAGCAGCAAAAGCAGAAACATTCATACCCTAAGATTAGCTCATCCTCACCTGTTCTTCGTGCACATTTTAACCTCCAAATCTCCCTATTAGACCAATGTAGGCAACATTTTGTGTGTGAAAATTTGCAGGGAAGTCATAGATGCGTAAATCTATACATCTCTCATACAGTGAATGGTTGGAAAAGATGGGATCGTAAGCTTTAGTTTGGCTGGCAGTGAAAAGTAGCTGATGGGTATTTTTTGTTATGATGAAATGGATCCAATATCCTCTAAACTTGTTTTGAACTCCAGTTAGCAAGTCATAAACCAGAAGATGTTGTTATTTGTATTACGTGTATGTGCATTAGGAAGACTAGGAGTGCAGAATTTGTGACGTTCCTAAAACATTTGAGTCCATAGCTCCAAAAACTGTCATGTGTGTAAGAAAAGTTGATTGTTTGGCACTGAAAATGTGTATTTTCAGCCTGTGAGTACTTGTTCACATACACAATGAAGGGATCAACTGAATCACCTGTGTTTTGGGAGTCTGGCCCTCTGAGTCTGAAACCAGACGGAACCAGGGCTGCAAATTATATGCTAGCCTAAATTTAGTTGCTGATTAAGAAGTACATGGACCATCTCAGCATTAAAGTAGAAGGGGAGAATAGCAAATAATTTCCAAAGTTTTGATATAGAACCAACATTAAAGAACATGACTTTATGTTCCATTTTGTTTTTTTATTGTTGTTGTTTGTTTTTTCCAAGTGACTGCAACAGCAACAGGAACTCCATTGCCTCGTTCACCAGCATTTGTAGCAGTCAGTGCAGTTCGTACTTTCACAGTGATGAAATGGATTCAGGTATGTTTAGAAAAGCCAGCTATGAATCTGTCATCAGTTCCTTTTGTTCCTTTTTATTCTTTTCATTTGCCCTGCAAATTGGAGTTTTTGTTTTAAAAGTGCCTTCTCCCTGGTAATCGAAGTGTCTCATTTTGTTTCTGCTTAGCCAATGGTGCAGTTAAAAGTCCCTCTGTGAAAGAGAGCCAACATTCCAGAAAGTCTGTAAATAGGCTGAATTAGTTAGAGCTTGTGGGGAAGGACTGTTTTTAACCGCTTTCATACCTTGACCTTGAGAATGCTTTAGATGGCACATTTTAGGTGAGGAGCATTTTGGGTAAGTACGGAATGCTCTCCCAGACAGCACCAAGACCCAGAATGCAGGATACATTTGTATATATTTGCAGGAAGGAATGTAGACCACATGGAAGCACATTCTTGTTTATACCGTGACAAATTGAATTTAAATAAATGCAGCTGCTAATAGAACTGAGATGGAATTTAACTACATGGAGTACAAGGTCATGTGCTTAGGGACTAATAATAATAAAAATATTTGTTCTAAACTGAGAGTTTATCATTTGGGAATGACTTAGGAAAAGAAAGAACTGGGCATATTTATTGAATGTAAGCCACCACTGAGAAAGAAGAAAATTCTTAGAGAAGAAAATTTTGTCCTGATAATATCAGGAGAGGTATTTTCAACTGAGATGATAGTAAAATATTAGTGACACTGTTGAAGATATCTGAGAAACCATGTGAATTATACAAGTCCAGTCAGTCTAGTCTTGAAAATTCTGTTTTCAAGATATAAAGCATGTAGAACGGCACAGATACACAGTAAAATGATGAAGGAAATGAAAAGTATTAATCCATGAGGAGACTTAACTGCCTTTATCTCTAAGCTGAGATACAAACACTGTCCAGCATCATGCTGAAGTACCAGCTGAGGTGTCTAGAACAATATATGTGTGCTAGCCAAGCCCAAATACGGTGTTTAAGTTAACAAATACTGCCACTCAGCTAAACTCCCACTCTCCTGATGACCTAATTTTCTTCTAGTTCCAAGGCTGACCTGGCTAACTCCAGAGCAGGACTCTTTTGCACTGTGCTCCATCTGTTAAAATAAAAAGCCTGAGAAGGATTATAACTACTGGCTATAGGGCCTCTGAGGGAGCTAAAAACAAAAACAAAAACAAAACAAAAACAAAACACACACACACACAGAAGAGCGCTATTGAAGTGTCTCATTGGCAAAAGAAAAAAGTGAGTCCTGACCCCAAACACATTTGCCTTGAAATATGGCAGCTTGTTATCCAGCACTGCAGTAAAGTGGAACAAAGTTTTAAGCTCAAATTTGGTCATTTTGCCAAAGTCAGGTGATGAGGTTGAGTGAGCAAGTGAATGAAATCAGTGACATAAGTGAGCCCCTCTCCTTTTGTGTGTATGAAGTAGTTCTTTATACTATACTTACAGCTTCATACCACATACAGCATTCGGATGCTGTATTTTTGTTAAAGTACTGAAACACCAGTCACTATTAAAAAAATAGCGGATAGTTACTGATTTAGGTTATTTAGCTATTTAGTCTTGTGGTTAGGATGTTCTCCAGGACAAAAGAATTTGGTATTGTTTCTCTAAAAATTGTTCCTGTATTTTATCCAGTGACTCTTTAATGTAAAATACGTATAGAGAACAGTTGCATGCCATAGGCTTCTGGGTAATACTTTACCAGGCTGGTACCTCCAGCCATAGTGGGTATATAAAAGCCTGTGGATCAGTGTTTGTTCACAGCAGATTATCCAAGCCGTAAAGATTCTGGGAAATAAACTGAAACTTCTAAACAATTCTTAATTTCAAAATATTTTTCAGGTGATGAGCTTCCCATAAGTGTTCGAATCTCTCACGATAAACAGGACAAGCTCCATAGCTGCTTGGAGCATCTGTTTGGTCAAGTATGAGATTATTTTTCATAGATCTAGTACTAATATCCATGCTTGAGCTAAAATATCTATAGCAAATACTTCTTTTTCTTTTTACTTTTGCTTTCCATTGTTTCTTTGGATGGTATGTATTGATTCCTTGTTCTTCTGTTCGCTGTAAATGGTTCAAAGTGACTAAATTAAATGGGATCTTAGATTTATTCTAATATTCTCTAGTCTTGAGTATAAACTAGAGCCATTAGGTGAGAAGGAATCCAAAGCTACTTTTTCACTAGTTCATATTTCTTAAAGAAGAAATTCTTCTTGCTGTGAAGAGAACATTGTGCTCACAGAACTTTGATCCCAACAGGTAGATTCAATCGCCAACCTTCTGAAAGGACCAGCCGTGGTGAGGGTCTTTGAACAGACAAAATACTTCACGCCAGGTCGAGGTCTGCAAGGTAATGTTTAAGCGTCCCTCTCGGAATTAAGAGGTGGCTCTCAGAGAGAATGGATGTGGCTGTACATGCTTAGAGCTGGGTGCTGAAGAACTGATGGTGATTATTGTCGCATTCTGCAGTAATTGCTCTTGGAAATTTTAAAGTACATCTTAGTAGTTTTAACTGAAAACTTATTTCTTACACACTACACTTCTTTATTCACTGCATGATGCATATGCATATTTCAGCCCTTTTGGAAAGTTAGCTTTAAAGCATAGACTGAACTGACCGTAAAATTGCCGAGCTTTTGAAGCAAGAGTGGGTTTTATATATTGCAGGAGTTTTTGCTTAATTTTTGTCTCATTTGAGACTGTTGAAGTAATTTCTAATTTATATAATTACTGCCTTTTTTAGTGTTTTACAGATATTTTATTTGTGAAACTGTTTCATAAATAATTTGCAAATCTAAGTTTATATTCATAGTAATGGTCATACCAATTGAAAATATGTATTATTGATAGTTATAAAAAAAATCCTACATGTAATTTTAGATATTCTGCTAGCACTTACCTTATTGCTTAAGTCTATCACCTGTTGATCACCAAGGACTTACGTATACATAAGACTGTATTAAAAAGTGATGGGAATTTCTTTTAGTAAACTAAGTTTAAAAAAGTAAGAACTCAACGGGAGAATAAATGTTGGATGGTTAATATGTATAGTTGTATGGTGTGTTTAGTGACCCTGCATATGTCTTTTGGCGAAGAGCTAATGAAGATCTGCCTTCTTGCTATCTATAATTTTTTGTAAATAGGCAAAAATCCTCTTGAAGCAATTAGAGCATAATTATTGTACATCAACTATCTTGCCTTACAAAGTCTCATGTACTTCCCTCGCAGTGAGTTCGCGAGGAAGATGGTATAGCCTCCTCTTTATCACTCTCCTCCTACCCTCCCGTCACCTTTTTCTATAATTTGAGTGAGTATGGAGCATGAGTGTTCATATTGTTTTGAACTGAGTACCTGTCAGTCTCATATGACAAAGTGTATCCTTGCAGTGAATGTCCAGTTAGACAAAAGATATGGATAAGGCAGATATTTTATCTACTGTCTTAACTGTGTTCATGAGCAAGGAACACTTTCAGTGATTTGAGGGATAAACTAGGCTGAAAAGCCTAGGCAGTAAGCAGTTTTGTATTAAGATTAATTTTCTGAGTATTTTGTTGAAGCGTATTCTCTACTGCAAGTTAAATTTGCAAATTAATTGAACTATTCCTGTCTAAACTGTGTTTTCACTAAATAATTCTGTAGTGAACTACAAAATGTTTGTAGGTGGCTGTGTTCAAGATACAATTTCAAAAGATCACCAGCATCTTCAGGATTGGATTCAATTTTTTCCTATATTTGCCTCTAACAGGTCTAAGTTTCCTCTTACTAAATGGAGCCCCAAACCTTCTATCTTATGTACTAGTTCCAGAAGAATTGTGTTTTGAAATGCTGCTTTGATTAAGTCAGGAGATTAGATAGCTACCTTAGACCTGTCACCCTCATTTAAAGACAAGTAGAGTCATGGGAGATGACACCTCCTTGTTGGGTGAAAACATTTGGGAAGAAATGTCTTTCTTTGGCATTTGCACAGGATTTAAACAGAATGTTGTTGTTGTCTTTGCTTAGAGTTTCAGCAGGAAATGGAACCGAAGCTTAGCTGTCCAAAGAGGCTACGACTTCACATTAAGCAAGACCCTTGGAACCTTCCCAGCAGTGTCCGGAGTCTTGCCCAGAATATCAGAAAATTTGTGGAAGGTTAGTACGGAGAACATGACTGTAAGTAAACACTGAGTTTATGATAGTGAGCTGGAGGAAGGAAGTGTGAAGGGTATAAAGGCTTTGCTGCTAGGCAACAGTCTATGAGAAATACCTGAATTTGAGGACACCTTTGTGGTTACAAGGTTACTGGAGCGTATCTCAGCTGTCTGATTATCACCTTATTGACTTCAGATGCAGAAGAGAAAAGTGAAAAGTGAAACAGATAAAGAGCTAAAACCATACACTGTGCTGGGTTATTTCAGTTGCTGCTGAAGTCCAGGTGGCTTGAATGATCTGTCGCAAAACATCATGAGTTTTGTGCATGAAATGGAGCTTTCTTTGAAGTTAGACTCCCTTTCTTTCTTACCATTTTCTTTTGGAAAAGAAAGATTGCAGGACTTTTGGCTTTCATCTGTCATTGGGATCATTTCCTATTTCCCCCCTTTGTGATAAACCAACCCACTGCCACTGTTTTTCACTCACTCCATCACAGCTGATCCCATGTCTCCTTAATCTGCTCTGCCTTCCTCCCGTGATCACCCAGTATTCTCTTCCTATTCAGTGCTAGTTGACAATGTGAGCTAATGTTTTCTATTCTGTTGCCTGACTTTATAAGAAAGCAAACTGCATTTCCTCTCCAGAAAATCTTACATGTAGCTTTTGCCTTGTTTTGTATGCTGTTTAATAAAGAAACAGAAATAACGAGCAAAATTATTTTTATAAAACTGCTCAGTGCTGCAGTATGAATCTTTGCATGGGAACAAAAATTGGCGTCAATTGTAGTTTTAAGTGATTTGTGTGTATGTTTACCTATTTTCATTTTGTTGGCTAATCTTTTTGGTGTTCCATAAAGAAACTGCTAAATATCAGATCAATGGAAAAGAACTTTGTGATAAGTTTTATTAAGATAAAAGTTCAAGAATCCACCAGCCAAAACAAACAACTCCTCCCTCTCTGACTTTCAGTATTTCTCATTTCAGATATGATTATATCTGAAATATGTCAGACCCTGTGTTAGAAAATTATAACAATAAAAACAACAATATCCCTTATTTTGCAGTTGATCACAGTGGGTAGACTCTTTTTCATAAAATCACAGAATGCTTAAGGTTGGAAGGGACCTCTAGAGGTCATCTAGTCCAACCCCCCTGCACACGCAGGGTCACCTAGAGCACGTGGCACAGGGCTGCGTCCAAGCGGGTTTTGAAGATCTCCAGAGAAGGAGACTCCACAACCTCTCTGGGCAGCCTGTTCCAGTGCTCTGTCACCCTCACTGTTAAGGAATTCTTCCTTAAGTTCCAGGGGAACTTTTGGTGCTTCAGTTTGTGGCCATTACCTCTAGTTCTGTCGGTGGCCACCAGGGAAAAGAGGCCAGCACCATCCTCCTCACTGCCTCCCTTGAGGTACCTATAGACACCGATCAGGTCCCCTCTCAGCCTTCTCTTCTCCAGGCTGAACAGGCTCTCTCAGCTCTCTCAGTCTCTCCTCACAGGGCAGATCTTCCAGGCCCCTGATCATCCTTGCGGCCCTGCGCTGGACTCTCTCCAGCAGCTCCACATCCCTCTTGTACTGTGGGACCCAGAACTGGACACAATACTCCAGATGGGGCCTCACCAGGGCTGAGTAGAGGGGCAGGATCATTACATTTTTAATGTAATTATGGTTGTCACTGAGTGAAAAATGAAAAATTTGGGATCCTTTTTACTGACAGTCTAGCTATACACTATAGTTTTCAAGTATATTCAAGTATTATTCATCATTTCTTTTACAGTTAGGAAAGAATGAAACCTTGTCTCTTTAGCAGTTCTTTATACCACTTTAATAGCCTTCTGAAGCTTAACAACTCATTTTCGCCTACCTTGTGTGCCATAAAAAGACTTTAATAGACTTACCCCATTTGAACTTTGATCTCTCATATTAAGCTCAGGTCATTCAAATAAATTTTGTTTTACATCTACCACAAAATTTCAAAGTAGAGTTCAGCAAGGTCCAAGGACCTGCTGCCTCTCTGTAATACAAAACTCCTCTTTTTACAGTGCTACTGATGATGCTATTTATTGGAAGGGATCCTGATGCTTACTGAACGATAAAACTGCTGACATTTTCCAATGTTTTGGAAGTTAAGATAAATATAAGTTTTTCTCTTGTTAATAAATTATATTAACTGAGTCTATTGCAACTGTCATGCTTGCAAATGATGTCACGGTTTAGAGATCTGAATATTAAAACATGTTATTCTTGTACTGTTCAAGGACAGCAACACAATCTCTTTTACCTTCCTTCATCACTGGGTCTCAAACTTTATCCGGAGCAACAGTTCTACCACTTCTAAATATTCTCTTTTGATCCATGATATCTGATAATTTCTCAGAGATTTCCAACTGCTGCATTCTGTGCTATCTGCTTAATCAACTATGCTGCTTTAGATGCAGAATTCTCATCTGAAGCTACTTGTTCCTCTTTGTCACATTGTCAGTCTTTATGGCTTCTTTTTTTCTTTCCCTTCCTTTGTAGCTTTTACTTTAATATGATTTCCTCTGCCAGTGCTCTGAAGCAATGATCCAAATCATCTTTGCAGTTTTGGTTTGTCCATGTGATTAAAGTGTGCGATTAAGGAGTTGGCGTGAAGTAAAGGATACCTGAAAGCCAAGGTTTTGGTGGTTTCCCTGGCCCAAATAATGTAAAAGAAAACAGAGAGAAGGGAATTTAAGAGTTGCCCCTCAAGCTTTAGTTTACAAGGCATTGCTGGAACAGGTATAGTGCTGAAAAAATTTTGGGCGGAAATGTGCCCCCCAGGCAACTTTGGGAGACGGCTGCGGTAGAGACAGGCTTAGGCCTAAATTAAACTTGAGACACAACCAGCAGCTGGATCTAACTGAAATCAGATGAGCACAAAGCAATAAGCATTAGAAATGCTTTAGAGCTTGAACTTTCCCTTTAGAGCTGCATTTCTTGTGTTCTCCTTTCACCTTTTGATGTATATCTTGTCTCCACAACTGGCCGGGGTACTTAGGAGAAGAACCAGGACTGTTCTGAGCTGACAGCCTGACACAGCATTTGACATCCCTCTCTTTCCTGTCTAATTTACCAGATTCAGAAGAAACAAAAAAATGGCCACTAATTTGATTACTTATTTGGTCTGATAACTCTTATTGAACTCACGTTGAACAAAGCTGCAGGACTTTCCAAGTCATTTGAAGTAAACATGAAGAACATCTTCACTTAGATAAACACCTTTACTTTGAAGAATCTAAGTAAAAAGCATTATTTTCCTACTTGAAGAAAGGGAATATTTTTGTCTCTTATATTAGGAAGAAGAAGCAGACAAAAGAGACCACAGATACAACTTTGGTCATCACGTAAAATTATTTTTTGTTGTAAATAAAATCTCCAGTAGTTCTAAGCATGCTTAACTGATTCATTAAGTGCATGTCCTTACTGAAAACTGACTCATTTTTATTTTCATAGAAATCTCATCGGCTACTGCAGGTTCCTACTCTTGTGTTCCCTTATAGAACATGTAGTAAAAAATGAAAAAAGATTAGTGATTTAAAGCAGGAGAGGCATGGGAAAACCCCAGAAATAACACATTTAATTCCTAGATTTTAAAAGGACTTTTAAAATGTACTTTGTTTAATAAGTATGAAAAAATTGGAAAGTTCAAAGTGCTTTAAGAATGATTTGGTTTTTATACTTATTGAAATTGAACAATAAAAAAAAGAAGGTTCCCACAGATTGAAAAACAGACACCCCTTTTTGTACCGTAAACCAAAACAGATACAGAGGTTCTTTGTCTCATTTACGTTTACCATTCCATATCATCAGAGATGGAAACATCCACTATAATTACAGTAAATTCAGCCCTAAAGGGCTAATGAAGTTGATAGAGATGTCTCTGATGAAATAATATACAAAACCTGGGAAGATTTAGCTGGAGCTAAATAGCTGAACAAAAGATGAAAGTTGTTTTTGGAGTGACACAACCTACTAAATTGTTGAACCAAGAGAGAAAAAAAAGCAAGTTGTTGACAGAGGCAAAACTTTGAAAATGCAGGGCTTGATTTTTGGTGCAGGAGAGAGCAGGAGTTCAGAATTCACCAAATAGGAAAAGAATAATGTAGTTACCAAAGTTTGGATGTATGTGAGAATGTGTAATATGAAAATTTGAAAGCATGGGGAGAAAAAATGAGGGATGACTAAAGTTGGAACCAGGATAATCAGCAGTAAGGATGGGAATTCAGAAGAAAAACAAAAGAAAACTGGCTGTCATAATGGCAGGTTGTAAGCAACAAGTGGATGGAGTAGAGCACAATGCTACATGTTCTGCTGTGTTCTGAAATGTCGGTGGTTCATCTCAATTCTAGAGATTAAAAGGAGAAAGGTGTGAGGAGAGCAAAGAAGAAGAAAAATTTATATACATATATATATATTTTTTTTTCAAGGGAGGAAAAATATTTGGTCAGAAAAAGAAGTTCTAGAGCAAGTCAAATTATTGGACAGCTTTTGGATAATGGTGTCTTTGTGTGACTGCATGAGGAAGTATAGTTGTTTTGCCAGCATAGTAATATTAGGTTTAAAGAAGAAATATTATATAATTGATAAAATCAACATGTATTTTAATTTAGATTAGTGATAAAGAGAGAAGGAGCTTTTCTGGCAGTAAGTCCATAAAAAGTCCAAATAAGTCCATATTACAACATAACTAATAAAAATGCACCTCAACTCTTATTAAAAAAAGAAAAAAAAGGAATAAATGATAAAAATTTTTAAGATAAAAAAAACTTGCAGTCATTTTGCATTATAGATCATATCTTATCTAAAGACAAATTGCTAGAGGGTTATTCTATTCTGTACACCATGTAACAGGAAGGGATTAAAACTCACATAGCATTTGGAATTTGTTGAAAAACAAATGACTGGTAGGAAACATCCAAGGTTCTCTTCTAACCCCAGATAAATCACTACAAATACAAATAACCTAAAATTTTCTCTTACCTAGGGATATATTTTGAAATGGAGAAGACTGTTCTAGCAAGGGTAAGGGAGAATTGCTCTGTCCTGTTATTTTCCAAAAACCGATTATTTATACATACTTAAAAAACCTTTTGAAATCACAAATCCAGCAAATTTCATTTAAAATGAGCTGCATGTAATAGCTTCAGTGTCTGAATTCTATGAGAAAACAAAACAAAAGATAAATTATGGCATTTTTTTCCCAAAGAATTCAAACTCTGAGGCTATTGCATGCAGCTCATTTTAAATGAGCCAAATTTTTGGGCAAATGTTTCAACTCAAGAACCCAAGGTACTAAGCCAGTGTGGCTTTGTTGATAGTCACAGAATCAGTGGGTCATGTAGTTTGGAGAAGCCTCCAGAAGTTGATTCCAACCTCTTGCTCAAAGCAGACATGGTTAGAGTAGGTTGCTCAGGCCTTGCCCAGTTGAGTATTGAGCTAACTCCAAAATACAGCAGTTCCACAGGAGCCCCAGGACTTGCACTGGCCAGCTGGTACAGAGGTACTTTGAGACAGCAGCTGCTTCTTCATTAGTTCTTTTTTCAGGGGTGATGCTTTTGATTCTTACCAATTTTATCTAGTTATATGTAAAGTTATGTGAAATGCAGATTCATTATTGTTTTATAAGTATAAATCAGGATAGACTACCCAAGAAGGTGAAGTTAAGCTGATACAAAATGAAAAACTGAAAATGTGTTATGTTGGTGATACACTTTTTACTCTGTTCTCAATATATCTTCTCTTTTCTTTAAGAGGTGAAGGCACGGATACTCTTGGCACTTCTTGAATATACAGGTAATTTTGTTTACAGGCAACCTTTAACTTGTTTGTTTTGAGAGAGGGGAAGCAAATGGGGGGGTGGGTAGGGCTAGCCGTGTTTAGTTGTCTAATGACTGAACTTGTGCGTAGGATTTCTGCCCTTTTTGGTTTTGAGCCCTTTCCTATTTGTTATCTATTTTTAATTGTCTTTGTTACCATCTGACCATCAGACTCGCCTTATTGTTCTAACCCATATCTTTCCGTCAGTTCTTTTCATTTTACCTAAACAGTATAAGGTAAGTAGCAGCAACTATTCAGTTTTTAGAAAATAATACTTACGGCAGGTGATTCACTGCAGCTTTTGCAGATGCATAAGTGCCAAAGCAGGTGGTCACATTTTGACTCTAAGAAATGATTAATGTAATCATTGACCACCAGATGAACTTAGATGACTTTCTTAGGATACATCACAACATTGTATGAAGGGAAGCATAATGTTTCTTTCTATTCTAGTTATTCTAAGAGTTATTAATAATTCTTCAGAGAATAAAATAAGAAATGACCCAAGAAAATACCAGAGGCATTTTTTTAAAAAGACTGACTTTGTAATTTACATGGCTAGATAAGTTCATAAATTCTGTAGTTTATTTTGCATAAAAGCTTTTTTGTAAATGGAGCCCAAATTGCTCTTGTGTTCAGTATTTCATATTCAAGTAGCGTAAGATGAGGTTTGGAAATGAGTTATTAGAGATGCAAAAGGGCTGCTTCAGAAGCTGGCAAGACAGAGGCACTGAGAGCAAGATCCGTTTGGAAAATCGAGATAAAATTGAGCAAAGTGAGGTGAGAGAATATGTCAGGCTCAAATTCCTGAGCACTGCTATGATGTTGGAAAGATGTTTTTGACCATGGAGAACCCAGTGTGATTTTTGAAGATGGAAGCATTTTTAAAGGTAAAAAACCTGTAAATATTGGATTATACAGATCTAAGCTTGGAGAAAGAGGTTAATTTCAATGATCAAAATAATAAAAATAAAAGAGTCACACTGTAGAAGTAGTGGTGATTAGACCTTCTGTGGAAAATATCCTCAAGGTCCTGAGGAGTACACTTAAAAGAGGTTGACAGATGGGATCAAAGTGACAGTAAAAATGTGGTCAGAATTACTAATACTTGAAGAAAACCTGAAAGTAGAGTTCAAAAGGGAAAAAAAGACAGAGTGAGGTTGCTTTGGAAAATACTTGCAGTCCAAATGAAAGATATATTTAAAAGTCAGTTTAATTTTGTGAGTATAGAATTGTTCCCGTTGACTAATCCAGTCATCTAAAGTCGTGTCAGCTCCATACCAAAGGTAAAAAGGAAGATAAACCTCTTGCAAGCAGATGAGTATAAAAGTAAAGACAAAAATTTCAGTCTTGATATCATCAAATCTTCCCCTTTTCTGTGAAAAAAGATTAAGTTTGCCTGTAACATTTGTGATTGACGTTTGCCTAACTGTTCATAATGATGAAAATGCTTGAACACTTTCAAGAATGGGGAGAAGGAGGGAGTGTTGAATATTAAACACCACAGTTCTGTACTTTATTGAGAATAAAAAAGAACCTTCGTTTCCTCCTAAGGAAACCATTTTTCCTTTGCCCTTTGCTCTCACTGGTAGTAGTGAGAAATATCTGCGGTATCAATGTATGAGAAGAAATCCGTTAACAGCCTTTCTGACACATAAGAGAGTTTAGGCAGAAATATATATGAAAAATTAGAGAGTTCTTTAAGAATTAATTTAAGAATTAAAAGGGTTAGAGCAATGGAATTAGAAGATAAATTTTCTACTTATTTTAATGCGAGGACGTTAGTGTTGAGGTGGTTTAAGTTGGTTCAAGTGTGCATCCTCTGTGAAAAGTACAAAGGGATGCAGCTCTGCTCAATTCCTTTATCAGCCTTCAGAGCCCTCGTTAGGAAAAAAAATGCATGTAACTGAAAAAATTACTCATTGGTCATTGATGCACTAGATACTGTACACTAATGAAAGAGCAAATGATCAAAGAGTCCTGGTGACACCCGTCAAGGATGAGTTTTAAAGGAAGATCTGCTACTAGCCAAGTTCTGCTTCTCAGCTTGTTAAGCAGACTGGCCAAGGAATTGAATGTCCCAGGACCTTCAGTTACCTATTTCCCTCTTTCCCTCCCCCTTTTTTTTTTTTTTTTTGGCTTTCCCTTTCTAACTTTTAGCTAATCATATCTCTGTGCCTTTCTGAATAAATGGATAGATTACCTAGTCCTTTAAAGCAAGTTGTTCACAGTTCTGTTGTCTTCTGCCTCTGGACCTGTCTTGGATTTTCCTGATTCCATAAACCAGCTGCTGCCTGTATATGTGCTGCTACTCTCTGCTTATTTTACGTATTGTGTATTTATATTTAGGCGGCTTGTGTTTGATTAGCAACACTCATGTTTGATTTCTGTAGCTTGTTCTTATAGTAGAACAAAGAGATATAGCCCACATCCATCACCTTTTAACATTAAAAGTACACAGAACTGAGGTCAAGTACATTAAAATTAACAGTAAAAGCATGCATGTTTGAGAAGAACTACTTTAAATTTCAAATTGTGATTTTTTATATATTTTTAGAATAATAAAATAGTACTATAATGTGGAATTTTTCAGTTTTGTCTGCTACTTACTGGGAACAACATTAGGCTATAAACTTTGGTTTGTTTGGAAAACAAGTCATTTAAATGCAAAGAAAAAAAATCCATCCTAGTTATTTTGCTGTTGATGAATCTTCTGCTCCATCTCTGTTTTATTTTTCTTCTTTTGTTCTACCCTTTTCAGACAGTGAGATACAACTGAGGCGAGACATGGTCTTCTGTCAGAGTCTTGTGGCTACGGTCTGTGCTTTTTCAGAGCAACTAATGGTGGCCTTAAGTCAGATGTTTGACAATAGCAAAGAATATGAAATGGAGACTCTGGAGGCCAGCAGAAGGTGGTTGGAGCAGATTGCTAACGCGGGGGTTCTTCTTCATTTCCAGTCGCTGCTGTCACCCAACTTGGTAGGAGTCCTAATGTGACAATTAAAAAGCCCATGTTTGTTCCTTAAATAAGGGTAGTGTTAAACAGTTTGTTACAAATATAATTTTCTGTATCCTTTGTGCTTAGCCTGTTACTTCATTAGCTGCTATTTGGGAAGTTTGTGATTCAGATAGATACAGATATGGGATATGGATATATTATCCACAAACAAAATATTATATTTAATTTGAGTTAGCGGGTGCTGAGTTTTGTCTAGATTCCCCACAGTTATCATACTTGTTCCCTAAGAACGAGTGTCATATTATGTGATGGCTAGTGCTTGTTTGCAATGAGCAACACTGTAAGATAAAATACGTGTTTTTGATTACTTTTATCAAAAAAAAAAAAAAGTAGGTCTCTAGTAACTAGACACACTCATCTATTTTGCTTCTTTTAGAGCAAATCCTTATAGTCTGCCAGGATGATGGGAGGTCTGCTCTTTCCTCACAAGACTTGACAAAGTCTTGGCTTAAAACATAAAAGAAAACAAAGAAAAAAAGGACATGGGTTTATAGTCTTCTATTCCCCTGCTATCCAAAGAGCTTCTTCAGCTGTTTAAGCTGCTTCTTGTATCAGACTGATTCCTGCTACCCTGGAAAACTGCAAAGTGGGTTGCACAGGCTGCTCTATGGCAGTCTTCTCTGCCTCTTGAGCTGCTCAGCACTAATAACTATTTTGTGCATTTGGCACATGGTTTTCGTGTACTAGTGTTTTTTCTGACCATGAAGCTTTTAAGTCATTTAATACTATGGCTGTGTATATATTGTTTAATTGAGTAAGCGTTGACATGGGAAAAGTCACAACCTAGTGACTGAATCATATATCTTGCTGTGTGAAAGTCCAAAGATGGGCAGTATTCCTAATATTGCAGCCTTTTGCCCTCTCTTCTGTCTCAGGAACCAATTACTGAGAAGTCTTCCTGATAATCTTTTAAGGCAGGAGAGTTCAATAAAACTATTTTTTTTTTCTAAATTAAATATCATATAAAATATTCTCTGTTTTTTTTTCCAGAGCATTGGCTTTCCTATTTTCATCCGAGACCAGAAATATGCATTATTGAATTTAATATAACTGTAGCAAGTTCTGTATATATATTTGTACAGGAGTTCTGAACTTCTTCAGTGATAGGCCTTCTCAACTAAAGGAAAAGCATTTAAAGGCAAAATTTTCAATACCTGCTCAGCACTGTTTTGGTTACAAATGATCCATATTATTTTAAACAAGGGCATTTGAAGGAAATTGCACTCATTTTGGCCGGAGTTCAATAAAGAATGAACAGTTTTGCAAAAAAATCCCATGTTACTGAATAGTTTTTATGCTATTCTGCTGATAAAACATTGCCCTATCCCTAGAGACTTAATAAATTGAACAAGGAGAAAAAATAGCAGAGTTGCTTTTTCAGCAATACAAGGGAGAATACTATTTCACTCTACAGATTGGGAAGAAAATCACATTTTTTTCCCTTCTCACTGCACTTTAGTAAGATCTGGTTTATTCTCATTTTATAGGTGGCTAATTTATTATTCTTTGCCTTCTTGCTGTGTCAGTTCTTAAATGGGGAAAATGCATGTTTCAGATTTGTGTATGGCTCTTTGCTTGCTTAATGTAGTAGGGGAGGTGATATAGAATACAGTTACTTATAGTGATTATTGATTTTTGCTCTAACTGTTCTGCATATTTAACTCAAGATAACTGTACTTGTAGATGAGTATTCCCCACCTTTATTTTTTTCTGTTTTAAAAAAGATTCAATAAAGTTTCCTAAGAGGGTGTTAATTTACTTTCTTGAGTTTTTATGAGAAATTAGGCTGGATTGCCCATGTCTTTGGTTTTATACAAAGGGAACCATACGAGCAAATCAGAACACTGGCATTTCTGCTACTTGATTTGGGATATTCTTGTAGGTGTAGGTGAAGATCACTTTGATCTGCAGTACTTTCGAGCTACTGGTTCAATTATTTATGCTTCGAATGGACATGATTTTTAGACATGGTCTGTTTAAAAATGAAATGCCAAAGTACTGGCATTTCTAAAAAAAAATTACTAAAAAAGATGAATTTTTGTTTTTCAAATTTCCCCTGTGTTAGTTCACAAACTAGAAAAGCTGCTTAACTCTAGTGTCTTGCATTAAAAATAATTACATTATTGTTTTATAGAAAGCCTAAAGAAGTCATGGTAACTATAAAATACCTATTGTATTACTGTGTGAAATGATAAGATTCAGTGTATGAAAATCTTGGGATAGTAGTAAAAGGACAAGTGAAAAATGAATGGAGAAAGTATTTTGCTTATGTAAGAGTTAAAGAAGTGCTACACTGCATTGGGGAAATATTGTGCAACACTCCCTAGTTTTTTTATATCCCGCTCTCATATGATTTGTTGCCTTTTTTAGGCTGATGAACAAGCCATGCTGGAAGATACATTGGTTGCACTGTTTGACTTGGAAAAGGTCACTTTTTACTTCAGACAATCAGAGCCAGAACCACTAGTTGCAAGTGAGTAAATAAAATTAATCTGAGTTTTACTCCTTGGAAATATGCTATATATTCTCCTCCTTTTTTTTTTCTTTCTCATAACATTACCTCCCACAGGTGATATGCTAGTTAGGAAGTGGCGGTACATAATTTGGGGTTATGGAATATTAGTAGATCCGTAGCTTTCTTAATATTCCTAGGTTTCCTAATAAACAACATCAGTTACAAGGCAGAATCATTATCTGCAACTTTGTAGCCTCTGAGGGAAAAAGTGTTTGTTTTAATGAAGTTTCAGCTGGGAGTATGTGACTGCACCAGGGAAGTGCCTGGATTAATTAGCTGCTATTGAAGAGTCGTGTCTCAAGGCCTTAATAAGCTTAAAGGCCTTAATAGAGAAATGGTGCTGAGATGAGAGGGGGAAGCATTAATACCACATGCATTTTAATGCTAGTCTTCCTTTCTGAAACACGATGAGGTTCTGGGCTGAGTTTAGAGGAGACAAATGCTATTAAGGGAGCTTTAAATTGTGCAAGCTGCTTCCTTCAAGACCTAGTAGTGGAGGCAATCAGGGACATGTTGGACCTTTCCTCCCGGTGCTCAACCTGATCTCAGGAAGGGGCTGTCTTGGCAGTCTAGTGTTCATACCCTTCACTCACGTTCAGCCACTCCTCTTTTATGTGTTTTGGGCTAATGGAGGTTTTCCTGTGGTGAATTTTGTATAGTGAGTAAGAAACCCCACATTTTTTCTAAGTCTCATAGCTCCCTTGGGAGGGGAGGAAAACGTTTCTGATTAACATCAAGCTTTTAAAAAACAATTCCCTTGCTGGACTGAGACCACACATGAGAGAACTTCTGCAATAAGTAAAACTGGAAGAAAAAAAGCTCCTCCGCAAAACAACAGTGAGAGGTTCCCTGTGCTCCTCAGAACTCAGTAGTGCGCCCTAACTACAGTGTTGGAAGTGAGGTAGGACCTGGCCTGTGTAAGACCATTTTTACCTACGTATAGGTAAAGTCAGGCCTCTATTCATTTTAAATGGTTTGGTTTTAGAAAGAAGCCCTGCCAGATTAGGTAATAATACAGAACTGGAGTTTCGAGAGCACTCCCTAGTGTGAAGCTAATTATATACCTGTCTTCCAAACTGTTCAGATTGCTCTACCTCCCCGCTGAAGTGTCCGTGTTAAAATAGAGATAAATGAGAATGTCATGTGCTCTAGAATTGCAATAAACTCTGTTTTTCCTTTAATTTAAGAGCTGCCACCACAATCATCCAGAGTACATAGTTCCAGAAGACAAGCAGCTTTCCCTGGCGAATTTGTTTTTTTCTTTTATGGTTCTGTACGATCAATATAAGAAAAATATGTGAGAAATACACAACCTTTCTTTATAGATACAAAATGATTCATACACACAGTATAGGAACTACATAATACTATTAATACAAATTAGTGAATTTTATTGTTACTACTTTTGATTCTGAGACTCATTTATGTAAAAGATACTTAAACAGGAAATACAAACAAAGCTTAAATGGAATTAGCCTGACTTCCTCAGAGAATTTTAGCTGAACAGAACATTTTCATCAACTTTTTCTAATTGTCATTACATGCTAATCATCTTGCATAATACACAAAATGTATTCTGGAGATTCAGTGTAATTACCAAATGATACTGTTAGTTCCACTGGACTCAAAGCCGATTGATGTATTATGGTATTTAGCCTGTCAAGGATAATGAACTCTGCTCTTATAATTTTATATATATTCTGTCACAATACATTTGTTTTCTGAGCTGAGTCCTGCTATTAATAATAAATGTTGGCAGCTGCTATATATTTATTTGTGCCCTATGCCAGACAAATGTGGGTCTGTGGAGAGGGCAGTAGTATATCCTACATTGAGCTCATACATCATGTACATGACGAAGGCGTCTGACGCTCCCCTCCCAGTGGTTTGAAACCATGCCTTGTACACACGTGTTTCTTCAGTTTATTAGGAAATAAAATTAGGACATTGCCAGCAATGTCTTAACATTACGTGGGTAGTACTTTTGCAGCAGTTGGTGCTTTATGCTGTTTTTCTACTCCCTGAAAATGGGTAAGACCGAAGCGACCACAGCAACACTGAGCATTATGTAAGATAGTCCTCGTATTAGTTTTATGCCTGTAGCTTTTGCATGGTAGCCGTATTAAACTATAAGAATTTTAAGTGTAACAGTTTCCATAAACAAAAATAAATTTTAACATCTACTTTATTCTTAGATGTTCCAATCACATACCAAGCAGAAGGAAGCCGACAAACCCTGAAGGTTTACTTCTACCTTGATGCTTACCATTTTGAACAGCTTCCTCAAAGGCTAAGGAATGGAGGAGGATTTAAAATTCACCCTGTACTTTTTTCCCAAGGTAACCTGATTTGTTTCCAATTCTTTCAAAGAACACTTAAATCTCACTAGAATCCTAGTTATGTACTCTGATTTATTTCCCTTTAAGGGCATAGTGGACGTATTTAAATATGTTGTTTAATTTGGATTTCTAAAACAAATTTTGACTTTAAATTAGTAATTTAAGAGATACAGACTTTTAAAAAATGAAAAAGTAGAGGTATTGGTATATATTTCTAAGTTTATACCTGTTATATGATCCCGATACCAAAGAATAAACATTCTTCTTTATTATTGTTTTGTTCTGTGTGTGTGTGTGTTAGTGGACAGTTGTCAGTCCTTGAAACTCCCCTTGAAACTTTTTGAGGTATTTTGCCTACTGACTCTTCCTCTACCCCTTTTCCAGCTACGTCAAATAGGACTGTGAATTCTGTCTCTTTAAGTTGTTCTGAAAATGTAAATAACCTTTTCCAGGCTTTTGCAGTTATGAAACTGCAAACATTACCAAAGTGATGAATGGCACTGATGCTCAGACTGTTCATAAATTGCAGGCAGTCTGCATTAGCTGCAGTGTCATTACAGTCATCAGGAACATGGAGTTTGATTCAGTGAAACGGTGAATGCCTCCTGCAAGGTGCAGATTGCCTTGAACCATTTTTGATTTCAGAGGGTGCTGACAGCACTTAGTATCTTGCAGTAAGTTTCCAGGGTCTGTATGGAATAGGCAGAAGTCATACATACAAAAGGATATTTTGAAGAGGGTTTCATTTATGCTCTGTAAGTAGGATCTAAAAGGAAATGGTGAAAACTAAGATACATGAAGTAATAGTATTACTTAGAACACATTAATTTTTAAATAAATCTCTGAAGTCTCAGTTTGCATCTACTAATAAAGACAGATTTCAATGGCTTTTTCAGCACCGAGCAGCAGACATATATCAGTAGATAAGACAAAAATAACAGCATATGAAAGAGAACAGAAAATATCTTGGTTCAAATGAAATCTTGTAATACTCATTGTTTAGATTCCCTTCGGGAGGAGGGAAGGATTCGGTATGCTGCAGAATTTATTTTGCAGAATTTGTTTTTTCTTTCTATCTCCAGAGGCCCAAAATATTGAGTCTTAGGATGAAAATCTCTGTAGTGAGCTAAAGGAAAGGGCAAAGATTAAAGATGCTGCTGCTAAAGAACTTTTAAATTGCTGAAAATTATTAATCATATCAAATTTCTTTACTTCTCAAGGCTCACTCTTAAAAATAATCCATTAGACTCCAAGAATAAGAAGTCCTGGATGAGAAATTGGAATCCTAGTATTTAATTTCCTTTTTTTTTTCCCAATATTAATGAGTGATTTGTGATTCTAGCTTATACTTCATTCCTTCAAGATCTAGATGAGCTTCCATCAAATTAACTCAGTAGATCCCCTCCTTTAACTGGGATTTTATTAGCTCTGAGGAGAGAAATCTTCAGGAAGTGCTATGATTCCTCTCTGACTTGACTCCTTGTTTTCCAAGTTTAACAGAGCTGAGATGTTTCCTGCCTAAATATGCAATGGTTTAAGATGTTTTCAAATGGAAAGCTTAGAAATTCATGTTTTTTGAAATAGTTTGTTAAAGTCGCAAGTCACTGCAGGTCTATTGCTACTGCTTATGTTTCTGTGTCACTCTGATCCTATAATATGCTCATGTTGTCATGCTCTGAATAGCCTCATGCCTAAAATTTATCTAGGCTACCTTATGTATTCTTCCACTTGTAAAATCTGATTGTTGCAGCCATGTACCTAGAGTTTTTATATAAAGAGAGCAGAAATACATTATACCCTTTGAAAAAGATAGGCAGCAGAGCATGCTCCCATCAGTCCCCGCTGATGACTGCGTTTCCTGTTTGGGGATGATCCCATTGGATACCTCGGCATTTATACCAGCAAAATCAGCAGTACAGATAATCAGCTGGGCACTTGTGCTAACATGCTATTATAAGTGGAGTCCAGTGGGTTTCTCTAGTGTGATTTAGCACCAAGGAAGCTAGGTTGAAACTCAGATTTTTTTTTGAAACTTTTCTTTTCGTACAGAAGCAGAATTGCAAACTTCGAAAGCACAGAGGGAAGTGCAATTTGCATGTTCTTTCACAACCAATGAATTATTTATTAACTGGTCATATTAAGCAGTACAAGCAGAATTAATATTCTCTGTGCAGCCTAAGGTTTAAGACTGCAGTTGTGTTTCCATCAGAACTCTGCATATTACCTGTATTTTCTGATAGAGTGATAAATTCTTAGAATGTGCATGTGTTTATAAAGTGGTAATGTTCCTGGTTTTAAAATCTTTTTGCTCCCCCCTAAAAAAGTGTTTCACCAACATCCCATTTCCAATTTATCAGTAGTATCCAATATTTCCAATTTATCAGGTTAATCAGCCTGTTATGTGAAGATCTTGATTTTTTTCAGGTGCAGATTTTTTTTTGATGCTTTTCAAGATTGATGTGACTTGCATAAAGAAAAGGTTAAACATCCTTCAGTAACTAAATTTAATTTAATTTAAATTATTCTATTATTAAATATATTCTATGAATTTGTTGCTGGGAAGAGCATGCTAAAATGAAAAGGCTGTGTATTCATTTTTTCCTCCTTTTAATTTCTACGAAGGTGATTTTATGAGAAGAGCAGTGACCTTTATTGGGAGTCTTTGCTTAGTTCCTGAAATGCTGTACTATTAATCCTTCCTTTGGTAAAATTAATGCAAAAAAGGCAGACAAGATTGACTGTTTGCCTTTAGGAACATGTCTGATCCCTGGAAAGGAACTTACAGGGTATTTAAAAGTAATATGCTAGTTTTTCATTTTGCTTTACTTGATCCAGAGAAGTATTAAACTATTCAGATTATTAGTGGAAATAACTAGAGGTTCAAGTACTCAGCATCTTCCTAAATCATTAGAAGTTTTCACGTCTCTCTGTCTGTGAAAATAGCTGGCATATTCATCTTTTCTTTCCTCTACCCTAGTTCATTTTACTGATTTTTTCCAGGGTTGTACCAGAACTAAAAACCATATTTACATTCACAGGGTGGAAGTACTTTAATTAGAGCAACAGAACTGACACTAGCTCTCGCCTTTATATTTTCCACAGGGCAAGAAATATGATTTTTATTATAAATGGAATCTTAAAGAAAGATTTGTATGAATTTGATGACATACAGAAACAGCTCAGTAATCCACAGTGAGGTCGCAGCCTCAAGGTTAAAAAGTAATTCACTAGGCTGAGAACAAAGCTACAAGAAAAGGGAATACTAAATATTTAATACTGATTTTTCTCTTCTCCTCCTTTTCATAGCACTGGAGAGCATGGAAGGATATTATTACAGAGATAGTGTCTCAGTAGAAGAATTTCAAGCTCAGATTAATGCAGCCTCTCTAGAAAAAGTCAAGCAGTATAACCAGAAACTGAGGTGGGTAATAAACCAACATTCCCGAGCTTATCTTACTGAATTCTTTTTGACTCAGTTTCTATGACATGAATCTTAAAACAGAAGTGCATTGCATGGTGTTTTTTCTTTGGCGTGTGGTTGAATAGGATCCAAGGCTTATGGTACTGGTTTTCCTCATTTCTGAATTGTTAAATTAAATTGTAAAGAAAGTAAAATTACATTCTTTCCTAAACTGTTTTACCATGAAAACTGTAGCATAACTGCCTCAAGGTTGTTTTACTGTCGCACGCAGAAAAGGAAATGTCTACTTGATCACAAACAGAACATCAGAATTGCTGAACATCTGATCTGACTGTACAAGTTCTATTTAATTCTACAGAATAATGGGATATAAGAAATGTTGCCCTTTTGTGATAAGTTGAGCATCTTTCTTTTTTTGATATTAATAATGGTAGTAAAAAATATCTGGGTACTTGTATCATCTTCAGATATGGATTGCACAATATATACTTCTCAGTATATGTAAAGGTTATTCAGTTGTGTATTTTAATAAAGAAGACATTAAAGGCACATAAAGGCAGAATTTCTGGTATACAAAATCATCCACTAGATACAAAGTAAAATAATGAAGATGTGATTATAGACAACTCTTGCATCTAAGTGTAGAAAGCACCATTTTGAGTAAAAAACTTGCATACAAGTTGAAGAAAAATGTGCAAAGGACTGCAGTAAGATCACATCTCTTCACATTTTTATACTTGAATATGATAAAAATGCCCATGACAGATCTTACTAGAAGTTTTAGGCAGATTTTTAGAAGCAGAACAGAGAACAGATGAAAGAAGGAGAAAGAGGAGAAAGAAGAGCATTCGATTTTCTCATCCAAGTACATCTTAATGGGTTCAGGTGAATATGTCGAAAGAATCCTTTTCCCAATTTTCCAATTGCTGGCCCATTTCAGCTTTCTAAGTTTTCTTCATAGGTCTTGTGAAAGTATATTTCCCCAGTGTTTATTAAAACAACAGACTAACAGCAGACTACTAAAATTCTGTTTTATTTGAAGCAGTGTTGTAACAAAGGCATTTTTAAAGCCAGTAATATAAGAAAGAGCTCTCCAGTTTCTTTCAGTTTCTTTTCCTTTTTTTTTTTTTTTTTTTGTAATCAAAATTATTCCTGAAATCTTTCAGTTACTTTCTGTATAATGTTTCTGTATGGTGGTCTAAAGACACAGCTGAACCTCATGTCATTGTACAAGTTTCCTCTGAGCATGACAAATGTAGTCTTCTTATGCTTTGTGTACCCCAATTTGCAATTTTCACTCCGTGAGGAGTCCACCTGTCTAAGCCATGAACTGCCGGCTTCTCCAGGAGGAGGCAGTGGGAGACTGTGTCAAAAGCGTCACTGAAGTCTAAGTAGACCACATCCACAGCCTTTCCTCATGCACTAGGCAGGTTACCTGGTCACAGAAGGAGGTCAGGTAGGTCAGGCAGGACCTGCCTTTCATGACCCCATGTTGGCTGGGCCTGGTACCCTGATTGTCACGATGATCTGCTCCACCACTTTCTCTGATACCGAGGTCAGACTGACAGGTCTGTAGTTCCCCCGATCTTTCATCCGACTCTCCTTGTAGATAGGTGTCACCCTCGCAAGTCTCCAGTTCTCTGGGAACTCCCTAGTTGACCAAGATGGATGATAGATGATGGAGAGCGGCTTAGTGAGCACTTCTACCAGCTCCCTCAGAACCCCAGGTGGATCCCATGTGATTTGTGAGTGGCCAAGTGGAGTAGCAGGTCACTGACTGTTTCCTCCTGAATTATGGGGGATTTCTTCTGCTCTCCATAGGTGTCTCCCAGCTCTGGGGGCCAAAAGCACTGCCCTCTCTGAGGCTCGAACTCAGGACCTTCAGATTATGAGACTGACGCGCTGCCAGCTGCGCTAAGAGGGCCACAGTGGACTCCTGAGAGCTGTGGTGGATCCCGTCTATATTTGGCTGTAATTACAGTTTTGGCTGTAATTGCACCAAAATTTTTGCCTGCTGCAATGATCTTGATATCCATTTCTCATCTAAATGCCTATATTGACATTTTGTCTTATTTATGTAGTTATGTTACCTTTGCAGACAGAGATGTTTTTCTTCAGCTGTGCAAAGCCCAGCGGTGTTTGAATCCGGTACTACTACAGATTCTGATAGCAATAATGATAACTCATGAATGCAGTGTAATTACTTAACTGCTTGATTTTATTAAATGTTCTCTTGCAAATCTGCATTGTAAAATCACATGGCTAAACCTTAATTATTTATCAGTTTTTCAATATTACTACTTTTAAGAATTATTTAGTTAAAAATATGTTCTGTCCTTCAAATATTTTTTTTATATTTGGTAAAATATTTTCCCATTTTCTCTTTAAGGGAGTAATTCAGTATGGTAGTTATAAACTGTATTTCACAGAAATAAATATTATGATTGCTACTGAGACCAAGGGATATGAGTGAAGATGCAGGTTAATTAAAAGACATTCAGTGGGGCACAGCACTGTGGTTATGCCACATACACTTCCAGCCATGGGGTCTCTGCAATGTGCTCCACTGCATGCTGACACTGAGAGCAAACTTGCTTGTGCCTAAATCTGCACATTGCTGTGCTACTTGATTTTGAAGTTTTGGCCAGTGAGAAATTAGTGAAATTATCACTGGCCATTGGAGGTCTAGGCATTTTTCATGCTGCTTAAGCACATACAATTGTGTTTAGGTATTTAAACATCTTTAAAAGTTGGGAAGCTTCAAGAGGAATTTCAGGAGAGCTCTGCTTCCCCGAAATGGTTATTTTATCCCCAGCAGAGCATTTTCCTGTGACACCCTAACTCTACCCTGGCCCAGTTTTTCATTCAAATGATAGGATCATGCTGTGTGAAAGGCATCTGAAGACTGCTACCCATCCCCAACACTGGTGAAGGTGCTAATTAACACTGTGTCGTAATTAACTTGTCTGTGCATGAATAGACAAGATTTGAAAAGAAGGGTTTCTTTCTTCTAGCCTACTATTTTCTGTGATTTAGAACTACTCTTTGAAGTCACCTGTGTCTAGCATTACTGCCAGGTGCTTGTGTGGCCTGATATATAGCAGTTACAAAAGAAAAATTAAAGCAAGTAGTAAAGGGTTGTTTTTTATTATTATTATTTTACTATTTATTTATTTATTTATTTTGTTGCCGTTGTTGCCTTCTTTGATACCCTTTTAGGAGGTAAATGAAAGTCTGTCTGCCTAAGGAAGCAATTATAATCAGTGAATTTAATGACAAATGATTTGGCTAAATACTCTCATTACATTGAACATCTGATTACACTGAACGTAGTACTTGTCATCTGAAAGTGTTTCATTTACAATGTAAGTTGAAGCAGTTCTTATATCTAAAGATTCCAGTGTCTATTTAATGACATAAGTAGCCTTTCACAAAATGATGCCAGACTTAATCCTTTAGTCAGGGGTATGGTGTAATACCTCCATGAGGTTTTAATAGTGTTATTCTTTGAATTCTTTTAATTTTTCTAAATATGAGAGAAGGAAAATATTTCTGTTCCTGGTGTTTATGCAAGTATGTAACAAAACCCACCTGAGGAACATAACCTGCTTTTATTTATTCACGCTCGTGTTACACACACGGCAGCTTCTCAAGCTGTAGGCTTCTTGGCAAGCTAGTGTTTTCCCTATCCTGCATAATTTAGTGAAGGCAGAAAATAGATGTGATGGCACTCTTGGCTTCAGACTGAACTAGAATTTTCTAATTGTTCCTTAAGTATAAATGACATATGATGATATAAAAGACATATCCACCTACAGCTCATTAATTACTACAAAAGAAATATGTCTTCTGTCTCCAGAACAAACTTTTCAGGTCTTCAAGTCCATGTCTGCATTATTACAAGGGCCAGATCATTTATCAACAACTGTAATAAATGATTAAAACCCACCTTAAATCTGGCAGATTCCTTCCCTCAGAATTTGTATTGGCAAGCTTTTCCAAACTGAATTGCTCATGTGGTTAAGGAGCTTATGCTATTGCTTCATGTGCCACTGTGGTCCTGTGATTTCAGTCTTGCTCTCCCTTCCCTCCCTCCCTTCCTCACGTCTGTGTACTTCAGTTTTTTCATTAACATTTTTTTGCCATTGCCATCAAATTGAGAAAGCAGTAATCTGTGCAGTGTTGTAGCTTTCAGAAAGCAAGTTTTTTGTCCATGAATGTATTTTCTTTTCAGTGCAGTGGAATATTTATGAAGTAGGTGCAAAACTATATCCTTTTTTAAGGCCAGATACTTGATACATTGCTTTGTGTTAAAAAAAATGCAACTGGACTGCAATACTACAAACAAATTTACTATATGCTTAAATAGGTCTATATAAGTAAGCCATAGTAGCTTTTTAGATTTTTTTTTTGCTGTGGTTCCAGTTGAAGTAGATAGATCTTTAGAGCTGAGCTCACTCTAACTGCCAGATCTTGATGAAGGGAAGGGATTCAAAATTAACGTTCACTCTGAAGGACGTAACAGAAATGATAGCTAAATTTGTCTCCTGACAAACATAGTAAGAAGCATTTTAGATAGAAAAGAAATTGAGATTCATTGCATCTCGATGAAGCAAGACAAGAGAGAAAATAGAGATATGATGGACAAAATAAATTGAATTTGTCTAACTATTGTAAAAGATAACTCCAGCTGGCTTGAATTTTGCTTTGAGCCTTTTTCTTTCAGTGGTATACTCGTTCGCTGAGTATAAATTCACTGTTCTTTAGATTTTTGACAAAATATGAGCAGTGTTTGTTACAGAAAATGTTTTGAAACGGAAAATTACGCAGCTTGACAGGATATACCAAAAAATTAAAAATTACCTACATTCTTAGTCTTTGCTCATTGGGGTGAACATCTAGTTCATTCTGCTTGCTTTTTCTTTTCCAAATGCAGAGAACATGTATGCAAAGTGGTCTGAGTTGAAGGCCTTCCTTTTTGAAGGAAGAGTCCAAGCTTGCAGAACTGGAAATGTTGACCACTGAATGACTATTTCGCATGTTGTCTTTTTATCAATGTATGCTATATCAGAAATAACAGGAGCCAAAAAGGGGAAATCTACTCTCTGGAAGGCAAATGTGGAAGTAAATTAGTTATTACTAATGGGTTCTGTGCTGCTCTGATAATGATGAGAGAAGCAGGAAGGCAGCTGTATGTGGCTAGGTCCCAAGTAAGTCCCTTTCACTTCATAAAATAGGAGGTTTCAGGTCATGTTAGAAGTAGAGATGCTAGAGACTTGGCTTACTAGGAGCAGTGTTCCTTCTAGATTCCTGGAAAAATAGAGATTAAAGTGGAGCACATAAGTGGGTATTGTTGTACAGAGCTATTTTTTCTCCATTTTTTTTTAATAATCGATGACTTTCTTTTCTGTTCTAACATTTCTGTGACCCCCTGCTTGTGTAAATAGCATATAGGATATAGCGTTGGAAGGGATATGGAAGGCATAGGATATGGAAGTTGAGGCCATGATGTGTGGGCTGAGGATTAAAGAGTTGAGTTACTTTGCAGGTATCATCCTTAGCTGGTGACTGGGTGCCTGCAGTCACCCTAAAACAGATCTGCAGAGACTGGAGAGAGTTTGAATTGGTGGGAAACCAGCAGCTGAGCCAGGTGCTGCAGGTTTCCATGAGAAGGAGGAGCAGCACAAAGCCCGCTGGTAAAACCAAATTCCTTAGGAATTCAGTTTTTGGAGTCACATCCCAGTGCATTCCAGTAAAAGGAGGCAGTTGCCAAGAAATCCCTGCATTTCATTTTTTTCTTTTTTTTTTTCTTACCTTTTCCCTCCCCGTTTTTTTTTTTCCTAGACAAAACTAAATCTAATTATTTTCCTCTGCGTGTGTGTATGTTTTCCATGTGAATTCTTCCATCTGGTCTCACCTTACAGTCGTATCCTTCTCATAGATTGTACAGTTTTTCACAGTTCTGTTTGCTATACTTAAAATACAGACTGCCAAAAGCTGACTTGCCACCTTATGTGCCTGGAGACCCAGAAAGGGTTTACTGCACTGCTTACACATGAAATGTGAATTACCCTGATGTGGTGTTAAAAATCTCCTCTTCTGCTTGTCAGACTGCACAAGTAAGAATAATTGTATGAGGTCAGACTATTGATGTGGATACTGTTGGGGAAGTTAAAATTGTGATATTGTTATGAAGATTTTTTGCTAATTAAACCTTTATCTAACTGCTAATACATACATACATAAGTATAGGTATGTATTATATACATAAATATAATAAAACTTAAATACAAAGTATGTAGAGTTGTATCATTGACATAAAGATGTTCAGGCTTGAATCCCCCTGATTTTCATAATCGTATTTTATGATGGGACTGTAGTCTCCTTACTTCGCCCTTTTTGCTGAAATACATATTTTCCCTGGCACATATAATGTGCCATATAGAATCATAGAATCATAGAATCATAGAATGCTTAGGGTTGGAAGGGACCTCTAGAGATCATCTAGTCCAACCCCCCTGCATACGCAGGGACACCTAAAGCACGTGGCACAGGACTGCATCCAAGCGGGTTTTGAAGATCTCCAGAGAAGGAGACTCCACAACCTCTCTGGGCAGCCTGTTCCAGTGCTCTGTCACCCTCACTGTTAAGAAATTTTTCCTTAAGTTCCTATGGAATTTTTGATGTTTCAGTTTCCGGCCATTTCCTCTAGTCCTATCAGTGGCCACCACTGAAAAGATACCATGACCGTCCTCTGCACTCCCTCCCTTGAGGTATTTATATACACTGATTAGATCCCCTCTCAGCCTTCTCTTCTCCAGGCTGAACAGGCCCAGCTCCCTCAGCCTCTCCTCATAGGGCAGATGTTCCAGGCCCCTGATCATCCTTGTAGCCCTGCGCTGGACTCTCTCCAGCAGCTCCACATCCCTCTTGTACTGTGGAGCCCAGAACTGGACACAGTACTCCAGATGCGGCCTCACCAGGGCTGAGTAGAGGGGCAGGATCACCTCCCTCGACCTGCTGGAGACGCTCTTCTTAATGCAGCCCAGGATCCCATTGGCCTTTTTGGCCACGAGGGCACACTGCTGCCTCATGGTCAACTTGTCGTCCACCATGACACCCAGGTCTTTCTCCGCAGAGCTGCTCTCCACAAGCTCGGTCCCCAGCCTGTACTGGTGTCTGGGGTTATTCCTCCCCAGGTGCAGGACCTTGCACTTGGCCTTGTTGAACTGCATGAGGTTTTTCACCGCCCAGTTGTCCAGTCTGTCCAGGTCCCTCTGGATGGCAGCACAGCCCTCTGGGGTATCGGCTACTCCTCCCAGTTTGGTATCATCAGCAAACTTGCTGAGGGAGCACTCTGTGCCTTCATCCAGGTCATTGATGAATAAATTGAACAGGACTGGACCAAGGACTGACCCCTGGGGGACCCCACTAGCCACAGGCCTCCAACTAGACTCTGCACCGCTGATCACCACTCTCTGGGCCCTGCCATCCAGCCAGTTCCTAATCCATCTCACTGTCCACTCATCTATCCCACACTTCCGGAGCTTGCCCAGGAGGATGTTGTGAGGGACGGTGTCAAAAGCCTTGGTGAAGTCGAGATAGACGACATCCACCGCTCTCCCCTCGTCTATCCAGCCGGTCATTTCATCATAGAAGGCTATCAGGTTAGTCAGGCAAGATTTTCCCTTGGTGAATCCATGCTGACTACTCTTGAGCACCTTCTTGTCCTCCATGTGCCTGGAGACAACAGCCAGTATGAGCCGTTCCATCACTTTTCCGGGGACGGAGGTGAGGCTGACTGGCCTGTAGTTGCCTGGGTCCTCCTTCTTGCCTTTTTTGAAGACTGGCGTGACATTGGCCTTCTTCCAGTCTTCCGGCACTCCCCCGTTCTCCAGGATCTTTCAAAGATGATGGAGAGCGGCTTAGCTATGGCATCTGCCAGCTCCCGCAGCACTCTGGGGTGCATCCCATCAGGGCCCATGGATTTGTGGGTATCGAGGTTCCTTAGGTGCTCTCTGACCCAATCTTCCTCTACCCAGGGCAAGTCTTCCTCTCCACCCGCTTCTTCTCTTGCCTCTAGGGCCTGGGGCTCTAAAGGGCTGCCCTTGGTAAACACCGAAGCAAAGAAGGCATTGAGCAACTCTGCTTTTTCTGTGTTATTTGTAACCAAGGTGCCCATCCCGTCCTCCAGCGGACCCACGTTCTCCCTGATCTTCCTTTTGCTGTTAATGTATTTGAAGAATTTTTTTTTGTTATTTTTAACGTCCCTTGCCAGCTTGCCTTCCAGACGTGCCTTAGCTATCCTTGTCGCATCTCTGCACTCCCTGACTGCGTTCCTGTATTTCTCCCAGGGGGCCTGTCCTTTTTTCCACATTCTGTATACCGCTGCCTTCTGCTTGAGCATTGCCACAAGCTCCCGGCTCATCCACGCAGGTCGCCTGCCCCCTCTGCCTCCCTTCCTACACACAGGGATGCACTGCTGCTGGGCGTGGAGGAAGTGCCGCTTGAAAACTAACCAGCTCTCTTGGGCCCCCCTGCCTTCTAGAGCACTAGCCCATGGGATTCTACCGAGGAGGTCTCTGAAGAGGCTAAAGTTGGCCCTCCTGAAGTCCATCGTCGCAAGGCTACTTACAGCCCTTCCTCCTCCTCGTTGAATCCTGAACTCCACCAACTCATGGTCACTGCAGCCGAGGCTACCCCCCACCTTAACATCTCCTACTAGGCCCTCCCTATTTGATAGCACGAGGTCCAGTAGCCCACCTCTCCTCGTCGGCTCCTCCACAACCTGCGTCAAAAAGTTATCGTCGACGCTCTGCAGGAACCTCCAGGACTGCTTATGCCTGGCTGTGTTGTCCTCCCAGTTGATGTCGGGATAGTTGAAGTCCCCCATGAGAACCAGGGCCTGTGACCGTGAGGCAACATCCAGCTGCCTATAGAAGGCCTCATCAACCTCCTCGTCCTGGTCAGGTGGCCGGTAGCAGACACCCACCACAGTGTCTCCCACATTAGCCTGCCCTCTAATCCTTACCCACAAGCTCTCAACTCGCTCATCCTCGACTCCCAGGTTGAGCTCCATGCATTCCAGTTGCTCTCTCACATAAAGAGCAACTCCACCACCTCGCCTTCCCAGCCTGTCCTTCCTAAAGAGCACATAGCCTTCCATGGCAGCGCTCCAGTCGTGCGAGCTATCCCACCACGTCTCTGTGATTCCGATGAGATCATGACGCTGGGACCGCACACAGATCTCCAGTTCATCCTGCTTATTCCCCATGCTTCGCGCATTGGTATACAGGCATTTCAGGGAAGCAACAGAGGCCACAGGTTTCCCAGGAGGGGCGAAAGAGGACCCTCCGTGATCATTTCCTATCCTCACTTCCCCACTACCATACTCCCGCTGGCCGCCATCTGACCTGGGCTGTGCGGTACTGCTTGCCGCGTCAGTGTGCCACTCCCCTTCCCCCTTCTTGCCTAGTTTAAAGCCCTCCTAACCAGGTTGGCCAGCCTTTTTGCAAAGAGACGTGTGCCCCTCTTGCTAAGATGAGTACCATCGTTCCCCACTAGCTGTTGGTCATCAAACAGAGACCCATGGTCGTAGAAGCCGAAACCCTGTTGCCAGGTCCAGCGGCGCAGCCAGTTGTTTAGCTGCCATATTCGCCTTCTCCTCCTTGAGTCCATTCCCCTCGTTGGCAGAATGGAGGAGAACACCACCTGGGCACCTGTACCTTTGATGGCCATCCCTAGGGCTCTGAAGTCTTGCTTGACGTCCCTCATTTTCCCCATGGCATCATTAGCACCCACATGAATCAAAAGTAGAGGATAATAGTCCGACTCCTGAACTATTCTTGGGAGCCTTTCTGTGATATCCTTTATTTTGGCCCCAGGCAAGCAGCACACCTCTCTGGATGAGGGGTCCGGTCTACATATCGGTGCCTCTGTGCCCTGCAGCGTGGAGTCACCCACGACGATCACCCGCCGCTTCTTCCGGGTGCTCCTTCTCACTTTAGGGGGAGCAGCCTTGCTGCTTGGATTAGACTGCCCCTCTGTAGAGATCCCCTTAGACAGGCCTTGGTTCAAGGCCTCCTCTATCTGATTCACATGTTCCAGGGCCTCGTACCTGTTGAGGTATCATCCAATCATTCATATCATCAATCATATCATCCAATCAATCATATCATCCAATCAATCATATCATCCAATTATTCATATGTTTAGACTTCTGTGGAATAGAAGGGTATTATTGACAAAATTACCTTACTATATTATGTCAATATGAGGATTATTCTTGCCCTGTGCATGTAAATAAGGAAGTAATATTCAAGTTCTTTTTATTCTGGACTTTTGGCATGAATAGAGAAATAGAAATACTACAAATAATTGTAGAAGCACCAGTAAAATAAACAGGAATACTGCCGTGTGGCAGCAAACATCAATTTAAAGAGTATTCACTGTTAGAAAGTGTCAACCGTTGTAGGTTTTACATATGCAATTTGAAGTAATTGACTTAAAAGCCCTCAACATGGTCTTAGAGGGTAATTATACATGGCAATTTATCATTTATTTAGACTTAGTGTTCACCAGAAAGAATACACAGACTTTTCCATTTGTTTGCTCTGACAGTAAGTAGTTTTCTGTGATGGATACTTTATGTCAGTGAAATAATTGAATTTGGAAGCTTATGTACATATATCTGTATTCTATGCGTATGTATGTTTATAGATACGCTGCACACATGCACAGTTAATGACCAAATGGCAGAACACAGATACTGCTGGATTTTTGTTGTGCTGACCATGCTAAGGCACATGATCTTGAATAATGTGACCAAATTATGAAAAATCAAGTGGCATTCAAATATATTCTCATCCTTTTCTTGAAGGTAGTATGAATATCTTCAGTATGCCACAGTGATAAAGACTTAATTCTTCTGTGCTATAAAAGCAGCAAAGCAAAAACCTTCCTAGAACAGAAACCATTTTCTAAGTAAGTCCCTACTTGCCCTTATTTAGTTCCATAGTCCCATCACCTGTCCTTTGTTGCCTCTCCCCACCTTCTTCTACTGACCTCATGTTTCCAAGAAAGGATCATCAACATCTAGGATAAACCTGTGGGCTTCCTGGAGCAACAGGAATTAGCCTAGAAACTTGGCTGTGTTTGGATGACATGCATGTATAAAGTTACAAATACATCTCTGCACGTTTGGACCTCGATGGCTCATACTGTTTCCATTTTGCAGGCTTTTGCATTGCCTGGTCCATTTTGTAGGGGACCCTGCAAAACATTTCACTAAGATCAAAATATCACCACTTCTGCATCTCTTTGTACAAAAATTGTGGGAAAGCTTCTTCAAAAATCATTCATTTTGTGATAGGTTTTTATTTCTGAACCCCAAAGTTGTTTGGTACTTCATTTTTCCCATAGGTTTTCCCTCACCTGCCTGATCCATTATTTGCAGAGGGAACACCTTGCAAAAGTGTAATCCTTTACTTCTGATGCCTCTTGTTTTTTTCCACCTTTTTCTTTCTTTTTTTCCAAGCTGCTCTGCTACAACTGAGAGAAGTTAAACAGCTTTTAGCAGCAAAAATGGCACGGCATTTTCTGACTAAAAACTATGATTTCATTTTTTTCCGTTTCAAATGGATTAGAAAATGTCCAAATAGGGCACCATGCCAAGATTGCCATTAACTTTTCCTATAAGATTTGATTAAGGACCTTAACAGGCATTTAGTAATTAAGTGAAGTGCTTTGGAAATTTATATGCTGTCCATAGTTTGACATGTTCTGTGAAATACTGAAGACAGTTTTTATGAAAAGCAATAAAAATAAAGCACTTGAGAAACATCTGGGGGTGTTATCTGATCGTGTGTGGGGGAAGAGTTTTATTTGTAACAGAATATTTTCGTATTTATAATCAATGTTGTGTATAGCTGATTTTTTGCTTGTTCTTAGGTTAATAAATAATTGCCTTAATTAATATAGTAATTCCTATAATTGTATATTCTCTTCTAGTGTCCATGTTGCTTCCTTTTGTACCCTGAGTGGATTATTTTCCATGTATTCCATTAGTTGTGTGCTGCTTTATATCTGGGCTCTGGTTTCATTTAATGTAGCTGAAATTACTGAAATAATAGTCTAAAGAGTGCTGAATAGACTGTGAATGAAGCAGATTTCCCTGTGGCATAGCAGGAGAAAGCAGTATAGGCTTTTAGTCTGATAATGTTCTGCGGATGGGAGGATGATGCTTTAGCTTTGCTAACAAAGAAGAAGGTTGGTGTGTTGCTGCCGCGGTAGCTTTTATGTGCTGTGGCCATTCATAGTGATTTACCAGTAATTTTCTCTCCGAATCTCTCTTCCTTCCAATAGATTCCAGCTTTCTTTAATACAGAGTGCATTCTGATGGTACAACAGGCCTAATAGGATAATGGAACAAGATTAGCTTTGCTGTGTTTTTTCATGGAATTAATTCAAGGCTTAAATGTGGGAGAAGATGCTTTTTTTTCAAATCTGCAAAAATACAAGCAACAAATTCAGCTAGAACTCTGCTGGATTTTGTTGTTGTTGTTATTATTAGTACAGTTATTCTAGGTTATTAAAGAATAAAAAGCTATTGAAATCTGCCATTTGTGCCCCACAGGTATGCAACCATGTGAATGGCTTTACTCATGTGGATAAAACCATGAGAAAAGGATGGGGCTTCTTATGCTATATAGGTATCAGTGTTTTTGTGACTGAGGTTCCAGATTATCCTTTAATTCCTGATGCAAGGGTGCATTCTTTCCCGTGTTTATTTTCATTTTTCAGTAGAGCTGAAGTTTGGTTACCACACTCCAGAGGACAGCTGGGGTCCTTTTCCAGACTGGATCCAGCCCGAGAGCGGTAGCCTTTAGTCAGATCCCCCTGTTTGTGCACAGGCATCAGGGCTGGATCGAGGTGATACCTTGAAGTTTCCCCTGGAGAGCCTAGTCTTCCTGCAGTCCCCACAAGCTGTTTTCCTGCCTTGGCCAGAGAGCTGTAGTGGGAGCTGTTGCCTCATCCGGGCAGGACACCTGGCAAGTTTTTGTTTTGTTTCCAGCTGTGCCAGCACATTTTAGGAGCTTTTCCATCACCAGAATGAATCCTGTGGTCTTACCACACACACATGGAAGGCTTAATAATAACTCAGTGCTGGTGAGGAACTATTTTGCTTATAAGGTAAAGAGAAAAAAATGCTTTAGAGTTTATGAGCTAGAGGAGATAGGAGAAGAACTCCGTGATTCCTGTATGCCCTTTGCTAGCATCTTAATGCTTGTGGTCAAAGAAGCTCTTTTGGCGCTGGAGAGAAAAAACTTTCCTGGTTTAGGAGAGAAGAGTAATATAAAAGTCCTCTGTACCAAATCTCGGTCCCCTCTGTGTCATGTAGAAACCAGCCAACCTTTGTCGTGTAACAGGGTGGACGCTGCATTTTTCTCTACCATAGAAACTCTCTGATAGCATTCATAGCTAAGTGCAATGTTACAGAGGGAGGCGTGTGAATATGGACTGATGAATTGCAGTACACAATAGGTAGGTAAGCACCAGACCAGAAGTGTGCTTTCCCTCTCGTGCTTTCGTCTGTTGGTAAACCTAGATTTTCTACAGCTTCTCCTTCTCAAAAATCTGGGTAGTACGGAAAGACAGGTTGCTTTTATTTGCGTATGCATACATGAGTTTGATCAATGAGTTTTATTACCAATTTAATACGTACATGAGCTTATGAAATCAATGATTTTATTACCAGTGCTATTTTGGTTGTATTTTGTGTATCTGCCACCTGTACGGTTTTTGCTTTTTTGTTCATTTTTGTATTGTGAGCTTTTTCCTCTGTGGCAGTACTGTCTTCTGTATTTGGGGTGCTATTCTGTAGTTATGCTGATATAAAAAGCTTGTAGTGCATAAGGTTCAGATATTATTTCTCTGCCAAGTTTCCCGAAGTCAACGTTAAAATCAAGACAGTTGCCACAACCCTTTCATGGATATTTTTGGAGAGTTGTTTTCAGATTCATTTTTTCTACTAACTGGAGAGTAAAATATTTTGCTCTACTGTGAAATGGCAGGGGGACAATTTGTCTTCAGAATGAGAAAAATGTTCCACATTTCTTTAAAAGAAAGAGTATTAGTGCCAATTCATTCTCGTATTTGATAGTCTGTTGTCATGAAATTGAAATAAAAAAGGTGCAATCTTAGGATGATATTTAAGAATAATTACCTATAAACATTTTACTCAAGAGTTTAAAAAATAACCTTTTTTTTTTTTTTTTTCTGTCAGGGCATTCTACTTGGACAAGTCAAACCTGCCTCCAAATTCAACATCTAAAGCTGCTTATATAGATAAGGTGAATAAAACTGTTAAGTAACTAATTAAGCTTTGCATTTTGCATGTTGCGTTACTCTAATTCTTTTCTTTGGCTTTCTTAATTCCGCTGAAAATTGCAAGTATTCAAAGGTGTGGGGAAAAAGGGACATGCTTGACAAATATAGTGATCAACCGCTGAGCCCTAAGCAGACTCAAATTTTACGTTGGTGTATTGCAGTGAGTGTTAACAGACTGATAGAGCCTGTGTCGAATCTGTGCTGGACTGCAAGGTCCCTCTGTAGGGAGTCACAACTTCATTTTCTAATCATTCACAGGTGCAACAGAAGAAATTTAGCTATATATGAAGCTCTTATTTTTCTGAAACCTGTTCCCTCTCTATTTTAGTGAAAAGGTCAGGGACAAGAAAAAAGCATCTGATAAATCAAATCTGACCAGGAGATGCTAGTGACCAATGCTGGTTTCATCTAATGCATCTTCCTTGTAACTGGAGTAAGAGCGAGTGCATGATCTCTGCTTGTGCCCTTGACTTTTGCTCTTTTCTCCTTACCTCTGTGGGAGTAAGTGGCACCAATTTAAATCAATTTAAATGTATGCTAGCTAAATCAATAGGAGCTAAACAAACTTTAATCTTTTTGTGTCCAGGTTTAAATCATTGTTATAATTGATTTACTTGATCTGCACACTTTCCAATCATGGTAAACATAAGAGCAAGCGAGGCTACTATTTCTCTAATTAGTTAAAACTGTCTTTAGAGCATGCTCTCTGTCTTTCAAATATTTCATTCTCTGATTTGTTTGTTGGTTTGTTTTCAATCTTTAAGTGTCTCTAGAATAAAGAGAAAGGGAATTTGGGATTAGGGGGTTCACCATACGAAACTGTATTGTGAACCTTTCTTTTGGATAAGTCACCACGAGGTGCTGCTTTTCATTGCTAAATTGTTCTTGAAGGTTGCTCTTCTGAGAGCCGCCTTCCACATGAAGCTGCCTTCTTACTTAAACTAGGTGGGTCATTTCAGTCTCTGTGTGGTCATGCTGAGGTTGTTTTGAGTTCTGCTACAGAGTTAACTGTTCTTGATTTGTAGTGTGTTATTGTTAGTACTGCCTGTTTTGCTTTTTGCATGCTGTTATGCAAATAGACTGTTTCTAATCCTCACTAAAGAGAGGACACTATTTTCTGGTTCATAAGTTGGTTTTCTTAGAGAGCCATTTAATCTGGCCTGGCATCCCTTCTGCATATGCGTATGGGAGAGGGTTGTCTCTTGGTGGCTTCCTGTCTTTGGAAATAACATTAATAGGAACTTATTAATGGGCCTAGACAGTTTATTGAAGTGAAAAACACCTCTGTAGAGAATGAAATAGTCAGTGATAGCAACAATTCAAAAGTTAGGAGTTTTTTTTGTAAGTCATGTCACAGAAGACTGTATGCTTTGTATTTATATTACATTGGGCTTTCTCCTCCAGTCTCTCTGCATCTGTAGTGACCACAGATCACAACACATGTCGCTACCCTCAGGGAGCATTTTGTGTGCTCTTGGTAGCACATATTTCAATCTCTCTTTTCTGTCTTGCAGTTTATGAGACCTCTGAACTGCTTGGACGAACTTTACCGACTCATAGGGTCCTTCATCCGCTCGAAGCGCACGGCGGCCTGCGCGTACACTGCCTGCAGCGCCTCCGGCGTGGGGCTGCTCTCCGTGTCCTCCGAGCTCTGCAGCAGGCTCGGCGCCTGTCACATCATTATGTGCAACAGCGGCGTTCACCGGTACGACAATTTCCTTCCCTCCCACTGTTCCAGTCAGTCTTTCAGACATCGCACTCCTGTTTGCCTGTTTTTTTTTTTTTTTTTTCTTTTTCGCTTGTAGAAAATCACATGCTGTATTTTTGTGCATGTGAGTAAATGACTAATACGGTTAAAGGATTTGTGGTTAAATTCCAGAATTGTATTGGCTTTGATTGAGAAAAATGAGCAGCATGATTTCATTTTATATGGTTAGAATGGGCTGTTTCTCATTCAAGTCAGGAGAAGGCAGAAATCCTAATTGCTAAAGCAGATAAAGGAAGGTTTCCTAGGTGAATAGCACACACTATATTAAGCTTGTGCTACAGTTCAAAAAAATATTGTATTTTGTATGTAGAGAGAATCTTAAGAGAGCTTTTTTCAAGGAAAACAGGAAAAAAGAAGAGGTATGTGTTTTTGGAGGGGTAGTATACAGTAACTGGAAGTTCTGTATGTAGAACAATATTGTGATTAATATAAGAGCAGGAAATGAACAGAGCTACATTCAACTGAGCTTTATTGAGCTTTATTGTTAAAATCACTAAGTAGTTTTAATAGGCACATACTCTCGTACATATCTGAGTGACAACAGAGAGTTCTCTAGTGTTGAATAATTTTTGTCAAAGATAGCAATATGTTTCAATTGGGTAGTGTATTTTTTTTGTACGTTATAGTGCATTATACCAAACAGGCAAAGACTACCATTGGGGAAAATAAAAAAGTAAAAGAAAAAAAACGCAAAAATCTGATGTTAAAACACTATGTAAAACACTGTAAAAATTCCAAACTGTAAATTACAGATGGGCTGTAAAAATTGTGCCTTAGTTTCTGACCTTATGCAGATTTGTAATTTAGCAGACTTGTTCATCAGTATGTTACGCTAAAATGAACCTTGCCTTCTCTTAGGTAAGTCCCTTTCTTTAGAAGAGCTTTGGAACAGCACTGCACCATATACCGAGAGCAGATTGTAAGGCATGGAAAACAGGAAGAGCTCTGTATGTAGTCAGTGCAATAGAATAAGAGTGCCTGCCGTTTCTATCAGCAAAGACAGCAGCAGGCTGCTTGTAGTGCTCCCCATTATTGATACAGGTGTGTAGGATGTGCTGAATATGCTATTCTGTTTTAGGTAATAATATGAAAAGAGTGTGTTATCTAGTCCCTGTGTTAGATGAAGATGGAAATACTATATAGCGTGGAGCAGCATGAAGTTCTCATTTTCAGAAAGCCATGAACTATACAGCTTTTCTCTGGCTTTTTATTTAGGTTCATAAGATGTCTTTATGATATAGAGAATCCTGCTTCCCAAATTGGAACTCTTGCTAATCCTTCTGGTCAAGAAAAAACAGTAATAGGCAGTACTTTTTCCTCTGCTGCTCACATAGGAAATAACAGCTTTGGTTTACCAAAGCCTGATTTCTGCTTATAAAAGTTGCTTTGGAAAGCAGTGAACAAGAATTTTGTGGAAAAAACCCCATCAGCCTTATGCAATTCCAACAAAACAAAGAAATCACTCAGAGTGATCTACTCTCAAGAATATTAATCACTATTTCCTCAAAAATCTGTGCTTTTGGGAAGGAATTCCTTATTCATGAGTACTCTTCTGAAGACTTTACTGTGTTGAAGCAAGCAAAGTTGTGTTTCTAACATGATGAGAAAAGATTTTGGGCTTCATTCTGTCATTCTTTAGAAAGCAGAAAAGGACTTCTTTTGTATTTCTTAATGACTTCATAGAGTAAATTCTGAGTTTTCCAATATACCTGTGCCAGAAAACATACCTATGCCAGAAAACACTATTCTTTTTTAAGAAAAGAATCAGAACAGCTTTAATATTCCCCCCAAACTATGACCCTACAATGAAGAGGTCACAAATTATTCAGAATAATCTGGTGACTGAAGAGGAAGCAACATGCATGAACTGTTTCTACAATGGAATGGAATTCATGAGATTTTTTGCTAATTCCAATATATAAACTATTAAGTATCTAAATAATTATATTTTAAAACCACTAAATTTTAGAAAGCCAACGCGACTATTCTGTGAATAATGGGAAGTGGATGGGTCGTGTATGGGCTTCTATCTGGATGTTAAAGGACTGAAGACTGACTATTTATAAACGAAAATGTGCAAAGCCTTTTTCTGTAAAAGCATGATTGTCGTCCTGCAGGCTTTGAATGGAGGCCATTTGAGCTTTTGTATAAGATACCTTTATTTCACTTGTCCATTAACACTGCCTTTGTGGCTACCCTCTGTTCAAAGAAACATCAGCTTTTAGTGCCATCAAAGATAATTTAGCATAGTTTCTCTAGGAAAGAGAAATGCATTACACACAATTTTATATGTACCCAAGGAGCTTTTGCCCTGAATTTCTGAAAGGTAAGAGAATAAATAAACTGATGGATGAAAAAGTCTCTTCTTGGACTGCTATGCCATAAACCTCACCATACTTTGTTTTCACTTTCTGGCCTCTCACAGGTCATCTCTACACTCGAGCACTAAATAGCCTCTGCTTTTTGGCATTCTGAAATTGCCTTTGCCAAGACAGAAAACTTTTTTTTGTCTCCAAATAACAGCAGGATTTTTGTTACTGACCAAATTCCTATACTAAGTTCTGCTGTGCTTTTTGGGAACCTGCTCTCCTTGTGACTTCATAGAGAGCATCTGTCTTGCAGCATCATGAAATCCTGTGAGGAAGAAGTCCTATAGGCAAAAATCATTTCCTCTGTTGCCTTCTGCTTCTCTGATGGACTATTGTTTAATCAGAGGAGAGAATCATGCATAAAAATGGTCTTAAAATTCATAAGTGAGATCTTCAGGGTTCACGCTACTGATTTGCAGTCAGAGGGAATATTTGACTCGTATTCAGCAATGTATCTTCTGTGCCTTCTGTGTTCTTAGAAATTAAACACTCCTAGAGCTGTCAAGTACTTGATTGAGATCAGTTGTGGAAATCCAGTTTTTGTAAGCTGAGACCAAGGACTTGCGACTGACTGTTTTTGATACCAGGTTACAGAAATGAAATGAGTTGAAAACTTCTTTCCCTGTACTACCAGAAAAGCAGGTGGGGGAAAGATGTGAATTGTGCTTGCAGGTTACTTTTGAAAGTATATTCTTCATTTATGAGTTTTCCATCTTAAAAAATAGAGAGGGCTCAGAACAAAGTTTGTACATGCTTTGACTTTAATTAATATTAGCCTAATTTCTACAATTCCTCTGTAATGGAGGAGAATTTATGAGAGTCTGTGGAAGAGTTCAGGCTGCTTTGCTGGTCAGTCTCTTCCTTTTGTTCTTGGGGAGTGGAAACAGAGCAAACCATTAATCTGTCATAATTTAAATATATATGTACACTTTTGTTTAAAGTATATTAACTTTGAAATTTCTCTCACAACCTTTTTGTGTTTTCCCTGCCTGCGCATCATGGATTGAGAATGGGAATTTCTGCCACCCTTCTCTCTTTCTATCTGGAAGCAAGTAGCAAAGAGCCTGGGAGGGAGACCCTGGGTGGCAGTTTCAATGCAGAAGCAGCAGAGAATTATGAGACAGCAGCTTTGTCTGCACTGACAGTGGTTGCTGAGCTCAGGATCAGCAATGTTTTGATTTCTGACTTCTCTGTGATCCATATTAAATTGCTTTTTACACTACACTAGGCTAAAACAGCTTGACAGAGTTCATATTTTCATCCTTATATCCAGGATAATACTGTGGATTTTGAATTGCTAGTGATTATTTTGCTTTGATTTTTATGAGGACAATATGTTTACCAATTTGCATTAGAGCCTGAAATCCTGTATCTATTTCAGACAGCAGTTCTTTTCAAATATATCTGAATCAGAGGAAAATAAGTTCTTTAACCTTCACTGTCCTAAGTGACATGTGAATGCTACAAACTCCCCTTGGATTACCATAAGTGAACATGCCTTGTTGATCAACATCAGGAAGAGAACTCAGAATTAGTCCAAAATCAATAGTTTGCAGTTCTGTGTTGCCTTTTCCATCATCCATAATTACATTTCTACCTGCCAATCAACTGTCACCGATAAACAATACCGTGTTTTTTTCTGCTGCCTGTTTCCTTGCCTAATTTTATTCTGTTTGAAGGTGCAATCAGTCTGTACAAATCTAAGTGATGAAAGGCACTTTTAAATTTTATTGAATCATGATGCTAGCTCCTGCTTGAGAGAAGAGAGAGACTGCATTGCACAAACAGGCCTTAGCCTATTTCCATGCCAAAATGAAATTAGGTGCAGCAGCTGCAGAAGTCTATTCAGGGACCATAAGCCTCACAGGCTCAAAGGAATCATTTAAAGCATCCAAATAAAACAAATCCCAAGTTTATTTAAAATTTTGCATTTCCTGGAGGATTGAGAGAAGAGAGGTCCTTTATAATCTTGATGAACCCCAGGAAAATAACTGTCTTATTTTCTTTTCTGAATTTTAATTTCCCCTCCTGGAAGTCTCTCCTGACTGTTACCATCCTTCAAGCAGCGGGGTTCTGGCTGGCAGACACGCAGCTGAATGCTAAGGTAGATTTTGCTAAGGGTTGATGATGCTGCCTCCTGCAGCTGGCGCAGCTCCTGAGCCCGACTAAACCTGTCGCCATCTTCCACACAGCAGCGCAGGGTGATGCTGGAAGCTATCGGTCATGGCCGGCTCCCGTTCCGGAGAAATTGAGTTGATAAAATTGCTGCAAGAAAATCTACCCGAGGATTTGCAACCGGGCCTCAGATTAGACATTCAGTAATTAGGCTTTGTGGGACCAATGTGACCACTAACAGGCTTTGTAGGCTGAATCCTTGGTCCTCCCTGGTCTTCTCATCTAACCTTTGCTTTTGGTTTTACAACCGTCTCCTTTAGTCAAGATTCCCTTCTTTTCTTCTAAATTAAGTTTTGTTACATCTCTTTCCAGTTAGTGTATTTTTATGGTCCATAAAATAATATAGGATAGTGTTGATTACTACGCAAGAACACATAATTGTTAAATATGTGAGAATTTGTCTTCTTAAGGCCATTTATTTTTCCTTTACATTTTCCTTACATAGGCAAGCTGGTACACTGTGGTTTTGTTCAACCCTACGGGCATATAAAAGCTTATAATCTTTGAGATCTCTTGCAAATTTTCAATTCTGAGACATCCTTTTGGTTAGAATACAATCCAAAAATGCAGAGATGCACATAATGTGCCCTGATTCAGCTCAGATGACCCTAACTTATTATTAATAGGGATCTCAGGGTGTTTTTTCTAATTGCCCCCCTTTAAAATTATGGACCATTGTGGACTTTTAATGGTGGGTTGATACACAACTTGATCATCTTGCTCTGTTGAATCATCCTCTTACTCTTCAATTCATGCAACATTTTCCTATCTGTAGTCCAGGTGCTTGGGAAACTCTGACTCTTCTTCACAGAAAATGCCAGAGTATTAATGAAAATTATTAAGAAGAAAAATCTTTAATTTCTGAGATGTAAGTGAATTGATTGAATAACCTGAAGTCTTGGGAGACAAGAGATAAACTGCAATTTTCCAGCAGATAGATTTGTTTGCCTTTTTGCATGGGCATAGAACTTTTTCATGTGAAAGATAACTATATATAGAATGAAAGATAATTGTCAATATTGACTTTTTGTTTGATGCAAGATACTGTTGTTTGCGTTTGCATGTATGATTAAGCATGAGCAAACAAAAAGCATGGTGGTTCCTGGAAATCATGTTCTTTCATCAAAGAATTTTATTTTAATTAAATACTTTTATTAAATATTTAAATTTAATTTTATTATTTTAATTATGAGTGCACCTTGCAACATTTTCTGCCAATTAAAGGTGTCAAGATCTTACAGGAAGCATTGTTTCTGAAAGGATGTTCTGTGCAGTTTCATTTTTTTAAAATTGACAGATAATTTATAACTCAGGTCATAACTTTTTTGTTGTTTTTCAAAAAGCTCTCTCTCTCTCAAGAAAGGTAAAAGAATCAGATTTTTTTTTTTTATTTTTGGATTGGTTGATGATAATCTTTCTATAAAATACAGAAAAAAACCTCAATATGACTTTCTGCATTTTTCATTTTCAGGATTAGAAGTTGAATATAAATGTTGAATTTAATAGACCTGAGTGAAAGAGACCTGGGAGTAGCTTACAAAGTATGAATGGAGACTTGAACCAAATTGAGATCTGCAGTGTGACTATCTATGCTATCTTCCAGGATTGATTCCCTAGTGTGAGAAGCCACTGCCTATTTCTAGCAAATTGGTGGCTTGTGGTTGAGAATACCTGGTAGAATCAATTTTTATTATCCTGTGATGTGATGGTCCATGCATGCCCAACACAAACGTGTGTGTAGGAAGGGGATTGGGATATATTTGTTTGCACGACTTCATAATCGTAGCGGTGCCTGTCCTGAAGGAACCTTGTGCAGGCTGTGTTTTAATGAATGAGAGTTAGAAATTTCCTTAGCCTTGAGCTATCCATGCTTCCCTAGTTCAGTAATATTTTCCATGGACAGTCACTTTTGAAGCATTGCTTATGCTTACTGAACCATCATAATGGAATAAAATCTATTTCATGTACAGGATAATGGCTTGCTCTACACTGGCAAAATAACTGCACTAAACTTTGAAGGATCTGTTCAAATCCAAGGTTGATTTTGAGGGTAGTGATTTTCCACACTGGAAGCATCTCGGCTTGATTACAAGGTTCATAAAGGGATTGAGCATAAATCCTGAACTCCAGCAGAGTTGCACTGTAATTGTAAATTGTAAATTACAATACTGTAAGTAATTGTAAAGCACTTCATACCCATTTCGTCCCTGGCTGGCCAAAATTTCTCCTCCCCAGGAGAAAAATAAAAATTCTGTTCAGCAAATTTTCAGCATATGGGCATAGAAAATGAAGAGCATGGTTATGTTTTAGGAAAATGTGCTTTTTAGCTCCATGAATGCAAATTTCAATTTTATTTGCATGGAGCTGTATTCTTACAGTGAGAATATCTTAGGGATGGTAGCAAACAGCCTTTAGTTAGGCCTGTCTACCCTTTTTAATACTTATTACTTATGGCCCTGAAGAGTATTTTCTATCCTTTTTAGGTCTATTATGGTCTATTATGGCCTATTTTCTTCTTCGGGTTACACTTTAGAATGGATATGTATTACCCAACCATTAGCAGTAATTATAAAGAGTTACCTAAAAAATCTACACCTTACAGTCATGTACCTTTGTGTTGCATACACTGATATAAATAATAGCTGCTCCATAAGCACTAATTTAAATGATAGCAGGGACAAGTGAATGCTTAATTGCCAGTGGTTTAAAAAGTAGACAAATGTAGGTAAGATTAGCTTATGATCTATGAAAAGAAAATGATTTTAAATCACACTGACACTAAATTGCGTGTTGGGCAGAAGCTTTAGATTTTAGTTAGATTAACCAATAGACGAAGTTTCAAAACTTCATCTATTCACGCCAGCAGAACACAGCTCATTTCAACCTTTCTGACAGCAGGTAGCTGATGTGGTAACTACTAAACTAATTTGTTTCATCTCACTTTTTCTATTCAGGTTATTTTTCAGAGAGCTATTTTAATGCATGTTTGGATGTAAGATGGCTACAATTCGAACTGCAACCAGGGAATGATTTTAATTATTAGGTTCTTTTAGCTCTTTTAACTTGCTCAGTGGCAGCTTAGCAGGTTCTGTATATGGGCTCAAATTATTTTTCCTCTCAGGTGACAAATGACATTAAATAAGCTGTCATGAAATAATCCATTTCTCAGCAATCTTCAATCTGTTTTCCTCTTTTACACCTCAGATGACTATATATTTCAGCATATGTCTATCCAGCAGACTTGCTGCGCTTTAGTAAAAATTACATCCAGCCAAAAACAAATGAATTTGTCAGCCGATGACTGCCCGTGATTAGAAAATACAATTCAACCTCTTTTCTTCAGGAGGGTCTGATGCAGAAGATACTTGAAAGTTAGTATCTAATCTTCACCTAGACCCTGCCGTGACTGATGGGAGCCTGAGAACAGGAGGCAGGGGCTGGAGGCAGCTGCAGCCCCTTCTGTTTCTTGGAAACCAAATGGGGAGAAGGAGGAATTCTCAGCCCAGCTGTGGCTGGAAAGCCAAATGTCTGTGCTGTTTGCTGCTGTAATCTGTCAAGGCAGGGAATTTGTGATTCTAACTGACATAAAATTTAAGATGATGAATCTGAGCTGTGTTTTTCTGACATAAAAGAAGGGATGGGAGAAAATGAGAAGGAGTGAGAACAGATTTTGATTTGCTCCCATGCACAGTTTAGGACTTTTCCTTCCCATAAGAGAATAGTATGTGAGATCGTTTGAAGGAGGTTTCCCTCTCTCCCCCCGCCAATGATTTCCTTGTTTGATTTGTCTGTGCTGATTGCATCCAAATGAGCAGGTACTTTCAGTGGTCTGAACAGATTGCAGATTGCTTTGTAACCTTTACTAGCATTTGCTGCTTAGCTTTCAAAAAGAAGGAGAGGGTCAACTATTGCATCTTACTTCAATCCTTCGAATTAAACTGTGTCCAGACCACCAGGATAGGGTTTTCATAGGAGGAATTCCCTACTTTTCGATCTTTATAAAATTCTAGAAATTGTATTGGTTGAGATTTGCTTTAATTTCTGTTTTGGCAGCCCTGTTACAAAGGTGCTTCCAGTTATGACTTTTCCATGTTAATCTCTAATTCTTGTATGTGTGCATTTGTTTCTTTTAGAGCTGATTTTCAGGGCAGTTTGATTTGTGGTAAAGAATATGTACTACTCAGACACTGTATTTAAAAACTTAGAAGAATGAACCAGCATGAAGTAGAGGCTTATCAGTGGGTCTGTTTATACCATGGAGAGTTTGTAAAATTAGTTTTATATCTGCAGGCAATCTCACTAACTAGATATTCAATGAAAATAAAAATATTTCAGTGATGTTTGTTTTAGTTAGAAAGTAGTAACCTTATTTAAAAATTATGTCACAAAAACAACAACCAATATTGTAATTCTGGTTTTGAGGCTGCTGTTTATCAGATCATTTACATGCTTGGAGGGAAGCACAAAATCTAGCAGAATTAAATTGTATCTCCAATGAAATACTCTATTTAAATGCAACCAATGATCCTATTTTAACATTTTTAAAATACTTCAACAAATAAAAATGTTATTAAATAGTGGGTATAGAACTTAACCTTGAATATCGAATGTTGCATTTTATGAAGTGGGTTAGTTGTTAACATTGTCACAGGCATCATTTTGATTATCTTCTCTGCCATTTCTCTATGATGTGATAAAAATGTAACTCTCAAAATTATTTTTGGCCTTCTTTTCTTGCCTACTTTTTTGCCTTGCGATGAGGTGTTTGGTTTGAGCATGTTTGCGTGTTTGAGGCTCGTGCACTGGTTGCTGCCTCTCTCTGCAGAAGCCTGCTGAGGTGCTTGTCGTCATGCTGGTTCACTGCAAATGGCTGCTCCTCATCACGCTCTCACTTTGTCCTGGTTTTCCCACTTCCCTGTGTTTTTAACTACACACTTAACTTTATTTCCAAATCACATCTTGTGCTGTAAAAAATGTATAATCTTGTTATTGGGAAGGACTGCAAAATTGCTTCCTATCTAAAATGAAATGGATGGTTATCACAGACATTACAAACCATTCATTTTTTGACAGTACAAGATTGTTGTTTGTGTCAAGTTCTTTAACCTGACTTTGATCTAGGAGGTTGTTAATTTGGATTATATTCACTATGCGGATTCTTTTTTCTCCATTCTTTCATTCCTTTGAGTTCCACAAAGATAGGGTTTCTGGGGAAATTGTTTCAGTAACTGCTTGGATGGAAGCTGGACTTTGCGTCCAGAACCTCCATCACTTCTATGGGAAGATCTTTTACCCTTTTTCTCTGGTTTATATTATATTTGTCAAACCACCTCTCTAGTACTTCCGTTTTTTTCCCGCTGTGAATGGGACAAAGCTTCCTTTGCAGTCTCTTCTTCAAGGTTAGATATTAGGTTTTGGTGCTGGTAAAGCATTTTTATTTTTGCAATACTTCAATCTTTCAAACACATATAACAACACAGGGTTTAGAAATTCTAGTCTAATATTTAACTGTTTTTTCACTTCAATCAAGCCTATAACACAAAAGATCAATAGACTTTGGTTCCAGGTTAACTCTGCAGTCAGTATATACAAGAGGCTGGGGAATAAAACCGATTTAATGGCCAAGGAAGATCACTTAACTTATAAATTTTTAACAATGAGCTATTAATAAAGATACAGATTGAATTCAGTGTCTTCCACACTTACTACTGTGAAACTTTTTACAGTCCATAAATTTACTTAGAGGAATTTAAACATGCCAAACTTTTTTTTTTCTCAGTAAGAAAAAAAGTGAGGTGCAGACACATTTCTCCTCCTACAGATCTTCTGCTCAGCAAGATGAATGTCTGAATGAAACATATTGTCTGTTCTGTGTGCACAGTATAAGCTACACAGAATCTTTTGGTCAGTGTTTGCCAAAAGGTGACTCAAAAGGCTGTTTCAACCATGGGTCTTAATTTTATTATTCTGATGTGAAAAATGTAGCTTTTGTCAAGTTCCGCTGATGTAGGATCAATTTATACACACCTCATATTTCTGGTTGAAGAGATTTGATTATTGCAATGCTGTGTCTGGCTCTGAACAGAAAAATCATCAAGCAGCCTACTGATGCAGAATAGCAGCCCTGAGACATGCTGTGCCTCTTAAAAAGTACTCAGCTGTTTCTACTCAGTTTTGTTGCCTTTTATTTCTAAAACCTTCTACTGCGTTGATCTTGATGTGTGAAGAACCGTCCTTGTCCTCAATAGGGCACCTGGAGGCAGCTGGCACGTCCAGGATGCCCTTCCGTGGTGCTTCCCTTCTGACGTGATGACGAGTTGTGCTAGGGCAAGATCTGCATCTCTGAAACTTTCCCAGCTGCTCTGACGAAGCCCTTACAGCCTTTACTTGAGGATATAGGACCAGGGTCAGATTTTGTTCTTTAATGTTTACCTGAAGAAGTAGACAAAGTAGGCAAAAAAGACCCAGAGCTCCCTAGTTCCCAAAACTACATTAGTAGCTGAGAGCGAGGGGAGGCTTGTTCAGTAACCACCTGGAAAGGG